>NC_134418.1:7972488-8286334 GCF_030867145.1 Opisthocomus hoazin | reverse complement strand
TGCTGCCATCCAAGTCCCATTATAGATGTCAATGCTTCTGAAGTTAGGCTTTGTTTAAAAAAAAAGCCCCACTTCTTTTTGAATGAAACGTGGAAGCAAATCATTAGATTAAATTGTTCAGGAAATGAGGTGTGTGAATTGGATCTGTGGAGATGTTGCGCAGCCTCCAGCGAACTCGGAAATCTGAGGGCATGGTATGGGCGGAAGGAGGAATTGAGAAATACTGCCCTGGCACGCAGGGATGGCGTGAGGAGAACCGAAGCTCAAGCTGAGACTTGAATGTCAAGGGCAAGAAAAATGTTCTCCCACTGTATTGGTAGGATGAGGACGGGGAACATGCTTCTGGGGACATGAACTAGAAGGAGGTGACCGGGAACAGTCAGCATGGATTTTGCACGGATAAATCCTGCCTGTCTGAGCAGGTTCACTTTGGTGACATCCTGGCTGGATTTGGGGTTGAGGGGAGAGCAGTGGGCATCATTTCCCTCAGTTTTAATAAGGTTGTGAGCGCTCCTTCCCCCAATGTCATTCAGACTGGGAGGTTGTGATGGGGTGGTTGTGGTCTGGTGGGCAACCAGAGGGGTAAAACTCTGGCTGGATGATGGGGCTTAGAGGTTGTGTTTGGTGGGGTCTGCTCTACCTGGAGGCGTCAGCAAGGGGAGGATTGCAGGGGTCCATCGTCTTAGAAGATCCTGTTCATTTGGCGGTAATAGAGGAAGGCACACAGTGATTTCAGAGTTGAACTGCAGCTTTTGACTATACCCAGTATCTTCAGATCTCCAAACGTGTATGTGTTTCTGAGTCTTACTCATTTAGTTGTGCAATAGGTCTTCACTGAGAAGATCTTAGCATCAACTCTGCTAAAGGAGAGTTGGGATTGTAGGACAAAGCCAATGAAGATTTTATTCCCCCAGTAAACTTTTTAACACCCCTCTCTTGGAAGCTCTTTCAACAGTCGGGGAATTTGCTAGCTAATATTAACCAATCATCAGTTCGAGTATGAAATGTGAGCACGGTGCCAGGTTCGGCTCAGCTCTTGCGAGAGGACGGGCAAGCGCACACAGCTTCACTACGCTCACCAGGACGCGGGCAGCAGGGATATCCCGGTGGCCGGTGGGCTGGAGGAGCAGCAAGCTCTGGGGCTCAGAGGACTTCCCTGGAAAGGACTCGTCCATCCCAAAATCCATCCCCTTCTGCTTTCAGAGACTCGTACGGGCCGCCCCGCCTGATGCCGGCGCAGAGGTCAGCTTCTTGTCTCACAAATACCTGTTCAGAGCTGGTCCTCGGTTCTCCCATCCTCTTGCCTACAGCTAATTTATGTGTTGAAGCAGGTCCAGAGGAGGGCCACAAAGATGATCCGAGGGCTGGAGTACCTCTGCTATGAGGACAGGCTGAGGGAGTTGGGGCTGTTCAGCCTGGAGAAGAGAAGGCTCCGGGGTGACCTTATAGCAGCCTTCCAGTACCTGAAGGGGGCCTATAGGAAGGGTGGAGAGGGACTTTTCACAAGGGTGTGTAGTGATAGGACAAGGTGGAATGGCTGTAAACTAAAAGAGGGCAGATTTAGATCAGATATTAGGAAGAAATTCTTCACCATGAGGGTGGTGGAAGACTGGCCCAGGTTGCCCAGAGAAGCTGTGGCTGCCCCCTCCCTGGCCGTGTTCAAGGCCAGGTTGGATGGAGCTCTGAGCAACCTGGGCTGGTGGAAGATGTCCCTGCTCGTGGCAGGTGGGTTGGAACTGGATGATCTATAAGGTCTCTTCCAACCCAAACCATTCTGTGATTCTATGATTCTAATTTGTAACGGGAGAGAGGGCTTAGCCGGGAGACTGTGTGTGGTAAAAGGTTGTTCTCATTATCTGTATTTTTCTAAAAATCAGAACGAGTTACAGAGATAGTTGATTTTAAAGCAGGCAATATCCAAGACAGTGCACAGGACTGATTTCAACATTTATTTTATGATGGCATATGTTATTCCTTCAACTGTAGCAAGCATGTTAATAAAATATGGATTTATGTTACTGAAAATCTTTCAAATTTTTAGTACAGCTGGGGGCTGAAGTTTATTTTGGCACACTGAACTGTACTGTCTTCACCAGTTATTAAACGTTTAATTGAATCCCTCTAGCCTTTCAGTTTAACCACCTGAAGATACTGTCTGAGTAACAGTGATCTTTGTGTCATGTTCAGCATTATTTTAGAGCTCTGAGAAGCAGAAATTAGCTTGTGTTAATTGTTATTTTGTGTGGTAAAGAGTTACAAATTTAACTTGAAGCTTCAGTCTTAGCACGCTGGGGTCTTGTATACTTGAATGGCAAACATTCATTGATTTCAGTAACATCAAGGCTTGGTCCATAAAGAAAAACAAAATTACTTCCTTGTGTTCCCAATAAATTGGAAAACAGAAAAATGCTGTTTTCAAGCTAAATTGATTGTGGAAACTGCAGACCAATGCGTAGTTCACGCTTATTTCAGGTGCCGTAATTATTGCAGAAGTGATGAGTGCGTGTTGCGCTGCTCAGGTCCCAGAAAAAGCCTTTTTTTTTTTTCTCTCCAAGAAGTGTTTTGTGCAATCAGTGGTAGCACTGGGGGGGAGCGATGGGGAGCCAGCTTTGTGGCAGGGTTTGGTTTAAGCGGGACGCAGAGGGGCCGTGCGTGCGTGGACCTGGCGGTGGGACGGCCGCGGCACCGCTGGCGGGGCGCGTAGCGGTGGACACGCACGCGTCCGGCTGGGTGCAGCCCAAGTCAGGGACAAGGAGAGCGCACGGGCAGGCCGGGGCGCTGGCGTGGGTTACTCACAAATACGGTTGTGACTGGAGCACAGTTACACAGACTGCTGCGAGCGAGGAGCTGAGACAGCCATCTCATGGGAAAGCGTTGTCGTACCCCCGCTGCGTTTAATTCTGCTGTACCACACAGGTATATCTACCATTAAAAAACAAAATGTATAAACCAGACTGGGACTGGCAGTAATTCTCTGATTGTAACAACAGGAACTTTTTTGGGAGTGGAAATGTTTCATTAACAGATGAATACGATTTTTATTGATCTCAGTTTCTACTTTCCATACTCCATGTCTCCAGACGATTAATTTATTACTGTTTTGGTGTTCTTTCAAGGGTTTGCCCAACAGAATCCTATCATCATTTTTACAGTTAATCTTCCTAACTGGCTTTTTATGTTAGAATGAAAGTAAGGTTTTTTTCCCTAATCTGGACCTGCCAGGATTATCAGGATTATCTGCCTTACGAAGGACCACTCTTCTCAACTCTGCTCCTCATGTAAAATGTTACTCTTCAGTAAAATGCTCAGCGCCAGTAGAAGACACAAAAAACTACGTTAAAATATGTATATGATTCTCCATGAGGCCCCCTAGGTGGTATTTCCAAAACACACTAGGTTTAGAAAAACAAATGTAATTTTACCGGCCTGCAAATTTCGATTCCATTTTGCTGCCAGCAGTAGGAGCTTCAGTCGCTTGGCCACTGGGAGACGTGTCGGTGCGTGAGGCAGCGTGGCGGGGAGGGCACACTGCAGGTTCCACAGTCGGCTTCCCACAGACCGTTTGAAGGTGTTTCTGCGTAGGGCAGCGCAATCAGCTTTGCATACCTGCTTTGAAGCTAGAGTGATGATGTATCGCTGTCACAACTAAGATCTGTACCGCGGGCGAATGTACGCCTGTCCTTGCTCTCGTTAGGCGTACTGGGAGTGACTCTTCAGTTGTAGTGGGACGTCTAAATATTTTATGAATTTGGTCTCACAGCAAACATGAGTATTTAATAAGTGAACACTATACGTGTTTTAAAGATGAAGAACCTGGATACACAGAAGGAAAGTGATTTAGGAGGACAAGGGTGATAGGAGGCTGGTGACAGAATCAGGAGCTGATTGTACTTCTCCTGAATCTTGGCTAGTGCCTTAATCCTTGTAATTTCTCCTAGTTATGAGATGCCTCAGTTCCCTTACAAAAGCACTTGCCAGCAGAGTTCCTCTAGGCTCCATCTCACGCAACTTCTTTGCAGACTGAATAGAAAAGACTACGCTGTGTCATCAATGAAGATGTCAGCAACTTAAATACCAAAAATTGATGGGCAACATCCAGTTCTACTTGTCAGATACAAGAATAGTCTTGAAGTGCATGATAGAGAAGGTGCTGCAGGAAGCACTAAATGAGCTAAACCCCAGCAAGGTTTAAACAGGCTGGGCAGAGAATGGATTGAGAGCAGCCCTGAGGAGAAGGACTTAGGGACACCAGTGGATGAAAAGCTGGACATGAGCCGGCAATGTGTACTTGTAGCCCCTAAGGCCAACTGTACCCTGGCTGCATCCCCAGCAGCGTGGGCAGCGGGCGAGGGAGGGGATTCTGCCTCTCTGCTCCACTCTGGTGACACCCCCCCGGGAGTCCTGCCTCCAGCTCTGGAGCCCTCAGCAGAGGAAAGACCTGGAGCTGTTGGAGCAGGGCCAGAGGAGGGCCACAAAATTGATCAGAGGAATGAAACACCTCTGCTATGAGGAAAGGCTGAGAGAGTTAGGGCTGTTCAGCCTGGAGAAGAGAAGGCTCCAAGGAGACCTTATGGCAGCCTTCCAGTACCTGAAGGGGCCTACAAGAGAGCTGGAGAGGGGCTTTTTACAAGAGCATGTAGGGATAAGGCAAGGGGTGATGGCTTCAAGCTAAAAGAGGGGAGACTTAGAGTAGATGTAAGAAAGAAATTCTTCACCATGAGGGTGAGGCCCTGGCACAGGTTGCCCAGAGAAGCTGTGGCTGCCTCCTTCCTGGCAGTGTTCAAGGCCAGGTTGGACAGGGCTTTGAGCAACCTGGTCTGGTGGAAGGTGTCCCTGCCCATGGCAGGGGAGTTGGAACTGGATGATCTATAAGGTCCTTTCCAGCCCAGACTGTTCTATGATTCTATGAACGTGGCAGTAGCATTGATACTTAAGACGTACACCTTGCCATCGCATCATCTCTTACTGAAAACACTTCTGCCAGCAATGTACCCTACGTAGTGTGATGAAGGTGCGACAGAAACTTCAGCTCACAGCAGACCATGCTTCAAGCACCGGGCACAGTGATCTGTTTATTCATTGCTAGTCTCCAAACATCCCTGTCTCGGTGCGCTTGGGTAGACAAGTGCATGAACCCCAAAGTCTTTCAGTTATTTAATGACAGTAGAAATAACTCGTTGATTTAGTACTAAAATTCCTTGAGTTCAGTGTTTCGCATGTGTAGGGCTTCCCACTGAAGTCTGGTTGAAAGTCATCTACTCTGTCTGTGGTGCTCTTGGTGGGACCTCTCTCATGGATTTTAGCTGTTTTATGATAAGACATCCCTCTTCATCACAACTTCTCAGTAGTAACTGCTTCCTGTGAATGCCCGTCAAGAGCAGGGATTTATACCAGTGGATGATGCTCAGTGAAAGACAGATCGTCTGTTCTGTTCATTCTTACAGAGAGCAGAGCAATGGCCAACAGTTACTCATCGTTAAGTTTTTGGAGCTGTAACTCCCCAGAGTGTAGGATCAGGAGGGAATTTCTAGGTTACCTTGAACCCCTTTGTATCACATATATCCCTCGTGCAGTTCAGCCCCCAATTTTTTTATTGGACTGAGGTTTATCTTTCAGAAAGGCGTTCGAAGTATTCAGGAGATGAAGACAGCACCATAACCCTTGATAGTATAGTCAATAGCATCCGCTTAAAAAACCCCCAAAACGCCTAGAAAATGCGGATTTTGAATGTAAATCTGCAGCATTCAGCTTCTAGCTGCTTGTTCTTATTATGTCTTCCTCTAAGATTACACAGTCCTTTAGCGTCTGGTATTTCTTCCTACAAAGGTATGTACACAGCGTAATCATGTTATCTCTCAATTTTTAATTGGCAATCTGAATACATTGTGTTCTTCAAGGCATTTTTCTCCAGCACTGAGTTTTTCTTTTTGCACCTTTTTGAACATACACAACATGGATGCCAGAGCTAGCAGCAATATTGAACTGTTTATAATCTGAGTAATCCTATCCACAATGGCAAAAATTTCCTCCAGACTTGAATTTTACTATTTCTGAAAGGAAAATGTTCTCTCCTCATGTCGACGTGTGGTTCTTGGAGCTCACACAGAGCTGCACATCACTTGAAAGGCTCTAGTTCCCTACTCTGCCAGTGTGACAATAGTCTTTTGTGATGGCAAAGCATTCCATCTTGGTTTTATTACAGCACGTTTTGTTTCTGTGATCTTCATTTACCCGTGATCCAAAATGACTTGGGTGATTGCACTGTTGCTATTATTTTTTACGGACAGTTTTTATTGTTTTGGTGATGTTCACAGTCATTTTGGCGGAGATTTTCTATCGGTGTCTCCATCGTTGGTGAAGATGATGACAGATACCCATTAGAAACATCTCTGTTGAGAGAGTTTTTAATTGACGAATGTGTCCCAAGCTAACTGATTCATAATCCTTTTAATATGTGTTTGTTTTTATCAGTTTTGTGTAGCACTAACTTTTTGCACCAGAATATCGGTAGTGCTAACTCAGACGCCCTGCAAAGCTCTGATTTATTGCATCTTCATAGTTGTCTTGGTATAAATCTGTTAGAGGTTTATGAATCCTGATGATGAATGTAGTATAAGAATCAAGATGATTATTTTCTAGTGAAAATAATTTTCTATTTGGTAGAAATAATCGATAATGTGTATCTACCCAGCGTCTGGATTTCATCAGTCGTTCATTCTTATTCTACTCTATTCTTGTTGGCCAGATCAAGAAGTTTAGAAATAAATTTCATACCAGATCTGCCCAATGGCCCGTGAATTTCTACTATTGTACTTTATTAATTAATTGAGACCATAATCTAGTACTAGGAAAGAGGTATAAAAAAAGAATTTAATAAATAGCCTTCCAGTAGAGAAAATGGAATTGGAATCTCTTTATTAGTATTTGGCTCACTCCTTCGAATATAAATGTGCATGCACAACTGCACAAAATTAGAATTATTTTTTCTAATGCATCTGTGTGGGTGTTCTCAGTTTCTGTAGAGCAGAGATATTACATTCCCCGCTGGAACCCTATGCGTAGTAAGTGGAATATGTAGTACAACTTGTTTGGGTCAGAATGAGGTAAAATTTAACTGTGATTTTCTTACATTTTTGGTACTCTGAGCTGCTCAGAACTCTATTTTGCAATTATCTTGATTATTAAAATACTTTGAATGTCTTTGTGAGAGTGATATGCCATTCTTTCTGGCTAAAATTATTCAGCTGTTTCTTTCCTTAGCTAATGTAGGGGTAAAAAATCAATATAAAAGATAGTATTTTAGCATTAGTTGATCCTAGGGTCTTATTTGATTCTAGCATAGCAGGCTGAGTAGCAAATGCTCTTAGCAATTGTTTCTGTTAGTAGAATTTTGAAAGCACTAAGAGAAATCTTGATCCATGGAGACAGTACAATAATTCACATTGACATATTTTCCCCTTTTGCCACAGGGCAAGCGGAACTATTAATGCTCCTGTACAAAACCTTTTTCTCCTTTTCTCTTTTTTTTTTAAGAGCAGAATGGAAGCAGCGATGATCACAACAGCGGATTATATGTAAAAATTTAGGCTACCCTGCAGCCATCAAAGGGCAAAAGATTCAGAAAATTTACTATCAATGTGTCTTTGATTATTTTTTTTTTTTTAAATAGACCCCCCCGTGCAATGAGTATATATATGTATTTACATCGTGGGGTTTTTTGTAGTGTTTTGGAGGTTTGATAGCTATTTTAAGGAAGAAGGCATCTCTGGGGTCAGGGAACAGGTAGCAGTGATTGTAAGATAAGCTGTTTGAATACTGCAAGTACACATGAGCTGATTCTAATAAAAAAAATCTTCTCTGACTCCATTCTGTGCCCTGCAACATACAGTCGGCGCCCAGCAGAGACAGCCGTTCCAGTCACGTACACACAAGTATTTGCTTTCCATTGTAGTATTTTGCCTGCAGCTTGGAAAGACCAAATTTTACCTGCCCTTAAGCAGTAGAAGTGATGTCAGCATCAGTGTGGCACTTTTTTTTTCTTTGGATGTTTGAAGAACTGGGAAGTTGAACTGTTCATTGATAAAGATTTATGTCAAATATGTATAAATTGAAGCAATTTCACTCAGTGCAGTAGAACTGCCTTTGAAATGAGACTTAAACATGAGTTCTTGAAAAGTTGGTTGGTTAGATGATCAGGAAATAATAGACAGTTGCCTGCTAATAGTGCCAGAATCAATAATTACACTGTGAGGAGTAGTGGTGATAGATGACCAAATGTATATTGTCTCAATGTGCATCATGGTGGCCGTATGTTACAAAAATCTGCGTGTGCTATTAGATTAAAAATTAGCTAGAAGAGTTTTCTAGATAAATTAGCAAACAATTTATTTCTTTGCTGTTCTTTCCATTATTCTCTTCCCCACCCCACTCCCGTTTTTTTTGTAAAGAGAGCCGAGAGACCAGGCGTAGGTCACAAATGAGATGAGTTTGATGACCTCAGCCTACGGCCTTGCAGACATCTGTCTACATCTCAAAACATCCATAGATTTTAGCACAATTGGAAATCTCTTGTCAGGAAAGATTCAGGAACAGACTGAGAACCCTTAACTCTGGTTGTGATTGTAAAGCCTCAAGAAACCATCAAAATCATCCCTTCCCTCTCAGTACTTGGTATTTAGTAGAAGTTACAGTTTGTGCTTAAAAGCAAAAACATTGAAAATACTCTTCTTGAACCAAGGTAGGGCGGGTTTTTTTCTCCTTAGACCATTTATTATCTGCATGAATTATTGTTCATTCCTCTCTCGTGATAGTTCTTTCTGATGTGGGTCTCTCTGTAATGTTAATCATGTAGGTGCAGCCGCTGGGAAAGACACAAACTTTAACCTTTCTGGGTCATGGGTCTCAGAAGCCACTTCAGTTAGAGATCAGCACAGTACCACGATAAACAAAGTATGCTCTTTTGTTTCCAGGTCTTTCAGGAAGAGCTAATTACTTACTTATACATTATCTATATACATATACTTCTTACTACAGCTCAGTTGTCTTTAGCCTCCACTAGTTAAAGTACATTTTTCCTAAGGTAACGTCATCACCTGTGATACAACTTGTACTGCTCATAAGGCGTATCGAATCATTTTAATTATGAACCCAATCTGTTTGCATGGTAGTATTACCCTTTTTGTCTATGTCTGCTGAGCTTTACTCTTCCCGAGGTGATGTAAGAGCCTGCACTGTGATCACTCTTTCAGATACATAAGGTAATACAAACTAACAACAGATTATTCTAATATCAGTGACTCTTCTGCTGGTCATAGGAATAAATAGGACCCAAATAAAACAGGAGAATTTGAATCAAGGAAGTTTTTGAATACCCTAAGATGTTCCCTACAATTAGGCAATAAAAATGAAAACTTTAAAAGTTTTGATTGCATCAGTGTTGCAGATTTTTAATTGCTTACTGTGTTTCTTGTGACCTGGTAGCTCAAATGGCACATCAGTGTAGTGAAAAATCGTAGTTCATTACACAAAAGCAGTATTAGATACCCTGCTTCGTAAAAAAGACAGCATATGTTAAGAGACTGAATAATTGTCTTGACAAAATAAATGAAAAAAACCTGAAAAGAGCAAGATAAGCAGCATGGTGCATTAATGGAAACCAGTTTCGGAAGCTGATATAATGTTCCAAATCCCCTTCTATTCAGTAGCCTGTTCTAGGAAATTTACCCTTTAAAACTATCACAGAAAGTTCTTCTATGTATTTTAATACCTTTTGTTTATAGCTCATGATGAAGTCTTTGTGGGCTTTCCACAATGTCGCCATGAATTACAAATCCTGCAGATGCATCAGCCCAGCCGCCTTCCCAGCGCCTGCCTGGCACAACAGTAACTGTCTTTAAAATTGCCCCGACGGTTCTGCTGTCGAGAGCAGTGGTCGCTGTGCGATGACGGCGTTCCCAACAGGCACTTGTATGGGCTGTGCTGTGATACAAATTCAACAAAACATCTCTGTCAGATGGTGTTTTCCTGTGCAGGGGAGTTGAGCCATTCCAAAGACAACGGCTTAGCAAACATTTTCACAAGATGTGTTCTCTCCGCAGCGTTTTGTCATGTAATATGGTAAGGCTTTTGGAAAGTTTATCCAATAATCTTTAAATAATACCATACTATCGTCATGCACAGCGCTGCCTTCGTCTTTAAGTCAGGGTGTTTGTCAATAAATGTAAAGTCAAGTAGCAGAAAATGTGTGGATACTGATGATCACCTATTTGAATCGCCTTTCTTCTGTAGGGAAATTGTATGTTACATGAATAGAAGTAGTATGATCAGGCAGTATTTACGCTAGGCTAACAGCCCGCTTCTCCTTTTACACTATACAACAATATAGAAAGAGCTTTTTCAGTATACAGAAAGTCACCGTCTCACTGTGTAAGCTGGCACGTAAACTGATGTCCTTCAGGATTTGAATTGTGTCTGAAGAATCTTGCATGAGGACAAGGATTTCTTGCAGTTTACTTTTCAGCTGTAGAGTTTCAAATCATGAGAATGGGAAGTAAAAAAGTTGCACAGGAGTCCTTATCTTGCTTTAGTAAAAGGAAAAAAAAAAGATGTATCTTTCAGTAACTGCCTATAAAATGTTTGTTAGAAAGATACATACATATTAGGAGGGGTATAAAAGTATTAGTGTGTTGCTAGATACATGGGGGCAGAGAACATGAAATGTGTTTCTGCAGCCCGTGGAGTATGTGTTTTACTCATGAAACCCCGCTAGTTTCTTTTTACTGTTCTAAAATCATCGACCGTTCACTGTTATGGATTGCCTAGCCTGTACATTGTTCCATATGTTGTAACTATGGAATTGATTTTCATTGCCCGTCTCTTTGCTACTGTTTTTCTCCACTAACTTTCCTGTTTTCTTAGAGCACAAAGGGCTGTTCATGGAGATGATTATTATTTTTACATATTAGTAGGATGTTTTTCTTATTTTATTTACAAATTTCTGGATATACTACTTTTAAAATGAAATTAGAACAAGTTTAAAAAGTCCAGTGAGAGCTTACGCTTTTTATTACAGTCCATGAAATTCTCTAATAGTTATCTGTGGGCTTTTATGACGTTCCGACATGCGCGTTCGGTTTTTTTGATGTGCAAATGTTTTCTGTCGTTTGTTATAGCTGCTGTGCAGAGTGCGAGCTGCTGAAGGTGTCTGAAGTGCTTGGCCGATGGTGTACAGATGCTGGCTGCTGTTGTGGTGTAGCATTTCCAGATTTTAATTGTACGTGGAGGCGATCAGCCAGTGAAAGGCGAGGCGCTGCCAGGCAGACGCCGTGTGTCTGGGAGCTGGCGTGGTGATTCACTAGAGGTCACTTTTTGCTCGGTAACGAAGCGTTCTCTTATCTTAGCGCTAGGTGATAGTGGAGTGCTGGTAGTGCGGTATTTCACGAGGGTACGAAGCAGCGCTCCGTTTGGAACAGGGTGAAATTCAAGACTGGTAACTCGTAAGCACCCCAAGTAAATTTGACAAAGCAAGAGAGTTCGTTTCAATGTCATAAGTGTCTGCGTGGCTGTGCGCAGGGTCCCTGACAGCAAACGGACATTTTCACGTAACAGCTGCTCTTTCGCTTTTCGCATCCTTTAGTAGCCTTGCTAGTTTCTTGAGGTTTGTAAGCCTCGTGGTTGGTTTGAGAGGCAAGTCTCTAGATAAATGCTTAGTGAGATGTTACTTTGATTTCATGCCCTTTTTTATCATTCCTGAGGGGGTCCTCAGTTTTGTGGTATGTGTTTCAAACAAGGAGGTATGATGTGCTCTGTGTCCCCTAGTGAATAAATGATGTTTATAAGTGCAAATATAATTGTTTGGGGACTTCAAAATTATCTCTGATACAACTATAGCTTTTTTTTCTGGCTACTTGTTGTGCAACTTTGACAAAAATAAGATGCCAAGTGTGCTATAAAGGAACTAAAGAGGAGGTAGAGGATAATAGAGTGCAAATCACAGAGCGGCACAGAGACTTACCGCTGGTCCCAATCGGTACGAACGTGCAGCATCTCCAAGAGATGCCCCTAGTGCTGCTCTAGCGTGGTGCCAGGCCCAAGATAATTAATCCCACTTCCGAGCAGATAATCACCTCACATTTGGAGTAAGACTGGCAGATCTGAACTGCTTATGGCTTCAGAGCTAGAGCAAAGATGACGCCTCCAGCCTGAGCATCTCTCTCCTTTCTTCTGGAAGTGGCGTCGGCAGTGGCCCACCCTTCAGTCTGTGTAGGCCAAAGTACCTCTTGCACATCGCTGCCGAGTTGGATTTTCTGCATCCGTTGAGTTTCTCCGCAGGTTGTCAGAAGACTGAAGGCATACCCCCAGTAGCAAGTTCACTCAGGACATCCGCTGGTTCTGCTTAGGCCACTGGATGGTTAATTATTCTCTGTATCACCTGTGAAATTACTACCACCAAACAGGTTACTGAATCTGTTACAAACTTGCAGGTTGTTGATCCCTGCAGTTGGCTTTAATGTGTATGTCTGTTTCTTCACATACAGAATGCAGCATCACAAAGAGTATCCATTTTTCATTATCACTTTAAAGAGACAGTCACATGTCATAACTACTCTGTATGGGTCTGAGGCTACTGCCCTTAATCATATAGTAAATAATACTTTGCTTCATGACCAGGCCCAGACTGTTTTAAAACTTGAGAAGTAAATTACTACTCAATAGTTACTTGCTACAATCCAGTTCTATAAAAGTAAATGCAGAATGTTGTTATGCTGGTTCATTATGTTGAAAGTACATCGCATTATAATTTTAAATGGAACTTTCAGTGTAATATATTCCAAATGCTTGCTTTAGCACCAGGGAGACAGCTGGATCAGTGGTCTCACTCACCAGCTGAGGGGCTGTCCACTGCCCACCTAATTTTGTTAGCAGCTAAAGTTAAATTTTCAAGGACTTCATTACTAGTAGGATCCTCAGCGTAGTATCTCTGCAGTGTACCCAGTTTGAGCTCCAAGATTTCAGACAGGTGAGGAGAAAACCTTCCCCTGGGTTACTAACCCACTTTTTGTTCTTTCATGTTAATTGGCTGTTCGTTCCTGGGAACACAGATTGCGCTGCTTCTCCTTTACCTCATCCAATGTCAAATCCCCAAAGCAGCCCTGCCAGCACAGAAGGGAGCAAGCCATATGGGGCAGGTTGCAGTTGTTCCTTCAGGTCTGGATTTATTCCACTGTGAACAGATGGACAATGGCTGACATCCACTAATGGATCTCGATAGGTTTCTTCTGCTGCTCGTCTCTATCTTCTTTCTCTCTTCAGCCAGAACAGAGACCTTCCTGCAAATGGTCTGTTAACTCCTCTTGACTAGATGGAAAATGATACCTCTCATTTCACGATACCCAGAAAATGTAGAGGATTTAATTCCACCCTGGTTCTTGTGTTTTTAGCACTTGTATGAAGAGGGTGAGATCAAGAAGAAAATCCCTTAGTCACTTAATACAGATAACATCAGAGGAGAGAGGTTTTTTGTGTTCACTGGTTTGAAGGGAATTTATTCTTCCATTCATTCAGCACACTGCGAGCTTTTTCACTTTTGTACGGCTGTTATTTCCAGCGTAGAAATAGTATAGCCATTCCATTCCGAGAAAGGAGCAATGCACATTTGGCATTTCAAAAATGACTTTGAATGTTTGACACAGCTGAACTTCTTGTTCATTAAGTGGAACTTTAATCTACGGCTTTGATCCTTCAGCAAACCTTCTTTTTAACAGTAGATGAAGGTCCTCTATTTTATTTCATGCTTGTGATGACCACCATTACTTAAAGATGAAGTGTTCCCCTTTTGTCAATTACTCTTTTTTCTATTTTCCCTTCAGAACCCGCTGAAAATCTTTCTCCAAAATGGCCTTTCTCTTTCACATCAACCAGAAAGCATTAACTTCCTACAGCGGAAAGTTTCACACAGAGGAAGTAATACATGTAAGAAAAAAAAAAAAAAAAAGCAGCTTTAATTAAAATATGCAACTGCAAAATGAAAGTAGACCGATCTCTATGTGTATATTTTATAAGAAAATGCTTTCCAGGATCTGAGCAAAAGAATTAAGGAAAGATTTAAATACAAACAAAGTCTTCTTTCCAGCTTTTAAATAAATTGTATTGACTTATTTTGATTACACATTTTAAAGATCTATTTTTAGAGTAAAGTTTAATTGTTAGGCCTGCCTTATCCAACCATTCTTTTCTTCTGACGTAAATCCCTTTTAGGATCTCCTAACAGCATCTGCAAGATTTGCTGTTCACAAAAGTTCAGCTATTCACTTGAAATATAATCTTACATTTTGATTTTAAAATGCACAAAGCTTTTAAAATGATGGCTTTAAAAACTGTTACAATGAAGGATGCATGTTTGATAATGAAGCAAAAAAAATGCACAAAAGAGCCAGCATGCACAGCTATGACAAACTAAAAAAAATGTGTAAGTACACAGTCTCAGTATCCGGAAGTAAGAATACTGTCAAACCTCATCATTCACTTTAGAGAGCATTCAACGTGTATCTTGGCTCGTTGCTTATACGATACAACAGTAAAACTTCCTCTTTCAGTATCTTCAAAGTCACATCTGCTAAAGATATTGTACCTTAATGTATCTAATTTGTGAAAGCCCAGGGTCATGCCCTTACGATTAGACATTCTGAGGGGAATAAAACTTATACTTAAATTATACATATGGCTGTTAACAGATACATTTAAAACAATGTATTTACTCCTCAGCACATGTGCTGCTCCAGCTGACTCTTAAGCAGTCAAGAAACAGTTTGGGGGCTTTGAAAAATGCCATAATTCTTAGCGCAAAATACGGAAGACACTCAGCTGTGTCACATTATTGTTGCAAAAAAAAAATATAGTCCCAGTGACAGCAATGCCAAAACGTGGTAAGAGGATGGGGATTGTTGTATTTTGTGGAAGATTGACTTATATTGTAGCTGTACAAGCCGTAGTCTAGAAGATGTGACGATGACTGAATGTTTGGTGACCCAGAGGGGAGCTGGAGAACATAGGAAGTAAAACGGCTGGGGGCAGCGGAAGGCTTGACTGGAGTCAGCTGGTCTGCTCCTGGATTTTCTCATGTCCAGTCTAAAACCAGGCCACCGAAAGCGGTGACTGAACTCTGGGTGAAAGCAAGCTTGATTTTCTTAAACAGAAACAACATTGCATTGCATTCTGAAGGAAAACGTCAATTGCTCTTGGGTTATTTTGTTTGCTTTTCCATCCCGAGAGTCTTTACGGTTTATTCTCTAGAGCAGGTGCCTTGTGGCAGCTGTCAAAGAGCAGGGTGGAGAGACCTTTCCACGGGGGAGACGGGGTCAGATAACCTCTCTCCTTCAGCAGGTGCAAAGCAGCCTTCCGCTGTTGAAAGCAGCACAGTCGGTCCCGCTGCAATCAGCTGAGGACCCAGCCCTTGACACTTTCCCAGGAAACAGGAATTTGTTACGTGTGCGTGTGTGCACGCGTGCGCCGGGAGGGAGATAAGTCTGGCATTACCTGCAGTGTGCATATTTGTTCAGCCTGCGTACAATCAGGAAGGAAAAAGAGCAAGCATATGAATCCCTTCATGAAGTAGCGTAGAGAATACCAAACTGCAGTATTAATAACCTCCTGTTATTGAATACTCCATCTGTTCATCATGCCAACTTATCCTCACTTAGAGCACTCCCCTTGTCATAATATTTTGTACTACACTCCCCTCCCTCCTTGAAGCAGCAGTTCCAGTTTAGAACTAAACATTTGCCCAGTCATGTAACCCCACCAAGGAAATGGTCTCATTGCCCCTGTTTATGTTTCTCTAGAAAAAAAATGTAACCGAACTCTGAGTTTTCATTTTCCACTATTAATTTTTCTCGGAGATGCTTCCATATCCATATTGGTATTCACAGATACTTCACTCGTGGTTTAAGCGTGTTCTACACTTAATGCTCATTCCTGCTGATGCTTTGCCACATGGCAACTAAAGTAGTGAAAAAAAAATTCTGATTTTTCTTCTAACAGCTTTGATATGTATATATTTTTATATTTGCTAACATCTATAAATGGCACTAAAGTGGTTAACCGCTTTAAAGTGATTAAACCCAAATTTGTTTATTTATACAAACCCAACATGAGGCGCTAGGCTAGATGCTGCTGCAGTGATGCACAGCGAGAATCTAGAGAAACTATGTTCTTTGAGGGATGTCTGAGATGTCTATACCAAGCCACAAAAGGCTTTCCCAGGAATATGGGAGGAAAATGAAGAAAGTCAGAGGCTGCATAAACTTCTCTTGGGAGTCACCTCCCGATCCTGCCAGATAACCCTGTGAAATGGACACTACCTGGAGGATGGTGGGGAAAATCAAGTTATTGGGGAGCTGAAGCCAAGTTGCTAAAGGCTGCCTGTAACCTAAAACCCCTTACTTGTGCCCTGAGTGGATTCCTGAAATCCACACAACTTGGAGGCTGGAACCGCCCTTTATAGCCTTTGGGTTCAAATATTCCCCTCTTGAAACAAACCAACCAACCAAACGAAAAACCACAGGAAAATCTACAGCCTGTGCATATAGAAACACAGAAGAGACGATCTGCTCCTAGCATCAGCCATGTCACTTACCAAAGTGAGTAACTAGTGAATGCTGCCTGGGAGTCCCTGTAACTGTTTGTGTTAGCTACCCCTAAAATACCCATCACCAGGGGTATCCGAAGTGTTGCAGACCAGCCCTGCAGAATCCCAAAAAAGCTCTAAAACCTTCACGTCTACCCCCTCCGTGCACGAGTTTTTACGAATCGCCCCCGGGGCCCAAGAGTTCAGCCACATGGTCAGCAGGATTGACTCTCGGCTCATCCCGCAAACCAATTAAAAAAAAAAACGCGTCAAGAGGAGGTACTCAAACTTGGCACGGGGAGCTTGGCTTGGAGTAACACGGCAGCATGGACAGATGGACAAGATGAACGCCGAGGCACAGACAGACGCCCTCCGAGCTGGCTCCCCCTCAGCGCGGGCACCCCGGACTCCCCCGGCGCGGCCGGACACCGCACCTCGGCCCGCCACGGCAGCCCGCTCGCCCTCGCCTCACACTCGGCGACGGCTCTGCCGTTTCCCTCCGTCTGAGGAGAATCAGGCCCTGACTCACTGCCCAGATCAGAAAATAGCGCCAATATCTTAATTTTATGAAGTTGGGCCTGTTGTGTGTGTCCTTCCCCCCCCCCCCGCCGGTATCTGAGGGGCCGTCGGGCCCCCGGGCACCCCTCAGGTGCCTTGGGGCCGTTTGCGCCGTAACCGCTGACTGAAACCGAGCGTTTTATTTCTAGAAAAAGCAAAAAAAAAATGTGGGCTTTCGCTCGCCGGGCCCGTCTGCGGAGAGGGGACGGAACGTGCGAACACCCTGTCTGCTCCCGGCCGCGGCTGAGCAGGAGGAGGGAGGCCGTGCCAGAGGCGTTACAAAGTTTCTAGGATGGCTGGAACGGGAACGGCCGGGGCCGAAGAGGGAGAGGAGGAACCCGCGGCCATGGCGGCGGCGCCGGCCTCCGCCGCCCGCACCCCCTCCCGCCCCCGGGCGGGGCCGCCGTCAGCTGACCCAGCCGCCCGCTGGGGGGCGCCGCGCCGACTTTGGTTTGCGTCCGCCGCCGGCGCCTGTTACTCGGGGAGACGAATGGCCGGCTCGGGGGGCGGTGAGCCCCGTGTGGCGGCCCGAGGCGGGGAGAAGGGGAAGCTTAAACACGGTGTAAATTGTTATTGATACGGTGGCGCCGCGGGGGTGGCGTCGTGGCAGTCTGCGGGGCCGTCCCCGATGGGAAGAAGGTCGGTGTTGGGTCGGTTGGCCGCTTTTCCCCACACACCGGCCTGGTGGGACCGCGGGGACCGGTTTTGGGCCCTGAGTGTGGGTCAGTGGCGCAGGAGGCACCGGCCCTCGCTGACACTCACTGGGGGCAAAACTGGCGTGCTCCGAGTTGTTTGGTTTTGATCCCTGCTAGTTTGTAAGGGAGAAAAGCCTGAGCCGGATCACAGAAAATAGCGAAACGCCGCGAGTGCCGACGCTTGGGGATGCCAGCTGTCAAACGCAGCTAGCGTTAACTTCGCTGATGTCTAAACAACGCAAAAAAAAACAGTCCAAAAGCGGTTCCGTCAGCGGCTCAGAGCGGCTCAGAGCTCGTCGCACCGCAAACGGCGAAGGCGGCGTGAGGCTGTAGGCCCGCTTACGCCCGCCCCGCTCTCTTTCTGCCTGCGGTGCTTGCCTAGAACCAGGAGATCGAGCCTGGGCGCGGAGGCCCCGCCCGCGGCGGCGGAGGCAGCGGCGGCCGCTCCCCCCCCACCCCACCCCTCCTCACCACTCCCCCCCAATCCCCCCCACCCTACCCCCCCGCACCTCGGCGGCGCGCGTGCGCGCGGCGGGGGCGCGCGGGCGCGCGCGGGCGGCGGCGCCTCAGCTCAGGGTCGCCCACGGAGTGTCCGCCATATGCCGCGGCGGCCGCCGCCTCGCCCGCCAGCCTCGCCGTCGCGGAGCGGCGGTGCCCCCGCCGGCCCCCTCCCCCCCGCGGGCAGCGCGGACGCGGCGCCTCGATGGGAAGCTCGCACTTGCTGAACAAGGGCTTGCCGCTAGGTAACGAGCTGAGCGTCGTGCCCGGCCTGGTGGCGGCGGGGGGGGGGGGGTGTGTGTGTGTGTGTCACGATCGGCCCCCGCGCTTTGTGTGCCCGGCCCGGCCCCGCGGCCTCAAACCCCCGGCGGGCCTGAGTGGAGCTGCCCTGACGGCCGCATCCCCAGCGCAACTTTTAATTCAAAGCGCTTGAATGAAAAACAACAAAAAAAATACAGATATCGATAAAAATCTGAGGCGCAGTCAGGGCGCTGGAAGTCGGCTGCGGGTGTAATTCACCCTGAAATAAAACAACTCGAACTGCATCCAGGCTGTTCGTTTGAGGTGCTCCCCGCCCCCCCCCCCCCCGGTCCCGTTCGCCCCTGGGTCGAGCCGTGCCCTGGCGTTGAGCCGCGGGGAGATGCTGGTGAGGTGCCACGGAGGGGGGAAAAGCTGCGCTGATGTTTCGATAAACAGGAAGTTTCGAAGCGGTGTTTTGTCGCCGTAAAAAGTGCTTCAGGCCTGGCTGTTGAAATTATTTTGCTCTGTCTGCGGGCGGGTGATGTATCCGAGAGGTAAGGCTCTTCTCTGTCAATTTGAATTTCTCCTTTCTTTTCTCTTCATTTCTTTTTTTTTTTATGTGTGTTTTTTGTTGTTTTTTTGGGTTTTTTGTCTTTAAACGTGCTAGCAAATGCATTTATGGGTTGGTGCTGGTTTTTAAGGTAACACAAATGCTACGCGTGGGGTGATGTTACAGATATGCCTCCAGAATTGCTTGGCATAAATTATCATGTTAATCTGAAGGTGTTTTTTTTTTCCCCCTCCCTTCCCCCAGACATAAAGAGACAGAATGTCGATTATGTTTATGAACGTTATCATTTTGTAAGCAAATGATGCCAAAAGAAAGCTAGGAATCAGAGAATAAGCCTGTTTATGGTGTAGATACGAGTCAGTCTGCTGTGCTGCTTTGTTTTCCTCTAAAAAATTAAATTCAAAAGTCAGGATTTCAGTCATAGTACCAGTCTGGACAGAAAACACTGTTATCAGCGGTGGGTTCTGAAATTTCACCTGTTGTAACTTAACAATTTAATGTTGCTTTATATTTTAATATCTCCTGTCCTTATCAGGAAGAATGTTTGCTTTCAGACCATGGTGGAGCAGCTAAAGATAATCATCCCTTTAGCCTCAGTGGAAATAATGAGGCCTAATAAACTGAAGTGAATGTGTACTTTTTTTCCCAGTGAATTAAAATTAACTATAATATTTGTGATGTACGTACGTGTTTCAAGTGCATCACACTGATTCCTTCTCCTGGGTCTTAGAAGATGTAAATATTCTTATTTAGCATTCAAGCCCCCTGGCAAGTAGCCTCACGCCCTTATTAAAATATTTGAAATCTCATTATTGTATCCCACTAGGAAGGGCACAAGAAAAAAATAAGAAAAATAAAATCTACATTTAAATAATTTCAGTTGTAGATTGAAACCCCATTGAGTAACATTGAAAAATTTGTGTCTTTTATAAACAAAAGGGTTAAAAAGCTCACGGTAAAGTAGACTATGCCAGTAGAAAGATAATTGTCCGGTACATCTCTTTGTTCTGTGTTCTTATCTGTTTTATCTATTTTTAGCTGTGCGTTGGTGAAGCAGGCATGTAAAATTAGCAGCCCAAACTGCTAACTTTAGTAGATTTTATGACGTTGCTCTTTGTTGACCCCCAAAGGCAGCAAGATTTCAGTATAGGAATTCTGTAACGTTTGAAAAGTAATATCCTCTCTGGTTCATTATTATGCCAACCATCCCGAGAGTAAGCTGGCGACAAAATATTTTGTACTCTTGCAATTCACCAATGTATTTCAAACCAAAGTGAAGCAAACGACCCCCTGCCCCCAACCTACCCCACTTTTCCAGCCTGAACAAGAAAAAGGTGTTTATGGGGTGGCTGCCATTCCTAAGCAGATAAGAGAAATTGAGAGTTTAACTGTTTCCTCATTTTTGGTAAAATAATACTTGGGACTGAATGGAGTTTCTCCGTGTTTGTGTGATAGCATCGAGGGCATAAATTGGTGCAGTCAGTGGAGTGTCCTCTGTCCTTCGGTAAATACAACACCCTCCACCCCCCCCAAAATAATGTAGCTCCAGTATTTCTCCATCAAGCGATGTGTTATTTCATTACTGAATTGGTAAATGAAATAGTAATAATGCTGAGAATTGTGGTAGTTATGCTCAGTAGAAGAGTTTAGTCAATGAAACTACTGTTTTGGAATGAAACTACTACAGTCACCTTTGTGAATATTTCGGTTCAGTGTTGTTGTAGTGTAGTTAAGGAGTAGCTGGAGCATGCAGCTTTTGAGCACGCAGTCTAGTGTGTGTAAAAAGCTCGTCGTCGTAAATACTGTATATGCTATGATACTTCATCGTAATGGGGAGTTCCTGATAGCGTGACAAAACAAATTACAAGTGCCCTGATGTTTGTGAGTTTGGGTAGCTCTTGACTTGTCCTTCTGTGTCATGAAGATAAATAGCATCTGCCCTGTGTTAAAAATGTGCGATGCTTTAATTTACTAATGTGCCTGTTTCTGAGAGTTATTGTTTTATTTACAATGCAGACAGAGTGGTTGAAATTCTTAGCCAAAAGTGTGATCCAAGAGATTAGGTTTGGGCTGGGTGCTGCGAGGTGTTACCGTACGGATACCGTACTGCTCACTTGCCAATATTTTGAAATGTAGAGTTAATCCCTCCTTATCAAATAAGAACACCTACCACAGGTCGGTGACTAGGCTGGGTAGTCTTTTTTGTGGAGAAAAGTGGCATTATCCCAAAGTACCTGTTTACGTGAATACTGTAAGAATGAAGAAAAAAACAACCCCACTCTTACTTTACAAGAAAATAGTCTAGGCAGCAGTAAGTGTATGGAAAGGCACAGATTTAAATATGTTGTAAGTAAAGACGCTGAGAAGCAATGTGATCTTTAATTTGCTTATGTGAAATACAACATTTAAAACCATGCAAATATTTTGGACTACAGTTGCTTGTTGCCACTTTGTCTTACCTTACCTACCATGCATGTCTAATAACTGTTTTTCGTGAAACTTACCTAGAGAGGTTGGCTACTTGTGTGTTACAGACCTGCCTTTGAGAGTGATATTTAGGTTTTCGCCTCCCGAGCCAGCTGGGAACGTTGATGAGGTGATACTCTCCAGCATGTGTCAAGCTTTCAAAGCCCGTAGCAGTTGGCAGTGTAGCAACACAGCAGCCTCATCTGAGGCTCCCTAACCTTCTGGCCCCGTAATTATTTATTTAGTGAGAGAGTAGAGATGGAGTTACACTTTTAATACATGTCTTAAAACTTAAGGTGAGGATAAAAGTTGTAGTACATAGCCCTTTGGCCTTAGTCCCTCTGCCGCACGTGCTTTCTTGCTCCCAGACAAGCATAGCAGCAGATTTGCAGTTTGGGAAGATAGAAGTTCCCAGCCGTGGTTTTGGATCTTTCTCCCTTACCGCCTTGAGAGTAAAGATGATGATTCATTTGAGTCTATGTATTGATCAGGAAAAGATATCAAACATTCATTATACGTAAATCTAAAGTTAACATTTCCTGCTGAAATATAACCCTTTGCTCCCTCCCCAGCATTCCTCCGGAAAGGCTGGAGAAGTGCAGCAGCATTTCCAGTTGTGGTGGGTGTTTTAGGATCTCTGAGCTGTGATTACAATCGGATCTTTTCCAAGGCACCGTAATCCCCAGCCCGTCTCCCCAAACGATTAACGTGCTTGGAAGTGTTTTGGGAATCTGGCAGCATCGGAGTGTTGGCTGGCTGAATCTGATGTATGACCTTCTGCGGGAGGGGGGAGTGGAGTAAGGGTCTCAGATGGTTTAGGGTGTGAAAAAGGGTGCCACGAGTCCCCTTTTTTAGGCGCTTGCAGCTCCCTGTCCTTTGATGCTCAGCTTTGGTTTGATGGTTGAAATGTAAAAACTTCAAATTGTTTTTGAACCCGACCACAGACCTGTCTGGTTCCCCAAGGAATGAGAGAGAGTCCCTGGGCTCCTCCAGTTTGTGTCGCCTTGTTGCCGCTGTCTGCGCAGCGCTGGGGACAGGGAGTACCTGGAGCCGCAGCCACGACGTTGGGGACAGGGAGTACCTGGAGCTGCAGCCACGGCAGGGCTCTGCCCGCTGCCAGCACCGGGGCCTGGGCGGGAGCTGCTGGCACCGCTGCTCGCTCGGCTGGCAGAGGGACCACAGAATGGTTTGAGTTGGAAGGGACCTTAAAGATCATCTACTTCCAACCCCCTCAGTAGCTCTATGGCTGCTGCAACAGACAGCATCTGGAAAAGAAGAAAAAAACTAAATTCGAAATAAAAAGAAATCACTCAAAAGACACCCCCCCCAAAAAAAAAAAAATCTGTGTATGAGATGAATAGATTAAGTATTTTTGATGTGCAAAACAGAACATGTTTATTTGCTACAGTGGAGCAAGAAGTTAATTTTTGAGGAAGATGATTATAAATTAACTTGTCTCTTTTATGAAATATTTTTGTCATTTCGTCTCAAACGTTTCATGTTTCCTGTATTATTATTCCATTTACTAATTATCCAGTTTGTGTCTAATCAACATAATTGAAAATTGACATTTTTTGATTTTTTTTTTCTTTGAACTGAACATTGCTAATGCTATAGCACGTTTCATGTCAGTATTTATTTCGGACGACCATTGCTCATCTCTGCATTTTCATCTTTTATTATAGCTGCCCTTTTTCAAGGGGCTTTGGGAGGAGCTGCCCTGCAGCATCCCTGCCAGGGGCGTCAGCCGGAAGGGATTCTCTACAGAAAGCAGAAAAAGGTGGCCTCGGGGCTGGGGACGATTGTTCAGAGTAATTGTAAAGTTGAGGTTTTAATAGAAAGCTTTTATTTCTGTTACATGTGAAGCCTTTGTAGCTTCGGTATTAAAACACGAGGTAATGGGATTATGTAATTCTGCTCCATGTTAGGTATTTTAAGGCGTATTTTAATAGTTCTGTTTACAGGTCAGTGGATGTCCCTTAGCCGTGCCCAAATCACTTTCAGCGAGCTGTGTTGCCACCAACAAAGTTACATAAGTCTGCAGTGAAAGTTGTTCACGCTTTACGGCTCTGTAAGTGTGCCGGGACTTGCCATGTTACCCCTCCTCACCTTTCAGCTGTTTTGGGGGAGCTCTGATGGCAACTCACCAAAAAAAAAAAAAAAGGAAGGAAGCAGAGAAACATTTCTTACTTGATTTAAGCCACAATTCCAAATTCCTGTATGCAGTCAAAATTTCTTATTGTTGGATGTGGACTAATGGTTTTCCTGACGAGTCCTGATGTTTTTTGATGCATTCCATCATGTGCTGTCGTACTTGGACATGCCCCATGATAAGAGTGGCGAGAGGTCTGTCTGGGCAGGGTATACTGGAAGCTCTGCAATTAATTTTCAGATTACCGTGTGGAACATGACAAAAGCGTAACTGTTTTGCTGCCTTTTAAAGCAAGCGTTGCTTTTGCCACCTTCTGTGCTCAGTTGACACGTTACCTTAAGAAGCGAGAAACGTCTGTAGTTGGGAAACCACGCTGGGCGGCCCACTGTTCTGCACGTTTACCTAAATGTGTCTGGTCTTGTGTAAAAGGGATGTAGGCCCTCATCCACACAGGATGGACAGAGCAGAGTCTAAACACAGGTGAAGTAAGTAGTAGTTTAGGAAAGCTGAGTTCTAGGGGCAGCAAAAGAGAGTGGTCCTGCTTTCCGTTTTGCTCGTGTCAGAGCCTTGGAAAGCCATGCTGACTGCTGTTGCTGCTGTGGGGTGGGTTGTCCCTTTCTCCCACCCTCCAGACACAATCAATAGAAATTAGCCCACGGCTGCCTTCTGGTGACAGCAGGAATGGCAAAACCAGATCTCCCAGGCTCTCCCTGCTGCATTCCCGTCGAGCTGTGTTCCTTTCCTGTGGCTGGAGCATACGCCGCGTGCCATAAAGCCCTGTACCTGGCCGAGCAGAGGAACAGCCGATGCGCTGTCCTGCGTCACGCTTGGCCAGTGCGCTGCAGAGTCAGAGCTCAGAAGAAAGCCAGGAGAGAAGCAGCACTGCAGGGAATTTTCATCGTCTTCTACTACACATACATTTTCCGCAAAATGTCATCGTGGCCCCTGGGTGAGTCAGGAGTTGGGCGAGTGAGCCCAAAAGGAGCTGTGCCAGGCTGCGTGCTGCTGTCCCGTCAGACGGGGCTGGTGCGCAGGAGGGTCTGCAGGAAGGGAGTGCTGCCCCAGGCAGCCCTTAGTCATATGTGCACTCAGCAACGGGTGCTGCGAGGGGCTGACAGACAGTAAGGTCTTCGCCGTTAGTACACATCCCAATATCTTCAATTTATAATAGCAGAATTTCTGTTGGCTTCTGTGGGATTTTTACCTGAATCTGGATTTTCAGAATTAGCCCTCAATTTTGGCCAGTTCGGCTTAAAATAATTGTTGCTTCTCACATATTTGCAGCATGGCACTCTTCGGTCTCATAAAGAAAATGTATGGCTTAGCAGAAACAGTGGTGTGGAGCACTTCATCAGAGTTCCCAGATGAGTCAAATTTCATTAGATGGTTGCAGCCGGTTTGTCTCTTGCTGAGCATGTAGCTTTAGTCTTTGCAGAGTCATGCAGGACAAAAGTGTTTAGCAGAGATAACCACAAGCCAGTCTCCAAACTCTTAGACTGATACTTAAATATTTTTTCTCTTTAATGTGTTGTAGCAGATATGTTAAGCTGTTTATTTTCAACCAGATAATGAGCATTTTCACATTTGTGGTTTACCAGCCATCTTAATGCGTGTCTGGAGCTTCACTGGATAGTATTAATGTGTATCACAACCTTTCTCATGTTGTTTATTTTCCCGTTCATATAATCAGCGTTACTGAGAAGTGATTGTCAGTAATTCAGTGTCGTGTGTGTATGTTCCCATGCTGACTGGAACTGGCTAGCTACCTCTTTCTCTATCTTAATATGCTATTTCTTGACTAAGGTTGTTAAGATACTGACAGAAGCCACAGCAGCATTTTAGGTTTTATTTTGCATCCTCACCAAATTCTCTCCTGCATGCTAGAAGTCCACCTCTGCTAGCTGGACTGCCTTGTGCCACGATTACTGTCTTTCTGCTACCGGCTTTTGGTGTGGAAAGTCTTGTTCATTTTGGTCTGTTTGCATTAGCTTTCAGGATCTTTTAAGATGAAAAAAACGCAATACCAATTTTCAGTACCTCCGTAAACCAGTTACTTGCGCCTAAAGGACTTACTACCTTCACCCTCAATCAAGATTTGTAGTTAATACTGCAGTCACTTTATTCCATGGTTCTGTCAAATTTTCGTTGATTGTTCAGCTCCCGCAGGACTGTCAAAGCGTATTTGAATTGTGTTGAATTTGCAGATAGTTCTTCATGTGGAATCTCTTCTTGTTATCCTAACACTAAAGCGGCTTCCTGCATCTGCTCTGGTTGAGATTCGTGGTCAGCAGTTTAGCCACCAAAGCAGTGCTCCTTTGTGAATTCTGAACTCGGCACAACCAGACAGCAGAGTTTTATTTTTATTTTTACAAGCAAAAGCAACATCTAAGAAAATAACCTTTTATCTGTGTGGAGCTGGATGTATTTTAGCCACGCCAGTCAAGATGAAAAGAATGTCTTGCATTTTTTAAGAGCTTGTGGGAGGAGGCTCACAATAGAGGCCCCATTGTACTGTTAGTACTGAGCGTACAGGAAATCACAAATTAGCTATGACGAGAGTATTGCAGGGGAGTTTTAAGTTTGCTTAATTCCCATAGTATTGTATGGTTTTGAAAGGGTTTCGTAATACGTTGCCTTTTGAGTTTGGTTGTGTATGGTGTTTGTATTTGGCAGTCCTCTGTTCAAGGCTTTCTCTTACCATGTCTTTGTTCAAAAAGTTTCATGCTTTGAATCCTTGGATCCAGATGACTTTCCTTCTTACTGTAAATAGAGACATGCAAATACACTTGGTATTTATCTCATGACCACCCTGCAGCCATCTAAAATTCAGATCTAGCATTATGTATTCAGCAGTGAGAAATCTCCTTAGAGAAGCAATAAAAAAGGAGTTTAGGTAGGAATTTGGAGAACAGTAAGCTGCAGGCGCAATTTTTCCTTTCCAAGCAGATCTTGATCCCACAGGAGGCTGAGTTACTCAGCTTCCAGTTGATGTCGAGGGGAGTTGGAATGGAGTTACAAATCCGTAGGATCCTGGCTGCACCTTAAATACTGAGCCAAAGTTATTACAGGGTAACACTTTTGCTAAAATTTTGTCCAAAGATTGGTTTGGCTCAGGACCTGCAGTTAAGGACCATGTTCTGTCACTCACCTGAAAGAATTAGGATTATGAGGACTCTCCAAAATCATGGCTTTAACTTTGTTAGTCCTGAGAAAAAATGAAGTTTACAATACAGCATATTGTATTGAGTTTGTAACTTAGAACCCAAAGTACTGTGAATATTAACATTTTGTATTTGGGGTCATAACTTCACTAGCATCTTCCCTCTGGACTTGTTTTTAAGCCTCTTAAAATTCATTAGTGATTTTTCTGACCTGTGTGGCTTTGTTTAAAAAAAATACATTAAAAAAATCTCTTAACACACAAACACAAAATATTTTCTTAAATCCATAAGGAGTCAAAGGGAAAAAACAAAATCCAAGAAGCTGAAAAGAAAGTTTGGGTTTTTGGACTGTCTTGGGGGTACTGTCTCATAGAAATGATGAATTTTTCGATGTGCGGTTTACACAATTCTAACAGCTATTGAAATACCCTAAAGATTTATTGGCAGGAGGGAATTTTTTTGCGTAGGAGAATAAAGGACCTCAAAAATAATCTAATTCTAACTGAGATTTTCAAAGTGAAAAGTAGGTTTTATTTTAGAAGACTAATTCCAAAAAGAACATTAAACAGCGATAATTTTTATAAATAGTAAATAACCTCCTCTGACATACCTAAGATTTCTTTGATCACAAAAATGCCTAGTGGAAGAAGCAGTCCATGAATAAGCCATATGATACCTGGGAAACTGCTCGCTTTTAATTAAGTACAATTTTAAATCAGGTTAGTTAAGCTGGTGTAAGCTTCTCTGAACTGTTGTTGAAGCGTAAACTGGGCTTGTTTCATATTAGCATTAAGATGCTGAGGAATCAGCAAAACCAAATAAAACTGTGGTACTTTGCAACAACTTTTTTGGACATTTGTATTCTGGTTTACAAGCATACTTTAACATAAATAGAGCTTCTTTGTGTGGGATTTGTATCTGTAAGAGGAACTTCAGTGAAGCACCTATGTTAGGAAGTTAATGCCCTACATGAGAACTGAATTACATTCTTGAAGTCCTCTTTTTTTTCTTTCTTTTTTTTTCTTTTAGGTAAGCACTGAGGTAAAGTGGATTGCAGTACAGCCTTTCAGGGCAAATTTGGTCTAATTATTGACAGGAGAATTGACAGAGCGGGGAGCACGCTCAGCTGTGCTGGCAAATGTCCTTAGTGGCAGTGGAATGGCTCAGGTGGTCTCTGTGGTCTTCTCCCACTTGCGAGTGACCTCAAGAGTGACCTGGGATAATCCACTTGACGTTTCTGCGCCCAGTCCCACTGTGCATTCAGTGCAGGTAGTGATGGTGGGGTTGCCTGGGAAGGCACCCTGGGATCTGCTGAAAACAGCACCAAATTAGAGTGGGATTCTGTTGATAATGGTGCTGTGAGTAGACTCTTGGTGAATCTTGTTTGTCTTGTTTTATTACAGGGAAATTATTTAGGAGGCAGTGGGCTTTCAGCTGTGAACTGAGTAAAGGTAAATGTGCTTAGTAAAAAGACAACCTGTGGCTTGACTGAATGCAACGCTGTACAAAACATTCTGCTGTGATTGAAGGGCTTACTTTGTTCAAATTAAAAATATACTTTCCACCATTAAAGCTCTTCCTCTCTAAACAGCAAAAAAAACCCTCCTGTATATTTGAACCGGGAAGCTGTATTTCACTAGTTAGCTTGAGAGGACATGCGTGCAAACAAACCAGCAAACTACTGGTAAGCGATGAGGCCGCAGCTCCGCATGCGGTGCACTGAAACGTGGGGATGTTACGCCGGTGGTGCTCCAGCTGAGATACAAAGGTTTGGAGCAGAGACATGATTACGAGCTATTTTAACTTAGAAGTTGAACTTTGGAAGAGAAGTAAGGGGTAATTCCTTTCGATTTGAGTTTGCACATTGTACAACTATTAAAAACTTTGAGACGACTGTTAAGTAAAGACAGCTACTTGAAGTGCCAGATGGAAAAGCGCAAGAAAAACGCCTTCTGTTTAAAACAGACAGGGGATTTTTGCTCGTTTTTTTCTTGGGGTCTTGTCCAGTCCACGCAGTTGCTGTGCTTGGCTCGGTTCTGTGTTGCAGTTTCCATTGTGGGGCCCATTCAGATACTAGACGTGTAGCAAGATGTGTTAAATGTGTGACAGAACACGGGCTTCCAGCAACGTCTTTGTCACATGGTACCAGGTTTGCATGACAGCATCGGGCTGCCGGGCCGCGGTCTGAACGGCACTTTTTTTTGTAGCTCCCACTCGCCTTGTCCAGTAAGTGCTCTTACGGACATGGCAAACATTTCTGCTATTCCAGAAACGCGCTGCCTTTCTCAAAAGCTGTCGTGGTTGGGGAAGTATGATACTGGCTGTTTGGTTTGGACACGAGACCCCTTGATTCATTCTTCTGCAGAGCGGTCGATCATCTTATTTACATCCATTTTATATGGATCTAGTTCAAGGCCTGTGTTAGTTTATACATAACTTGGAATAACTGGGAAATGTGAAAAATGTGGAGTATTCTTCAGTTGGGTAAAATTTTAAAAGGGCGTTTTTTCCTGCCAGCATCTGGAAGTCAGCCAGGTGAAAGTTAACATTCCCACAATACCTTTTCTGTGGGATAATGGGCAAGTTCAGGGCAGCATTCTTTCTTTCATTTATATAAACAGGCTGTGCTGGCCAAGGCTACGGGAGAAGTGTTGCTGTTTGCCCTGGCAGTTGTTGTTCTGTTGACAATGATTTATTTACTTTTATTTCATTATTGTTCTCCTGTTTATATTTAAATAACGTGGAGTCTTCTGCTCTGTTACCATCAGGATCTTGCCCAAGGCAGCGCTGTATGAAAAATCAATGCGCTCTGTGGATGATTACATACACAGTAGTGAAACGATACAGCTAGTACAAGACTGACTTTCAGAAGCTTCCAAAAAGTGGAAAGGTGTTTGTACAACAGTAGAGTCTCTTATGACAGTAGATGAAAAGAGGTGAAGGTCTGAGAAGCTGAACTGACCTTTCATCTTGCTCAGCTTTGCCACCCCTGGTCCTGCTGAAGCACAGCAGGAAGAAATTGTCAGGGACACCTGGAGCGGGGGGTGCAGGTTCTGTCTGCCTGTGGCTGGCTGGCAGCTTTCAGTTGCCGCCGCTGGTTTCAGCAGGGGTATTTTTTATAATATTAAAGATTGATAGGAATTTATTATAATACATTTTTCCCCATCAGAATTCAGGTCTTTGTACTTTCAGAGTTGCTGAACAGTTTACATACCGCTAAGGTTATTGCGAAGTGCGTAACTTTGCATGTAGAGTTTTATCAGTTGGGAATATTCAGTGTGTCTTACACGTATGTGTAGATTTTTTTAAATTTTCTATTTTTGGGAATCCCAAACAGGTATTTAATATGTACTGCCTCAAAGTAATAGTTTATACATGAAGAACTCTACAGAAATTGTAGCCTCTCCACCCAGATGAATTACTGTCTGTCAGCTTCTACCAGCACTGCAGTGATGCTGGGTCAGTTAGCTGTGGCTGACCTTAGGGAAAGGTAGTCAGAAACGTAGAGGATTTCAGAGATGCTAAATGTTTACTTTGCATTCTTGGGCTGTGATGTAAACACTGTTCTGCTTAAAAAATCATCTTGGTGAGTTAAGATTTTCAGCTTAGGTCTTTTCTACCAGAATTTTTTTTTTTTTTTTTTTTTTTCCTTTAAATGGCAAAGCTTTTCCTAGAAAATGCATGGGTTTTATTATCAATGCTTGTTTAGAAGGGCAGCAAGCAACTGTCACATCAAAAAATTCAATCCTTAGTGAATTCTGAATTGGCAGAGGAAAAAAGTCTGGTGAAACCCTTAATCTTTCATGCTGTCTGGAGGAGCTGGAAAGATGGCCATATAATTATTTGCTTTCATCTGCTGATGTCACTGAGGTCCCTACACAGACTAAAGCCAGTAAATGAACCTAAAAACCATTGTGTGTAAACTTTGCATTTTTCCATCCAGCGTGTAGGCCTGTTGTAGGTAATTTGTATGTTCACATAAATATGAGGTCATTAGGATATGTACACGCACTTGTAATTTTCTGTTCTCTACTCATGTAGAATGTAGTGCCACAGTGAAATTCAAATACAGTCAAGTGCACTAATGGTGGGATTTCCAACTTTCAGTTCTGTGACTGTAATTTTTTATCTTTTTTAAACCTCTAATGACTTTTAATATGTTGTCAAGAATGAAATAGGAAGAAAAGCTCTGTTGCTTACTTGATAAAATAAAGACATATTAAGAAACAGAAATTTGTTGTCCGGTCTTCAGTTTGTGTTCATTTAGAACACAGGTTTTATGGCCCTTTTAGTTGGAGCTTATTTATTTCTCTAGGGTTTATTGCATGTAAATGCCAGTGTCTTGGAACTGGCTATATTTAGATCTGTAGTGTTCTTTTCTGTTCAATATTTCAAAGATTCCTTGTTTAAAACAAGTCTGTTTTTCACATACAAATGCGTATGTGTGTGGACCATATATGTCATGATTTAACATATGAACTTCTGACTTAGGTTTTTTGCTGTAGTACAGAAAGGGCTAGCATCTTTTTATCAGTTGTCAACTTGAAGTCGCTTGTACATATACAAAATTTTAATTACATCAGATATGTATGTGCATATCGTTATGTGAACCGCTGCGTGCAGATATGTATCTGCTCATTCCTGATGTGCTTGCTTTTGCAACTAACCCTCGCATAGCGGACTGCCTTCCTCTGCAAGCACCTCTGCTGACTGATTGCAGAGCCATGGCACAACTTAGTGTGAATAAGGAACAAGGCAAGACCTTCTTGGATAAAGACAAAAAATAAAATCCTAATGAAAGATGTGCCCTGAATAGGAACTTGCGCTTTCGTGTCTACCAACTGTGAAACCTTTGTAAAAATTGCTACTGTTGTACGAGTGTTCCCTCCTCCTTAATGGAGGTGTTCTGTATCCTGTTTTTCTTGTTGACTAGAGAATGACAGCTTTTAGAAGTATTGTAGTGATGAAGTGCCATTAGCTGTGTACCATTCACGTCTTAAATTGCGTCCTTTGTTGTATTCTTTGCTATTCTTTTAAAATAGTTGGGTATGGTCAGGATCTTGATTTCTAGCACTTCTTTTTATTTTCTTGTTTTGTAGGTTATTCATTTTTTGTTGAACTATATGTATTTGTGATCAGTTGGCATGGAAACATGGCTCCTTTATAGGCCAGTTGCTTTTAGCATTAATTTGCAGGTACTTGTTTCTGAATGTGAAAATGGAAACCATTTATGTTCTTCATCATTCGCCATCATTAATACTTGCATGCTTTCCGATGCAACGTAAATTGTCTTTCCTTCTGTCTTAGAGGGGAAAATGTACTTTTTTTTTTAAAGAGGAAAAAAAAATAATACTCTGCTGCATCATGTACACTGTATTAAGAAGACAGTACTTTGTATAAAAACTACGTTTATACATATAACTGGGCAGAATTGGTGAAACAAAGACTTAACACCAAATCTTAGTGTAAGCCCAGAAAGCATGTAACACTTTTCAGTAATGCAAAGTCACACCACTGAATTAATGTATTTATTGATGTTACCTTTTTTTTTATTATTATTCAAAGAGCACTCTGTTTTCTTGTAGGGATTTGCTGAATTTAATTTGAAAAAGGTTAGAGGTTTGCTTTGATCAGTACTGAGGAAAGTGGGGGAATACTTTGATTTTTTTTTTTTTTTTTTTTTTTTTTGGGTGGCTTTAGTTAGTGGAAGTTTGCAGTTTCTGAAATACCTCAATACTGGCAAAAGTGAACTTGTAGACTTTTATTATTACTGCAGCAGTGTTCATGGTGACCGGATGGCATGCTGTAGTGACTGCTGCTTGGAGAAAAACAAGTAGCACTATCGCACGTCTTCATCCTGAAGAATAGTTAGACTGTTAGTGTTTGCTCACGTTTATAGACATTTGAAACTGTATCTGAATACATACTATTTTAAGTATAGGTAACTAAATATCTAATTTAAGACCTGCTGTAAGCAGGTGCAGACTGTCTGCTTTCACTGTAACTGCTTTCTGGTTCTTTAGGATGAGATTTAATCTCATTCTTATTCGTAATAGCTACAGCCTGTTGTCTGAAGAGCTTTATACAGATTGGATATGCAGAATAAAAATAAGATTTGAATTAATTTACTTTGGCTCATACTTCTCCATCCCGTTCCAGACTTCAAACGCTTTGTTTCACTAACCATTTCATAGGGAGCATGCGAAACAAATGAATTCAGTTGATGCTGCTCATAACTCCATTTTACATATTTAATGAACAATCAGTTCATCTGGCCTGTTTGGGTGTATTGCTGCACTCCTTTTTCTTTATTCCCAAAGTTGAAGTACATGCAGTTCAATTTAAAAAGCACAAGTCTATTCAGGATTTGACAAAATTCAGTGAAAGAACTACAGATCTGCAGATTAGGAATACATTGTTCATGCCACTAGTCCTGTTTTATGAATTTCTTGGTATTACTCAGCAACCATATGGTTCGTTCCCTCCTGACAATTTTTTAAAAAATAAGCAGAAAACAAACCAAACAGAACTCTAGAGGTGTAACCCCTATATTTTCACATTTAATATTTTCTTTAAATAGCTAGGAGTGGGGAAAAAAAAGTTAGGTTCATACCAAACCCATCTACCGAAACTGTTCAGAGCCTTCTTGTAGTTACTTGCAAGTGGTTTTCTCGGAGGCTGAGAGAGAGAGTTTAGTATAGAAAATGAGGGCTTTTTGCAGCAGTTTACAGATCAGATTTTTACTAACCGTGGCGCAGCTGTGAAAAGAAGTTAGGCCGTGCCGCTTCCTGTGTGACAGTATCTCATCATACGCACAGAATAAAACCATTTCTCCTCTCTTCTTCCCCCCCCCATTCTCTGATAAACAAATGGGTCTGTTAACAGAGAAGAGTGAAAAATAAATGGGTCCCACCCTTTTATCTCGGTGTACTTGTCAGAGTAACTGGAGACAAGATGCACTTCTGTGGCTGTTGGAAACTACTTTTTTTCCCCTCCCCATCCTTCCCTGAAGTGCCTAATGGCACTCCTGGTCCAGGAAGGGCAGCAGTGAGAACCACAGTGGGGAAAAAAACCACTATGAATTGGCCTAATCCCCAAAGTACCAAATTGTAACTTTTCTGGTTTAGATTGATCTCTTCTTTCATGTTCTCTCTGGAACTAAATTTTCAGTAATCAGCATAGCCACTTTTTAGATATTTTTAATTCTTTAACCAGATTGTTGTATGTGGTTGGTGTCCCACAGCACTCGCAACTTGTTGATTCAGTTGGTTGCATTGTATTGTTTTGTGATAAGGTGGCCCCCAAAATTCAGAACAAAGCGAGTAAGTGAAGTGTACAGTGTTGGAAGAGAACATCTTTCTTACATTCATTTATCCACAGGTTGTGTACAGAACTCAGGAAATCAAAGGCTTCCCTTCTGTTGGGAAGCTCTCCTGTATTCTGCTGTGAGTGCTTGCCAGATCACCCAGAGAATTAAGCTACTAATCATGTCCTTTAAATATTTTTGACATAGAAATTTAATTATATGAAGTAGTTAACGTGCTTTAAGGAATAGTCCTGCTAGTTGAGTATGTTGTCTAATCGTTCTGGAAAGTAACTGTAGAGCAAGTATGAAAACAAAAATACCAAAACATAGGGAGGTGTCAGGGAGTCACTAGGAGAAGTTTATATCCTTTAAGGAAAAAAAAAATGACTAAACTTTTATTTGCTCTGCAGTTTTCAGTAACGTCATTCATTCTGCAAGTAGTTTGGCTGTTGTGAGATTGTGGTAGGCATTGTATGAAGTTAGACAAAAACAAAATTAGCTGTCTGCAATGTAATAATGCAATAAAAAGTGTCTTAATGATATTTTGTTAAGAAGTTGATAAGTTGCAATTTGCTGCAAGGTAATTTTATAGTCACTAGCATTCAGAACTTGGAGAGCAGATTTCTGATGAAAATACTGGTGGGAAGCCTGGATGCTATCAGTATTCTTAACCTTGAGTAGCAGCTCAGAAAAGCCCCCAAGGGCCATGTTTCACAGTGTATCGTCGTGGTGTAAACTTTATAAGAAATAATGCTGATTAATTATTTTTCCAAAAATAGGAGAACACACAAGTGGAGTTGCCTCTTCAGGCGTTTAGCTTTTTGACCAGCACCAGCTTATTCACCATTTGTGTATACCTTATTTTATCTGGTTTGCAGTGCAGACCTGATAAATGACCCTCATCTGGGCTACTTGTGCATGTAGAATTTTCACTAGAGAGAGTTATTTTCCAGATTTCATCTGCTATTCTGAGCATTCATTTCTTCTTTTCCTTTTGTAACTGGGCTGACAGTCCTGACCCAGGAGGGGCAGAAAGAATGGAAAGATTGATCTAAAGAAAATATTGTGAGAGCTACCATTTCCTCTGAAATAGCAGTTGTGCTGTCAAAGTACCTAATAAGCAAAAGGAGTGGTAGTAACCAAAGTTAGGGAGCAGAAGTAATAACTTCTGTTTCTTTACTGCTGCAGCTATAGGCGAGCACTAATTTGGCTTGCTTTACATCCAGAAAACAGGGAAAATAATGTGTTGTGAAGACATGTTGCTCTTGTTGTTTCTTGATTTTGAGAGCAAGATTCGTGTTCTCCCATGACATTCTGGAAAATAGTCATAACGCTTCCTTGGTTTCTGGGAGTTATCCGATAGCAGTTGTCTTGCACTGGGCAAGCCCTAAGCTGTCATTCCCTCCCATTTTTTCAGAAATTACAGCCAGCAGGGAGCAGTTAGACTTGCTTTCCAGTATCCTTCTCTATGCCATGTCCATTTTCTGAACAACAGAATGAGTTTCAAGATACGCTTGGAGTTTACTTGTGTGAAGTCTGTGATCTTTGATTCTCTTAGGATGATAAAATTCCAAGTCACTTGAGTGTTTCTTGTGACTGCTTTTAGAACTCTAATGCTCCTGCAAGCCTTTCAGCACGCTGCTGTTTATCCTGCTGCTGACACCCCTCCTGTTGCCAGTCTCAGGAAATGTAGGAAAAACACAGAGTAAGGTTTTCTTATTTTGGAAGTTCTTTATTGCCTCTAATGCATTGGTCTGGTTTCCATTCAAATTGCTTCTCAATCTGTTGTCAGTCTGTATTTTGTTTTGAAAGGGCTGGGGTCCGCTTTTTGTAACTGTCCATTTTTTGCAGACTGTAACGCTGCAGCAGCCTCAGGCTGTCGCTGCGAGAGGGGGAGATGACATTTGTGTGACGCACATATGTGCCGTGGGCAGATTTTGTAAATGTCTCTGCCTGGAGACTGGGGGACACGGGAGCTGTAGCAAGTTTTTTTTGTTTGTTTTGTTTTTTTTTTTTTAAGATAAAGCATACACAGAAAAGGCTAGAATAAAACTCTGAACTGATATCTTTGCTTTTACATTTCCAAGTAAATGAAGTTAATTCATTTCCAAAATACAGCGCTCGATCAAATGGAGAATATACAGTTGGAGAGAGAACCTGTTAAGAGATCTCGCCTGTGTGAAGAATGGAGGGTAGCTCTTCGCCTTAAGATTTTGTAAGCTTAGTAATAGAGTAAAGAATTCCTTTTATAATACTTTCTTGGAACTGAAGTTTTTAGTACCCATAAATGGTTTATGCAATTTACAGAGACAGAACATGATTTGTGCCCTGAAAATTTTAATATTTGAAGCCTTTAAAGCATTTTTATGCGTGTGAATAGACATTTTTCTAGTTGAAAATGGCTGGACTATAGAGACTAAAAGAAGTGTTATAAAGCCTAGTAAAAGAAAGCAAATATCGGTCATTTTTAAACACTTCTGACTTTTCACCAGTTCAGTGGAAACAACTTAAAGCATTCAAAAACCTTCTCTGAACCCCTTTAGTATGTGGTATGTGTGGGAAGAAGTATTTTGCTTCTCTCATCAAGTCATGGGAATAACTCCCAGTTTTTTAACTGTGTGTTTCAGTACAGCTTTTAACTGTGATACGGGGACCAGAGTCTTTGTAATTGAAACTCAAAACTCTACTTGAAGAAAGGCTCAGTAGAACAGCTCTCTTACATCATACACTTTTATTATATTATGATTAAATGTAACATGATAATATAAACCCAGCTTTTGCCTTAAACTGCTTGTTTTATTTGGCACGTTGACTGTTGTTACTGGCCTATTCTCAGTGAGCTTGTCATTTTTATATATCCTGTTTGCTTACCTTCAAAATTACTATCTTTTCATAAAATGCTATTTATTTAAGCTTGATTCAGTTACAGAGGACCCTGGATGAGAGGTGCAGGACTTTGATTTCAGTGCGCTCCGGACTTTCTCATTTTCTCATTTTTACAACAAAACTGTTCTCTAATTTGTAATCATCATCAACCATTTTCTTAATATTGACAGAGAACAGCAGAGGTCAGTGGCTGTGGGAGGAACCGAAAAGGGGGAGAAAAATAAGCTTTAAGGAGCCCTTTGCGCTGGTTCAGTGTTTGTCAGAGTTGCTTTGGTTTTCAGAAGAGCATAATGGAGTGTAACTCAAGAGGGAGTTTATTATCCTCATTTGCCAGAAACCTTAGTACTGTGTTGAATTGTCCCTTTTTAATTATGCTGGTCTTCAAAGTCTGGGCTATGTACATATTTATAGAGTTTTTTAAAAGTGTTTTAGCCATTTATCTTAGGAAGTTTCTAGGTCTCCTCCCTTCTTCCCATCTCTAAACAGCAGTGTCAAGGTGTGTGGGTTTTTTTTTTTCTTTTTGCTCTAAGGATTGCTGACACACAGAGCACTGTGGTGTTCAGCTGAGGATGGTGAATCACATTAATGGTTCCCTGAAAGGGGGGGGGGGGGGGGGGAAGAAGTTACAAAGAAAATGGTGTGATCAGTGTTCAATATGTAAAATACTTCCATACTGTTATTTTTAGTGTCATTTGAGTGTGTTCTGCTGACTTCCAAAAAATTAAACCTTGTGAAACTAATTTGATTATCCAAGGCCCCACACTTGCTTATCTTCAGACTTTTTGATAAGGAAAATAAGGAGTGCCTCAGGTAATAGTTTAACGTTCTTGGGTCAAAGTACAGGTGTGCTGTTAGAGAGACTGCTTTCAGAGTTTGGGATCGGAATAAAGGAAGCCTTTGATATTGGCTCTGCTCAGGTTATTGGGTTTCTTTCTCTGAGGCAGCATCCTGTACAAAGTCTAAAATATGAGAAAAGAAGCACAGAGAGTGGCTATTCAGACAGGCTACATTCAGAAATTATATTCTGTAATAAATCCTTGGCAGTGTCTTTAAAACATAATGTGAAATTAATACTCTGAAAGCAGTTGTATTGACAGTGCTAAGAAGTGGTATTTTTTTTTTCCTAAAGCATACTTACAGCTCAGGGAGTGGTTTAAAACAAAACAAAAAAACTCCCAAACCTTGTGGAATAAAATAGCTTGCTGTAGGAGAAATATTTTCAGAGGAGAGAAAAAAAAATTACTGTTTTCTTCTTTTTTTTCTTCATAGTTCAAATATTATATATTTTACAGGCAAATCAAGAATCATTCCTTGAGTGTATTACATTTGAAATTAACGTAATGTGTCTCTTCAGCTTTTATCAAAATCACAGCCAAGATGCCAGTTCTGATAACGTGATCTAAAAAAGAAAAAGCAATGCTTGCATCCTTCATTATATTGAGTACATGAGTGAAAGAGCACAGGTGAGGGCCACTGATGTCTTTGACTTCACGGGGCAGCATGGCAAAACGGCAACCCGTTCTAGACTTTTCTCCTGTATCTGAAGTATTGTCCTCAAAATCTCCAGGACTGCTGCTTCTTCTGTGGAAAGTGCTTTAGTAAGTCTTGGCATGATCTATATTGTTACTGGAATTGCTCGGGGAGTTAATCGTTCTGCTCCGGTTACAATTGTTGAAGCAGATTGTTTCTGCAGTTCCTGTCAGCGGGAGTTTTCTGGCTGGTTTTTTTTTGTTTTGTTTTGTTGGGTTTTTTTTAAATCACACCCACCAACCTATAAAGTTTATGGGCTGAAACACAAGCTCAGTTGTATTTTAAAGTAGAGTTTGGGTGTGTGTTAATGTGGGTTCCCCCCCAGTTGCCGTTATCACCCTACTCCATGGTTGCTGTCCTGGGAGAAGATGACAGTGGATGTGTACCCTGATACACACCCAGCATACGGTGCGCAGTGGGAACGCCGGTGATGCAGGCTGGGTTCGTGCATTCAGCTCTGTTTTTTAGAGATACTGCCCCATCAGTAACTGGGAAGTGGATGTCCGTAGTTACTTACGGGCAAACGTGGCTGCTGGAGTGTCCTAATTCTTTAGGTCTTTGAATTTGTAGGTGCTGTGCTGAGCTTCGCTGCAGTGAGCGCTGTTGGCTACCAAGTAGTCTGTGGCTTTCGCCTTGGTGTGTGCGGGCAGGGGCCTTTGCAGTCGCCGTAAAACTCGTGGGATAAGTAACCAAAGTTGGCAGCCTTAGCCGGAATTTCTCCGAGGCTGGGATTAATGGGAGTGTACTCAGCTAGGGCAGCTCCACCATTGCTTGTTTCCCCCCCCCCCCCCGGTTATTAAAACTAAAAATATTTGAAACAGTGAAGTATTTACTGCATACAGGCACCAAGAAGCTGCACATCCAGGGAAGGCTCAGCCTTTTAAAGTGTTTTGCCTTTCTCTGGAGTTTGCTTTCATGTATCTGTTACTTTAAAACAGTGCTTCTGCAGTGTTGTTTTTTGTGTATGTTTTATTGCTGGTACTTTCTTGTTTTAGTACTTCATATAGTTGTTACTGAATATTGTCATTTGGTTTGCTTTTCAAACGGTGATAGACAAAGCATTTTACAGTAATGCATTATGCTATTACTGCTTGCTCATTTGACATTAAATAGGTGTGATTCATATTGTTTTCAGCTTTATTTTGCAAAGTATTAGTTAAGAGTAGGCATATCGTTTCAGCATGCTGAAAATACGTAATTTGAGTAATTTTTTGACAGATGTGAAACACTTTCAGTTTTCATGTGGATGTTTGATGTGCATGTGTAGTAACAGAAAATGTTTCCAGATGATTTTGTTTCCCCTTAACAGAACTTTTATTTCTGATCATAGGCTTCCAAGATGTGCCTTGTGGGACCTTTGTTTTTTTGTACCCTGACAGGCACTTAGGATTTTGTGTGCGTACTGACAGATGTTAGACAAATAACAGCAGAATTACTAGATGTTTGAAAAAGACTCGATAGGGATCACTATGTAAAAACACAACAGATACCCATTTCCTCGCAATTATTGGACTAATATCTGAGAATGGCAAGTTTACTTGCTGTGTGAATATGGAGAAGTAACGTGGCATCGTGACTCTCAGGTTCCAGTAACGTCAGGGAAATGTGGGGCTTTCTGAATAGGAGTAATTGGCTTATTTTGTTTCGATTGTATGAGAAGGTAAAATCAAGTAAGATAGTTTTCTCAAAATGCTCTGTGTTGGCCTTTGTGTCATATGCTGTAGCCACTGTTTGGTACCCAGGCTCATTTCTCACAGGTGGTAAAATAGTGATGTGATGTGTGCATAAATCTAAGTACCATGGAAGCGTGTGGACCAGGGCGGTAATTACATAGTAGTGGTTCTGGCTATATGGTTGGTGTAGGGGAATGAGCTGCGAGTGTCCTGCAGAGCGGCTGGGTGTATTTCAATCTTGGCAATTAGCAAGAGGATATAAGTGGGTGGGACAGCTCTGCACATCACTGGGTCAGCACAGCGCCGGAAACCACTTTTATTTTTCTTGGTCTCTTGCAAATTAAAAAGAAAAGAAGAAAGATGACTTGTTTTTACTGAGTATGGGTAAATAAAAAGCATAGAGTGCAATAGTATTAATCAGCTGTGCTCTTCCAGTAAGGTTTCAGGGTGCTTAGCATTAACCTCTGAGCCCTGTACACTTCAACAGAGACTGCACATACGCATTACATAAAGCTTAGGCTTAGTTTTCTCCTGTGTGTATATTATGAAGTCCAGATCTTTCCTTTGAAAGTCAATTTGGGATTGTTCCTATTAATTTCAGTGAGACTTGCAGCAGGTTCCTAAAATCTTAGGACGCATAGTTAGATACACTAAATGAGAAAAGAAAAGAATGAAGTTAAATTAATCCATTAAGTAATTCAGGTTTCCAAGGGTAGCTGTCACCTGTATGTATGTGGCCCTTGTTGGTGTTCTTATTTAAGAATGTACTCCCCTCTGCCCGCCCCCAGTCTCATACCCAAATCATGGGAGATTGCATCCCACTCACGCTGAAAGCAGTGGCAAAAGGTGTTGGCTCTGATTCTGGTGGAATCAGGAGATGTGTTGCATATTCAGCATCTGAATATGCTGAATATCAAAATACTGAAGGCTGGTAAGCACTCTTTTTTTCCTGCATCCATTTTACTAATCCATTTACCTGCATTGTACTTTTAAAGTTTATTTCTGCTTCACTGCTTTTAGAGTTTTGCTCTACCTTGTATCTAAATGTCGCTTGAGGTCACAGGGCACAAAACAATGAGACTTCCAAAGTAAAGTCCGAAATCTAAAAATGCATGAAGTGTCAGGAACCTCGAAAATACGTTTTTCAAGTATGACATTTCTAGGAATGTTAATAGTGCATATTGGCAAATCTAATTCAAACAGCTTCTGTGTTTGTGTTATGCGTGGTATATTTTTTTGTTTGTTTTGACAACTCATTCTTTACTTCAATTAATAATAATATTTATTTTTTAAAAGTACCTTTTTTTGAGGGCTTATGGTAAATAAGTGACAGCTCTGACCGAATTTACCGCCTAGGTAAGAATACAGAATGAAGGTAAATGCCATGGGGGATTAGTCTCATGTTACATCTGCAAGATTGTAAATTAGCTGAATGTCCAACCTGTTGTTTTCGGGTCTTGTTTTTGTAAATATTGATTAGATTTTTCAGTAGTTCGCATTTTATTAAAAACTTAAATTACTTTAATGTTTCACAGTGCGTGAAGGAAGTTTTGTAGGACAAATTCTTTTAAAAGGACATTGTCAAGGGAGTTTTGCTACATAAATAATCTTTGCGCTTGTAAGAATGTCCAGAAATGTGAAAATGAAAACTCTCCTTTGCCAGGCTGCTGTGCTCCATTTCATGTGCGTATTGGTTTGTCATTATAGGGTTACTGATAAGTGTTGTGCTTTTTGGCATTGATGTATTTTTCAGAAAAAAGAATTGAAGCATTTGTTTTGAAAAAAGAAAAACACATTTAAAGAATTTCATGGACTTTGCAAACAGATTTAAGAAAATGAAAGGTAGGTCAAATTTTGGGCCTACAAACCTGACAATGTCCTTTACTTTTAACATGTATACCTTATTTAAGACATTCCTGATCCTAATGATGTTACATTAATCAGTGGCAGAAAAATGTGAAAATGACATTGTTAATCATTGTTAATAGCTTACCTTGTTGCATTTTGGTATGTTTTCTAATGTCAGCCCACGGTGACAGCCTACTTTGAGATCTGTTATTTGTGCAGCGTGATCCCTTTAGTTACTTTCAGCTCCTAACGTGAAAGGTTGTTTCATGAAGGGTTTAAAATAAATTGTAACAGTCTAGAGTAGTCGCGGAGTGCTTGCTTATCCTGAAATTCTGAGTATGGTGAATGATATTGGATTGAGCTCTCCCCCTTGGTGTGTGGCACACAAAGGTGCTCCTTGGGTTACAGGAGATGCAGGAGGGGTTTTGGAGGGGGGGAGAAAACTAGGCTGCTTAGGTAGGTCTTTATTTTCTTTCAAGTTTGGAAAAAAAAAATACGTCTTGTACTAAGGCTGGTCTGATAATATGTAAGTCCCTGTGCTGCTGGAGATATGGAGGTGGTAATTCACGAGCTGTCCTCTCAAGTTTTGGTTACAAAGCTGGATGATAAATACATTAATCTCTTGTTTGTGAGACCCACAATCACTTGAAATGCTTGTGCATGGGGCTGGCCTGCCGTCAGGCTCTGCAGCTGAAAGCTGCTTTTTCAGTTTCCAGGATTTTTCCCATAAAAGCTGGGCTAGAGTAGGGTTTTGATCCTTTTTTTTTTATTTGAGCAGTCAGTCCAAATAGCAGTTCTGAAATGGCACTCAGCTGTTTTCTGTGTGTGGCAGCTCTTCGACAAGTAGGGAACTGCTCTGCCTGTCTGTGTGTGCATTTTATACCTGGTGCTGTTTTAGAAAATTTCCAGCAGTCACTGGCACGGTAGCTGTTGCTGGGGCAGGAGCTTCACCACCAGATTATTTCCATATTGGAGGGGAAAAAAAAACCCTCAGACTAATAGCTGGGTTGGAGCTCTCGTGGGAAACTTTTTTTTTTTTTCCCTTAAATACATTTAGATGACCTTAAGGGCCTGACTTATACCCAACAAAACCAGCAAGTCCAGAGTTAAGGCTTCTCACTCCATCTCTGGTGCTCACTGGAGCGCTTGGCTCTCTGGCACGGGTGGTGTTGGAGATCACGCGCTGCCCTCACTCAGATCCCTGCTCGCCTAGGCAAAAGGTTTGCTGCCCGAGTGGTGCCGACTGTTGCAGGTACGTCTGTCTGCAGTACAGCTGCTGTCCTGCACAAGGTGCCCAGCGTCTCTCGACAGTCCCTGGCCTTCCCCAGCTTTCCCCAGGGTGTTGGTGGCCGGTGGCAGCACAGCAGGCATGGTGGAAAGCCAGGAGCGAAAGGGGGAAGGGTACAGATGCAGTGAGAAGCTTCAACTTTGAGTTTCCTGGCTTCTGTGAGCACAAGTCAGACCCTTAATGTTGTTTTAATGTATTGTTTGTGTTTAATTTTTAGTAAAAATTTGAACGCCATCCAGGCTACAGAGGTTGCAGTGGATAAGAAGTTTAAAAGCTTTGGTTCAAGATTACAGGAGGCTGCAAGAAAAATTAAAGACATGGAAATGAGGATGGAATGACAGGCTGCTATTTTGCCTCAGAATACTGAAGATTGTAAAGCATTGAGAAATCGAATTCATGACCCTGGAAGTCAAGCTCAGATTAAGAAATGTCAGGTTGGTAGGGGTTCCTGAAAGTCTCAAGTTAGGATAAATTGAGATTGTTTTAACAAAGGTTCTAGGATGTGGGGGTGGATGGTATAATTTTTTTTATCTGTGTTATGTGAAATGCTATACTGTATACTTAAGGGAAATTATTTTTTTAAATTAGTTTCACATTTGTGGTGTTGAATGTCACTTTTGACCAGTTTACAATTATTTCTCTCTGGCACCAAGTTGCATAATTTACTCGTAATACAGGCATGGAAAATACTGCTCTTAAATGCACATTGCTTTATCCTGTCCCTCCAAGGGTCTGCTGCAAAGCCAAACACATGGGTGCGGTACAACATTCTAGATAAGAAATGGGCAGAAGGTATCTAAATGGTGGAAGGAGTAGTTTTTTGTTCCAGGGGTTCTGATTCACAGTGAAACTATGTCTTTCCAAATGTAAACTTGAAGTGTTGAGTTATTGTCTGCGATGCAGCGATACGGTATTTAGGCAGAAGGATTGTGCAACAGGAAGTCTACGCTGAAGTTCAGAAAGGACTTTGGCAAGCAAACGTTTGTGGGCTTCTCATGGTCAAGGTCACTGGATGTATTTGAGTGCTGGGGACTCTTAACGAAGTCTGCGATTCTCTTGCGGAGGGTTTATCCTTCTAGTTGCTTCTCTGGCTTTCATTTCTGTGCTGTGGGGCTCAGTCTGGCATGCCACGTAGCACCATCACACACAAGTATCTTCATTGAAATCGATAGATACGCTGGTGTGAGGGGCAAACCAGACCACACCTTTATGTATTTTATAGAAATCATTACTGTGATACTATACCTCATGATTTTCTGAGATAGCGCTAGTCAGAAAAGTGTTTCTTGAAAGTGAGAATTTTTAATCTCCTCTTACCTGTTTGGCCTGTCTGCACACTTCTCTTGACAGAGGTGCTTTAGTTGTAGCTCGGAGGACATCATCTGTGCCATATTTTTCCTCATTTATCTTCAACAATTTCAGTATCAAAGTTCTGTGGATTTTTTTTTTTTTTTTAAATTTTAGCTGCCATTCAGACTTGTTGATGAAATCCTGGCTTTGCTGAACTGACAATTAAGACGACGACCATAACAGTTCAGTTGTAAAATGAGCACAATTATTCCATGCAATATGAATAGCACTTACAACGTCACTTTTGCATTTGTTTCAAGAAATAATTACATTTTATTAATGCTATGACATATACTATTTTGAAAGAACCATGAACAGGTCTATAACACGCTTTATTTTAGGGTGTTTCTAAGTAGATGTAATGTGGGGTTTTATAATTAAGTTCCCATTAAATGATAGTAGTTATTCTCTGGACGACTATGTAGCTTTACATTGTGTATCCATGTAGCGTTTATGTCCTGTACCACATTATTAGTGTGTAGTTTATTTACTAAAAATGACTGTATGAAGGTTATGTGGCCATTTCTGGTTCAAACGGGTAACAATAGTACGTTAGCAAGATGCATGATTTTTAGAAATGGTATTGAAGAGGCTTCCATTAAATTTTGGTGGCTAGTTATTACTGAAAGAATCTGTGTACCTGAAGTATTTCTAAGCATGTCCATCACAGTAGAGGTTAGGAATTGATGGTTTTACAATAGAGAATAGATTTCATGGCTGTTGTACCCATGGAAAACTTTGCTGATGAATACTTTTCACACCCAAATGCCTGTCTGCTGTGGTGAGAGTACTGCAGTCACTCCATTGGCATCATCAGTTGTTGGGGGACACTGGGACTAGAACAGAAAAGAACCAAATGTAGTGACTCTTGTTCTGTCCTTGAGTATAAAAACTGTTTGAATAGGTAAAAAACCGAAGTGCCAGATTGTAGCAGGGCTGGCCTATCATTCTGACTTGCTTAGGAGTGGATATGAAATTTGTGGGTGCAGGCTGGACAGTGGAGAGGATGAGGGCAACGGCCTTCTTAGCTGTACTCCTTCAGCCCCAGGCTGGAGCTTGGTCCCAGTGGGGAAGCAGTGTGCTGGTGCTGTTGACTTATGACAGTCTCTCTTCCCAGCAGCTGTTTTTCTTCACCAGGTATCTTGTACAACTGGGATTCCACTAATTTTCCGTCCACTTAAAATGCGGATGACAGTCTTTCAGGGCTTGCTTTTTGACACAGGCTGGGACTTAAGATGCAGGGATTGCTTGCAGAAGGTAGCTGGGGAACCTCAGTCTTTTGCATTAATGTTGGACTAACTTGTATTATCAAGCAATAAGCAATGTTTTTAAATTCACACTGCAACAAAAATATATTGTTGAAATTTGCATATGAGAAATATCTAGCCTGCTTCACATTGCAGTGTTTAAAACTAATTTTGAAAGAGGAAAATAAATAATATACTTTATTCTTGGTTTTGCTTTTCCTCATCTCTTCAGAAGTGCCTTTTTTTCCACCGATGCTTAACTACTTTTGTGTAAATGTAATGGTTTAATATTATTCCCTTGAGTACTTTTGTATATTTATAGCATCTATACTGTTAAAAAAAAGCTCTCTAAATATCTTGTTATAAGGATTTCTTTTCATTTTAAGACTGCATAGAGAGGGTATAAATGAAGTCTACACTTTCAACTGTCTCATTCCCCCAGATCTTTAACACAGGTTTCTTTTTGACTCTACAGTGTTCCAAGTGTGATGTTGATTTAGGGAGGGACATTTTGTTCATATTTTGTAAGAGTTTTCAGTGGTGGATTAAGTATGATGTGTTTGTTTGACTAAGCTATACAGAATTGTTTTGTAAAACTTTTTAAGTCTAAGCAGACCTAGATAGATCAACAGTTAGTCTATACACTTGGACATTGGATCTTCAGTAAATTTAGAAGTTCTCTGTTGTAGGATGTTTTCCAGTTAAATTCTAGTTTCAGCAGATCATTATCATCATATATGTAAACTGAATACTCAGATCCTGAAATCAGTTGCTTATGATACACCATAAGCTATGCTCTTACAAGCCTGGACAAGATATTTTTCACTCTGTGTAGAGCTCACAAAGGTATGGAATACAATGAAAACATAAATCTTGGATAAAATTGCACAGACTCTTCTTAATAGTGCAGTAAGGATGTATCTTTAAAAACCAAATATAATGTTCCGTTAGTGGTTTTATCTATCTTCCATTGTTCAGCCTTGTGAACCTCCCTGACATTTTTTTTTAGGTCTTCTGTGTTTGGTTGATTGTTGACTGTAAACTTGTTCCTATTTTACTAGCTTCAGTCCTTGAAATCTTTTTCTGCCATCAGAATAAACAGGCTAGCTATAACCTGTTTTTTCTACTACGTTTGCGTGACTTGACTAACAGGTCTTCTCTGTTTCTTTGTAGGCATTCGACCTCCGATCATGAATGGGCCCATGCACCCGCGCCCTTTGGTAGCGTTGCTGGATGGCAGGGATTGTACAGTAGAAATGCCTATTCTGAAGGATGTAGCCACGGTGGCATTTTGTGATGCTCAGTCTACACAAGAAATTCATGAAAAGGTAATACTTAGAGGTGTAACTCAAATTTTGTAGGAAACAATTATTTTAATGATTATGAACAGGTGCAGTGTTGTGTTAGCTACGATAGTGTATTTAGCTATTGCATTTTAGTTAATGGTTGATTACCTTTGTGAGTGAGTGAATGGTAAATTCCAGTAAGTGATGAAACATGATGATGAAAAAAAAGATGAAAATATCTGTGTCGAAGTATTCTTTTCTGTAGGTTATCTTTGGATGGATGTTGTCCATATGCTTACCTACTGCGTTAGATTCATGGAGAGAGTTACCTCTGGGAAAATTATATTATTCCATGATACTTTTGAAGTGCTGCTTGGAAACACTGTCACTCAGCCTTCAGCTGGAAAGCCAGGTCTCAATATTGGTTTGGCCTTGTGAGGAACCTCGAAACTTCTCTGTTTAGCCAAGGAATTGTGCAGACTGGGGTAGGAAGTCTTGTGCACTGAGAATTGACACAGTAGAAGAGTTTCGAAACAAATGCGAACCCAAATTTTATTTAGAAACTTAGTTTAAAAATGCATTCTAACTGTATGTTATTGCAGAAGTTCGCACCCTTCCTGGTGGTTTGGGAGCTGTGAAACAACTAGTCGTACTTAATGTTGTCAAAGGTTTTTTTATTTTCTTGGAGGGACACACATTTTTCATGGCCATTTTCCAGCTGGCCCATACCACCTACGTTTTCTCTTCAGAGACTTCCTTCAGCATGAAGGCCTTGTCTTCCCCAGATCCTTGCTGCTCTCTAGACAGCAATAGAACCTTTTCACATCCATATTCTGTAGAGGTAGAATTAATTTTGGTGAACTTGTTGGCTAGCAGAATAAGCCTCAAATGCCAAATATTCCTTCACCTAATAAAGGATGAAATCGGGACTTACAGCTTCTATGGAGGTAAAAAAATGTAATAAATATGACAGCAGAGGAGGGCAATCAGGAGGCCCTTCCGGGGGAATTTATTCTACTCTTCTCCAGCAAACATGTGTGATAGACAAGTACAGATCCAAGTATGAAAGCCTGTTAGGTGTCTGTATCCACTCGTGTGTGTGGTACTGTATACTGCTGAGTGGGATTCGCGTGTTCAGGAGATGTCAGCTGAACCCAGTTGCACCAGTATTCTTGTTTCTCTGCAGATACCTTGTTAGACTTGCCCTGCACTAATTATAGCAGCTCTTGGGTTTGTGACAGGTTTTCAGAAGCTTTTCACTATTTTGAATTCAAAACTGGTTTAATTGTTTATTTACTTTTCATGTTCTTGTAGTATATAGCATTGTTAAACATTTTAAAGTCTTTGTATATGATGAAAGATTTAATCTTCTTGACAACTTTCTTACAAAGCCAGCAACCTGAGAATAATACCAAGTTCCTTTCTGTTATCAAGTGAATAAATCTCATTTTCTGTAGTCCATTTCATGTCAGCATCTTTCTGGTGAGAACCCATCAACCAACTATTCAGCTTGTTATTTCTTAAGAAAAAGTATTTTTATTCTTAAAAAAAAAAAAATTTTCGTTGTTAAAGCTTTCGAAATTTCTAAGTGGTAGGTGGTTTGGCTTTTTTAACACTAAAGAGAAGACTGAAGAGTTGTATGCTGTGTCAGCACAGCAAACTAGATGGAACTGCCAATTCTCCTGGTTCAGGCAAACGCAAGAGTTGACCCCTCTTCTGAAGCCCTGTGTGTAGTCCTTGGTGGGTATCATCTCTGATGCTGGCTCCTTGGTGGATATCTCTGCAGACTTCCAGATTTCCTGTCTTACTCTTCTGCCCCCCTTCCTACACAGGAATAGGCTGTTGTCAGAATAATAGTCAAGAATGATATTTAAGGTTGTTTTCTGCTGCATCAGTATTGGCTTAATGTCACTACCTTAATTTGTTCAGCTGTGTTTTAGATACAATTAAATTCTAATGTGAATAGGAAAATGGAAAAATATGAAATTGTTCCTACTAGGAAATAATCTGCATTCCAGACAGCCTTTTTTCAGTTCATTAGTAGTTTCTCACAGGATAGTTAAAACCATTCTTTTTAGATTATTCTTGAATTGTAAACTAGATTAAAAGTTGGTAATATTATCGTTCTGATCTCATGTCTTTTTTTAATGTGTTTATACTGTCATATAGAAGACCATCTTTGCAGTGGGTAGTCAATCGGATCGCAGAAACTCAAAATCTGACCTTCTCCTTTGTTGTGACGTTCTGTTTTGAAACAGTAAGGTTTTGCCAAAACCTAATGCTAATTTCAGTCTTCTCTTTAGCTGCTGTTGAAAAAGACCAGTGTTTTTGCTGTGCATACAACTGAAACTACTCAAAAGTAACTAACCTGAGAACAAATGCAAAAAAGTGAAAACTTTTCTGTTTACACTGGTAACTGGAGATGCATAGAAATGGATACTGGTTTTTGGGTTTTGTTTGGGTTTTTTTTTTTTAATAAAAAAGCTTAATTTATAAGTCAAAGATAATAATAATCTAACTATAATACTTTATTTTTTTAATTTAGAGTAATATTTAACCTGAGTTTTTTCTCTGAATTCCCTTTTATCTTTTTATATATTGAGAATTGAAATGTGATATAATGCCTTATTTCTGTGTAATCCTGTTTAATCATGTTGAAAAGTTACTTTAATCTTACTGTTTTCCTGTCTCACCATTGTCAGAAATTTGATACGTGAAGTAGCTGAATTCCTTTTGCAAGGACTAAATAACATGTGGACAATAAATAATATAAATGCTGTTTCACCTTTTTTGAGTAGATAATAGCAGTCTACTCTTCAGGTGGACTTTACAACGTTGGCAGCGCACCACCTGTATAGTTTTATGCTTTGCTTACAGAAATCAGCATCATTTGCTTCTGATGCATCAAGGCTGGGGAATTCCTGAGAGACATGAATGCCTCGACTTAGAAACACTCGGTATTTTCTGTTATCAGTGGGGTGTAGTAAATGAACTTTTCAGATACGGAGACTGAAAGTCAGTGTGTGTATCTCAAATTTTGGCTTCAGAAAAGTATTTAAATAACTGAGGAATAGCACAGGTAGTCTGGTGTTGATCCTCAAGAGTGTTGTATTTAGTGGATTATACTAAAGCTTGCATCCTTTGCTTTTTATTATGCCAAAATAATTCGCTCTTGGTGAGCTCAGTAATATATCTGGAAAATGTACTTTTACTAGTTACCAGTACACTGCCGTGATACAAACTGTCACTAGTCCAAAGGATGATACAGTCCTAAAATGTTTGGGTTTGTTCTGCCAGGTAACAAATTTCTGCAACAAAAATCACAAACCTTAGTTTATTATCATATCATTGTATGAGTTTAACATAGACTAACAGATCAGTTTTATGAAATGTTGAGCCCTGTTGACTTCCATGTGAAGTGTTCACTGTTCATCTGCAGTGAAAAATGACTGTTTTCCATACATCTTTAGTTATAGTACAGAAAGGTCTGTATTTTAGTACTGCTTGTATAATACCGTATTTGGGAATGGTGCTTTACTAAATATAAAATTGTTTTCAGGAAAAATTTTGAAATTAGAAGTTGCATATTTAAAGCAGTATCTAACATGTTCATGTATGTATGAATGCACGTTCCTGGCCATGCTAAATGATGATGTCCTGTTACTTATAATACAGATTATGGTAATGGCTGTAAATTTGCAGAAGACTTTTCTGCACTGTGAAAGAAGAGATGGCTGAAAATCAGGAAAAGTTTTAGTGTTGAGAAAAGCAGAAGGTGAATTTTAGTTTTTCTTTCATGTATTTCTTGCCTTTAAAAAGAGATACTGAATTTAACAGGGTAGCAGATACAGATACAGTCTGAAGTTGCAGGAGGCAGGTCAGAGACTGGGAAATTTAGCATGGGGTTTGAAAGAGGTGATTTGCATTGATACACATAGATGGGTGGCTGTAGACGAATGTCGTGGAAAAAAAAGTCGTGAACTGAGAATCAGATGAGGAGGAAAGCAGTGGAAGACTACAAAGGGATGGCTAGGAGAAGAAGAACCGGTATAAACTTGGTTTGTGCAGTTGTGGAGCCTTGATCACAGGGGTGTAAGGAGTTGGCGTTTAAGGAGTAAATGTTTTGGAATCTGGAGAAGGCATTTCTGCTGGTCATGGGAAGGTTTCAGGGACAGGATGATGGTTTAAAATACTGTCCTTTAAGGTGGCTTGACAACAAAGGAAATAGAGTGGAAAAGGGGAATTTGTAGCAGTTTGTGAGACAGCAGGGCACAAGGTAGGTATTTTTTCATAGAGAAGCAAGGAGGCTGAGAGATTATAACACGTACAGAAAGGAGGAAAAGTGAGGATTTGAATGCCATTTGTATACAGAGTCAAAAGCAGTATGTTAGCACACATAGTAAGGTAGAATACTATTTGCTAATTAAAGTTTTCTCCAATTGGATAATGCCTGAGTTGCAGTTCTGTAGCAATTCCCTTATGCCAAAGAGTTCATTTGTCATGCTCTTTTTATGGCTGAGGAAATTAAAGTACGGAAAATGAATAACTTGTTTAAGGTCACCAGTAAATAGTAATGTGTGTTAGAACTCTGGTTGATCACAGGTCAAAGCCTTCATTCCCTGTGCTGCGGCTTTGCGAGGCAAGCTGGATGGCAAAGACATGTCTCCTTCCTTTTGAAAATCCAGCTGCCAGTGCTTAAGTGAATACTGACATTTACTGAGCGTGACCCAAGGTTTTGAAATAGCTTTGTAGTTAGAGGATGCTTATCACACTTCCTCAGAAATTACCTGTGTAAAGTTTTACTGATTTCTCCCCACCACCACCACCTTCCCTAGAAAAAGCAGTTTGCTTTCAAGCCAGACTGAAAGGCTGCAATATACAGGTTTGTACTTTGACTCCTGAGCTCTGTTTTATTGTGGATGTTTCCCTAGTGAGGCATCATCTGGAGTACTCTGTCCAGTTCTGGGCTCCCCAGTTCAAGAAAGATGAAGAGGTGCTGGAGAGAGTCCAGCGGAGGGCTACAAGGGTGGTGAGGGGACTGGAGCATCTCTCCTACGAGGAGAGGCTGAGGGAGCTGGGCTTGTTCAGCCTGAAGAAAAGAAGAGGCTGCAAGGGGACCTAATATATACTGAATATATCTGAAGGGTGGGTGTCAGGAGGATGAGGCCAAGCTCTTTTCAGCAGTGCCCAGCGACAGGACAAGGGGCAGTGGGCACAACTGAAGCACAGGAAATTCCAGCTGAACATGAGGAGGAACTTCTTCCCTCTGAGGGTGACGGAGCACTGGCACAGGCTGCCCAGGGAGGCTGTGGATTCTCCTTCTCTGGAGATATTCAAGACCCAGCTGGACAAGGTCCTCTACAGCCTGCTGTAGGTGATCCTGCTTCGGCAGGAGGGTTGGACTAGATGACCCACAGAGGTCCCTTCCAACCCCTACCATGCTGTGATTCTATATGGCTGTGTGAAGTTCAGCATGATGTTTGTCAGACTGTATCATGGGATAACTGGGAACTGGGTTAGCTGCATGTTGTCAGGAAACTTCTGTCATTTAGGGTAAAAATTATGTTAAGATTTTGGTGGTTAGATTTCTTTCTTAACAGAGATTGCATTACTGTCAATAAAAGTTACTCAGTGTGTTCAAATTGTTTTTTTATTTTACAGTTCATCATGTGCGTATCAGTCTTTTTGGTAACCCTCTCGGACTGTTTCCAAACATACATGGTGTTTTAGTTCTGCCAAAAAGAGGTGCTCATTCAAAAAAAAATATTTTTAAATAATTAGCTTGCCTCCATCCTCATTCCAGGTGAACTTACTTTTCTCACTGTCTCATACTCTCTTGTCACTCTCCCTCCTTTTCCCCAATCCCCCTTCCTTTCAGTGCCATTCATGGTTTACTGCTTTGCTGGCTCCTTTGCAGCCTACACAGCACTTCTGACTTCTGCAGTGTTCCTCCTCCTTTCTACTTCTGTACCTTCAAAGGCATCAAGGACTCAAGCACTCCCTCGAGGTCTTTGTGTTGCCTAGGATTTTTGGAGCTCAAATTCTTCACTCCTTGTGCTTCCTGACTTCTGCGGTATGTTGTGTAACATGGAGTGCACTGGGTAGCTCCAAAGGGCCAAACATAAACGTCATACACAAGATCTGGTGAAGGACATCTCGACCAAGCAGAGAGAAGATAAAGCGATCCTTGCAGACCCAACTGGAAAAGACAGGGAAGCATACTTGATCAGGAATGATCTTTTAAGTAAAATGTATAGACTGGGAAGAAGTCAAGAGTTTGTTTGAAGCTGTGTACATTTTCTCATTCTCTTTTTGGTAATTATATGGTTTCCTGTATCTTGTCTTAAATCTACCAGAAGAAAAAAAGTGTGTGTTTTTTGACTGGACGTACTGCTTCAGACAGTTACCTGGTTCACCAGAACATTGAAGAGAATAGGCTGCTTGGTTGGAAGTGGGAAAATCGTCTGCCTGGTAAACCTGTGCCTCCAGCCTTGCAAGTGATTGAGTGGTTAGAATGTATCAGATCCCTTGATTCCTGTTATAAAAGCACAAAATAAAATCATCTGCACAGGGATACTACATTTCCATATTTCTAGTTTGTTAAAAAAATTTAAAAGCTGAACTTCCTATTCAGTGGTGTAAGACTTGAAATTTTTCAGTTGCGCTTTTACATAGGGATTAAATGTAGAAACAGTTCCAGTCATTACAGCTTTATCTAAGACTGTTTCAAAGAAGAGCTTTCATAATGCAGCAAATGTTTTGAAACTGATACAAACAAATCAAGAATGGTGCTGATGTTCAGCTGAGTCTTTAATTTGTTCCTGTTATGTCAATGGTTAAGCAAGATAATTTTTCCAGCTTCAGATTCTTCTTTGTTTAGCAGTAAAGCTGCAATCTTGTATTTGTACCATCAGTGTTGTTTATATTCATGATGCCGTTGCAGCGTTTTAATTTTCCATCAAAATTAATTCTCAAAGAATATAGATTGAAAGGAAGCTGCCCTGTTCTAAACAGTAACTTATACTTGGGAATAAGCTGATCCAAAACCTTGTAAATTTGCTGAAACTGAGTGAGCATTGGATCAGATTCCTTATGAAAGATTTAAAAAAAAAAATTTAGGAATTAACAAAAGGAAAACCTAAAAATTTTCATTATGCCTCATCATGCAACATAGTTAACATTTAGCTATCACAGTAAGGAGGTATACAAAATCGATGTTTGTATTCAGTGACCCTTCTGCCAACATCTGTCAGATTTGCCAGTGGCAATATTGCAGGTCAAGTGCAGCATTACAGGAGGGGGCCGGCTGCCAGTGCCTCTTCTGAACAAATACCCTTTAAAAAGCAGAATGGAAGTGCTGCTGTTCCCAGCCAGCAGCACGTAGCAGTCTTACAGACAGATTAGAGTCTAATGTAGTTGGTTGTCAAGTAGCTTTTTCTTTCATTTGCCAGTACCAGATTTTACTAAGGATCATTTGGGCTTGAAAATTGCTGGTGATTGTTGCCACGTGTTTTGACACAGAGTTGTGTGGGTTGATGTGTTGTCCTCAGTGACTTTCATGACATAATGATCCTTAGGTGTAGATGTTCAATCCATCGCAGCATCCGAAAGACTGGAACTGAAATGGAATGCAATTCACTGTTATTAGTAGGACACACAAGTTAACACACAGAACTTCTGTTAAAGATTTTTTTGTTAAAGCCTTTTTAAAAGTGTTTTCAGAGTCTATATTCTCAAATGGACTTCTGACATTAAACTGCATGTAAGTGTCAGTAAATCCTGGGTCTGAAAGGCTTCAATACAGTTTTTAAAAGGAAGTTTGCTATAGGCTAGGCAGGCTATTTATATAGTGTTGTGTGTATTTCCATGTATACTTATATATTTTTCAAAAGTATATTTTAAAAAGACTAGCAATACACTATCATATATGTCACTTATGTATATGTATGTAGTTTATACAGTGTGTGGACATAGAGGTTTTTAGAGAGTGTGTTTTCAGGAGCCTGCAAGTAGGTTTGTTTATGATTGTATAAAATGTTTATACTTATTCATATTTATATACAGTATAAACTTAAGTATTAATATTTAGGGTCTATACAAGATAGTATCCTGGCTGAACAAAGTGCATGCCTTGAAACGGGTAGGGCAGCGCTGCGGATCTTGGGAACCTAGCGTCGAGCTGATAGTCTCATAAAGAGAGACAGGAACTTGCAAAAAGCAGCATAAACTAGCAGAGTTTTGGAGACCTACTAAATATTGTTTGAGCACATTGGCTTCTCAGTTTTATTGGCGTTAGTTTCACATGGACCCTTTGATGTTGTAGGGAGGTTTTGAGAGCAGCTACAAGCCTGCTGCAGCCTTTCCCTGTGTGGCAGACTATTGATAACAAATTTGATGCATAGCTGCTTTTTGCAAGTCAAATAATGCAAAGCCTACCCGGCTTAGGTAAATTACACTTTTTCCACCCAAATGTGCAAAACAGTGGAACATATTTTTTTTTGAGATGACACATCAGACTTCAAGAAATGTAATACCCTGTAGTTCCCAGAACCAGATGAAATATAGCACTTTCTAGTGATGATTTTCTAGAAATATTTTTTTTAAACTATGATATATTGTCATATTCAATATGTAGTTTATGAATATGTTCTGTCTCGGCATGGAAGTAGTTTGGCATTTTACATGCTGTGTTATGTTTCTGTACTCTAGATTTGATCTGCAAGCCTCTGCAATCAGTCGCTCATGGTGAAGTCTAGTAGTGTAGATGACCAAAGAAGAGGAGGCCTTGCTGTTCTATTCTTAGCATGTTACGATATGTTTATGCTTTTCTTAAAAAGTAAACAAGATGCTAAGAGTTCTTCCCCAAATAATACAAGGCATGTGTGTTGCAAGGGTGACTATGTGACATTTGGCATGACGGCTAAAATAGATTGGTGCTGAAATAAGGTGAAAAAAATAGATAGGAAGATGTTTAAAAAGGTTTTCAACTTTCAATATTCAGTACTTACGATCTGTTAAATTCTTTGAAATAGAGATGTATCCTACTACAATGTCCTGTGTTCTCCAAGAGCCTTGGAGACCTGGCATGTTGTGAAAGCAGAGTGGTCATTTTGAGGTCGCACAGTAGCAGAATGACCTGTGCGAGCAGTGATTGGAACGGATGTCAGCTCACTGAAGAGGGTACGAAAAAAGCTTTCAACAAGCAGCGTGCTGTAGCTTTGCCTGGAAGTAAGTCTGAAGGCATAAAAATTGGGCAGATGGGCTGTGTAACCATTTGGTAACAGAAGGAAGCCAACTCCTATGCTGTGTTTCAGCTTTTATCTCAGATCCTTTCTTCCCAAAAAGCCCAGCTGTAGTCTGATGAATGCAGGAGTGGCTGTTGGAGGTACGGGGCTAGCTCTGCTTGTTCTCTGTCAAATTTTGCCCGTTGCCTTTCCTCGCAAGGGATTGTGAAAGAGCATGGTCTGACTGCCACATGTTTGCGCTGATCTGAAATTTCTAGCTTGCTTGTTGAAAGTGTATCTCAATCAAGCTGACACCAGTTGATATTTCTATAATAAAATTGTTGTACTAGAATTTGGTGAATGTCATATTAATCAAGTTCATTACGGAAACCGATGGGAAGGGGGGAACCACACGTATAGTCCTAGAGTACATAGTGCATCCCCCACTGGGTGTGCTTCTGTTAAGTGAGCAGTAAATTACTCCTATGCAGTTATTTTTTTCTAAGGATTATTTCTTTTTCCAGAACTGTTTCATTTATGCTGGATTTCAGATTCATGTGTTCTTCTCGAATTTAGTTCGAGTTTAGATTTTATTCATTGACAAGCTTGTCAGTCTTTCTTGCGTGCATTTAGTGTATGTAATGACTGAAAATATAATTCATAGAAATAATTCAAAAATACAGAAACTTTATTTTTCTAAAAAAATCTTTAAATGGCATTACTGACATTCATCAATGCTGAATGTTTCTAACTTTAGATTTTCTGCTGTTATTTTCTGCGGTTTTGGCATACTTCAGTCACGTGGCCAGTTGCAAAAAGCAGTAGCGTAATTATCAAATCAATGTGAAGTAATGCACAGTCACAAAACATTAACATTTTTGGCAATACATTTCCTTGCAAACTAGTCCATAATTGTAGAAGAGGCTCAAATGCTAAAAAGAAAATTTTAAGAGATTTTTTCATTTGCATCTGTTTGTTCCGTAGCCCATATGATGGGTAAATAACTGCCTGTGGAAATGGCTAGTGTCAGCATTGAGCCATAGCTGAGAAATATTTTTCCTTTTATTGAACACATTCACAAGCTTCCCAATACTTTTCCATCTCCTCCTAGTGCCAAGCCGTAACCTCGATGGGCCCAAAAATGTAGTGTAATGGGCCAGACTGACGTTCTTATCCAAATTACAGTCTTGACTGGCTCTTGACTGGCTGAGTTAATAAAATATGCATGATTATGAAGTGAAAAGCTGCTTTCCAAGTGAAACACTGATTTTAAAACATAAATTTCTGAGCTACTTCACCTGTCTTTTAGCCCCTATTTAATGCAGTCCTTAAAGTAGTGGCAGCTCTCTGTCTGTACATACAAAACCACACAATATTGGCCCTTTCCAGTCTTGGAGAGGAGGGAAAGAAGGGGCTGGCTGTGATGTGAGCCGTAGGTGGGTCATCGTAAGTTTTAAGCAACAGGTATTTGCCCTTAAGCAGAGGAAGTTTTCTCCTATGTCGCAACCATCTAGAACAACTGTGGCGGGAGTGGAGATGGATGTGATAAAACCGAGAATGGAGGACAGTCTACTTGGAGAGGACCAGGCTATCGTAAAGAACTTGAAGACCTTGAGCTTGCAGTAACAAGTGATGTGACTGGGAGAAAGAAGTCCTCCTGTAAACTTGGGAGTGTGACAGAAACACATGCTTCAGGGAGAAGGATTCAGATTTACCTGTTAGTCAAAGGACCAGCTGGCAGTGTGACATTGGCCATGCAGAAACATCACGCATCATGTGAGGCTTCACTGGGAGAGATTTCCAGCACATGTACTGCTGCTGACAGTGCTAGTGTTGGTGTAACTCAGTGGGGAGGGGAACCTCCAGTAGCATGCTGGCTGCTGCTGTGATCACCCACAGAAAGGTTGACCTTAGACTTCTTTAAGCACAGTGGAGAAGTGTTAGACTGGTCAAGGGAGTAGAAGGAGATTGTCCTAAACAAGCCTAGAAGCACTAGGCTTGTGAAGTCTAGCCAAACATGCTGAGAGGGGATATGATCATTGTCTATAAATATGTTTGGATTGTAAACACCAAGGAGATAAAGTATGATTTAAGCAAATGGGCAACACTGGCGCCAGAGCAAATGGTCTGTGAATAAAGTTAGACTGGAAATCAGAAGAAATTTCCATATCGTTTGAGCTGTGCGGTTTTGGAAGATTTTCTTTTAGGAATTAAGGGCACAAAAAACCCTTAAGTGTATTTTGGATGAGCACTCAGGTTAGAACAGGGACTGTTTCTTGTGTGGACTGCCCCAGGCCTTGACTTGGGCCATACCAACTGTAATGTTACTGTAGAAAGCAGAACTAACGAACTGTTTTGATATTTCTTTTAATCCTGTGTAGCAGCTCAAGGAAACACGTACTGATGAGCGCAGTCTTTTATTAGTGACTGCTAGATGTAATCTCCAAAGGATGTGCTTGTACCATTAAAATCAAGGAGTTTTGTGTGTGTATAAGATCATAGAATAGTTAGGGTTCGAAGAGACCTTTAGAGGTCATCTAGCCCACCCCCCCTGCAATAAGCAGGGACATCTTCAACTGGATCATGTTGCTCGGAGCCCTGTCCAACCTGACCTGGAACGTTTCCAGGGATGGGGCATCGACCACCTCTCCGGGCAACCTGTGGCAATGTTCCACCACCCTCAGTGTAAAAAATTTCTTCCCTATATCCAGTCTAAATCGACCCTCTTTTAGTTTAAAACCATCACCCCTTGTCCAGTCACTACATGCCCATGTCAGAAGTCCCTCTCCAGCGTTCTTACAAGCCCCCTCTAAGTACTGAAAGGCTGCAATAAGGTCTCCCTGGAGCCTTCCCTTCTCCAGGCTGAACAGCCCCAGCGCTCCCAGCCTTTCCTCCCAGCAGAGGGGTTCCAGCCCTCTGAGCATTGCTGGGGCCTCCTCTGGCCCCGCTCCAACAGGTCCAGGTCTGTCCTGTGCTGAGGGCTCCAGAGCTGGACGCAGGACTCCAGATAGGCTCTCAGAGCCTACAGCTGTTCTGTGAATTATGTTGTAGCCGAATTCTTTAAGGATGTGTAATTTGTATTTTTTTTGCAGTTCTTACTACTACAAGTAGATCCAGATTCTGCTCAGTGGATTCTGGCCTTTATCTGACTTAGAACTGGGATTTTCAGTCCAGAAACACCTGTTGAAATAGCATAAATCATTTTGTGAAGTATGCAGTAAGAAGCTGTTTTCTTTCTTTTTTTATGGAGTTTGGTTTTATTATCTTTTAAAATTTTCCTTCATGTATTTTAACTTTTAAAATTACTGTTACAGATCTTGAGTTCCAGCAGTTGTAATCCTCTGTGTGCAAGACTGTTTTGCTGCAATAGCTTTTTAAAATGATTTTATGTTGATGTTGATTATTGTTGCTGTTCTTGCGGTACCCTAGAAAATGCTCATATGAGCAAAAATAACTCATGACAGTGTCTGTAAGTGTACCAGACCCAAAAGTCTATTGAATGAGAAATTTAGAGCCTTTGCAGAACTTCTATGTGAAGTGCGTCATAGGAGCCTCTTGAAGTCGTTACTGCTAGCTTAGATGTTGAAAAGATTTGTGTGTGTTTTTGTATCTTGTAGAACGATTAAGATATTAGGTAGTACATTCAAGGTGGAAATAGCAGTGTTTTGAAGAAGTGAAACCGTCCAATTTGCATATAAAGGGAGGAAAATATTTTCTGCTTTCTGAACAACAAGCTTGTATCAGCTGTGCGGGGTGCAGTGTCACTGCTGGTTTGGTAGCAGAGTTTGAATCTGCTGGGCGTGGAGCTGTAGGCTCCCTTCCCCTCCTCCACAGCCTTTCCTCATAACCTTTGTTGAGTAGGCTGGATGCACTCTAGCATAATTTGAAAGATATTCAGACCTTTCAGACCCTGACAATTTATTTTTGGTTTTTTTGTACTCAAGGTTTTTTCTTTAGCAACATTTTTGCCTTGGTACAGTTTATTTCTTAGAGGTGGTGTTGCTGCTGGATAATGTCTAGTCTGGCATCTCGGTTCCACCAATTTATATGACATCCAGTTTTCCATCAGTGAGAGCTTCGACAGTTGCAGTATCAGTAAACTACGAGGCAAACACTTTGTTCTTGTGTATGAATTGACAGATTGAAGTCTCTGTTGCCCAAGAGTTTTGTAATGATTACTGAATGTTTTCTATTCAGGTGTCAAGTGGTTTAATAGCACAGTGAATGCGTGTACCACTGCGTGTATGGTGAAGAGCTATTCCTCTGTGAGTCCATTCAAAACCGAATGTCAGCTGCCTAAGCATAAAAATACTTACTGTTTGAAGTGAGTGCTTGCTCCATCTTGTGTTTCATCTGCATGGGCAGATGCAGTCCAGTGATACTTGTACTTAGGGTCCAGTATTGCAGAGCATCTCCTGTGAAAACTGAAGACTTTTCCCTCTTAATGAGAACACAAATATAGGTCACTTAGTTCTTCTAAAGCTAATCTCGTCATGCTAGAATGGATACATCAGATGAAAAAGGCGAACAAGAGGCTGGAAGATATTTGGAGAAATAACCTTTAAAACAAAAGACCTGGATTTAATGCTTTCACAGTCTTTTTATACCTGAAAATATGTATATGTGATTAAGCTGAGATCCTATGAAAGAAAAAAAAAAGTGGTTTTTTTCCCATTTTTTTTGTAGGTACTAAATGAAGCAGTGGGTGCACTGATGTATCACACTATCACTTTAACACGAGAAGACCTGGAGAAATTTAAAGCACTTCGAATAATTGTCCGGATTGGCAGTGGTTTTGATAATATTGACATCAAATCTGCTGGAGATTTAGGTATGACTATTAAAGACATTATTTTACATCTTACAGTTGCCTCCAGAAATCTGATATCTTCTAAGTCTTTGCATTAATGTTTTCTGTGAAATTTATACTAACATAGTGTATAAGCTGTATAATTTTCTCAACAAAGTGTTTAAAAATGATTGTGGAGCTATTAGCATTAGTTAATTAAGTGATAATATTAACAGCTTTGTGACAGGGTGACAGTCTGCCTGTTCAGTGTAAACCCAAGAAACAAGGCCGTAATTTTTCATCTCTTTCATTTTTACCCCAATTGTGTATTTTAACTACTACTACTGTAATCCAATTGCAAAATATAATTCCATCAGCATGGCATAGTGCTTCTGTTTGAATAAAAAATGAGATCATTATCAACTGTCTGAGACTTATTTATGATGCATGAGATTTAGTACTAAATCACTCCATAAAACAGAAATACCATTTTTATAGGAGAATTGGTTGTTGCTGCTTCAGAATAGATTCAGACACTGGAACCATGAAGAGATGGTACTTAGTGTTTCAGTGTAAAAAAACAACAGCCTGGTTTGTATTTTTCTTATTTTAGGATAAACCATCTCTTACCTATTATCTACAGTCAAACTACCACTCAGAATAAGTGTCTACAATTTCTTCATTTGTTTTCTAAGGTTGAGGTGACCAGGTGTGTTTCCCATTATGCTCTGGGAAGATCTTGGAAACGTTTACTTCCAGCGTGACAGTGCTTAGTCCTAGTAACAACCCCACTGATGTAGTGAGGAGCTGTAATATGGTCTGTTTATCAGTAAAGGATAGTAAAATATTCACCTGTTTCTAATGGCTGTGTAGTTTGCACAGCAGGCAGAGGCAAACAGCTTCTGTGTGAGTTTCTGTAAAGGACATACCATGTCTGAAAGCGTGCAAGGCTGTGTTCCTATGTATTGTAACTAGTGCCACAGTTAGGTGCGTGCGTTGCGAGCCCCAGCAAACACGTATGTAAGTAGAGATTGGCCTGGGGTAAAATCCTAGATCAAATGCCAAAACCTGGGAACAGATCAAAGGCCCCGACCAGTCAAAGTCTGCTTTGCGCAGAGAATCCCTGATAAGAGGAAAATCTTTGCAAGTTGGTTGGCTCTTTTTGCAAGTCTCCATGCTGGATGATAACCCAAGTTTATGCTCTTAATGTATCTGCGTAATTCTTCAAGCCGGAGTACAGCAGTTTGGGACATTCTCATTTGTATGAAATGCTAAATGGCCGCATTCCTAATAATTCGGTCCTATGTTGTGCTTAGACTGAGTTATACAGTCAGGATCCATCGCCTTTGTGCATTCCAGTATTTATGAAATAGAACTGTCCACTCTGTCAACAGCCAGTAAATGCTGGAAGGCTCACAGTGTATCATCTCTGATTTTAGTCGTTAGAGTGAAATGGCTGGAATTAAATACTAAGTCACCACTAATTACAGCACTACAAATGACTTTCCATTTGTTGAACTAGTAAAAATAATACACGAAGAGGTAACACAAGACTCAATTGCTCTTTGTAAAAAGCTTGGATTCACTCTTGAAATACAGTGAAGAGTTAGACCTTAAAGTATGACATGTTCCTGAACTTCTGTGGTAACTTTGGTGTTACTTTTCAGAGAGCTGGCTGATGCGGTTGTTACCAGCTTTTCCCGTTAAGTATTGTTTTCATGTTAACACTTTTACTCTTCTTGAAATGCATGAAAACAGATATTTCTTGGATAAAATATTTAAGATCTGATCTACTTTTTCTCCAGTTTGTTAGTTGTTGACTAGAAAATACATACAAGTTGAGAGTGTAGCTGGATGCAAGTGAAGTGGGAGTCCAGGTTGATGCCAGCTGGCTCCTGAGTTTTTCAGCATTGAACGTATGCACAAGATCACTGAAAGTGGTGGGAAAAGGGAAGAGCAAAGCCAGTGCAGAAGAGATGAATATGAGATAAGAGAGTGCCATCTTTTCCTATGGGAAATGTCTCATCTCTTCATTTCCTTGTCTCTCTTGCTGCTTTTTGTAGTTCACCATGTGTCTGCCTTTCAGAAATAAGCTGTTTTTAAAGTTGGGGGGAAGTAGGGAAAAAGAAATACCTACAGTTTAGGAGAGAAATTATATGACTCTTCTCCCCCAGGTTTCCAAAGGAAACCTGTTAGGGAGAAGGGTATAAGGTGAGTTAAATTCCTTATTTCTCTTCTTAAATATGTAATATATCTTCCTAAGCTCTTTTTAAAGCATTATTTTGTTGATGCCAGCTATCTGGAGACAAACTTATTTAATTTGTTTTTCTATCTAAAACCTGCGTTTTTGCTCCATGAAAAGCATTTTCTGTATGAACAAATGCAGCTGTTTAATATGATGCACCTAAAAGGATGTTACTTTTCAGTCTTGTACTTCTACCCCCACTCGCAGTATTTTTTTCATGTTAAAAAAAATGTGAGTTTCATACAACCATTGAAGTTAGCAGGATGCCAAGATGAATATTCCAGCAAATGATGCTGTTTTATCTTTGTGTAAGTCTAAGAACAGTGACTCAGCAGACACTATACAGCAGAGAAAAGAAAAATAATTCTGCGGGTTCCTTATGTTGGCTTTTACTGATCTAAAGGAAGCTGTAAAATAGTATTGGGCAGCAGAATGAGTACATTTGAATGTAAAACTTAGATAAATACAGTATGAGCTTATTATTTGTCAGATTACTATTATTACTATTATTGAAGAGAGGTTTTTTTCTTCAGTGCTTCGTAAGATATACTGGTGTTAGCTGAGGACTCATTGAATATTTATTTATGTAAAAAGATAAACAACTAGACAGTGAAAACAGTATTAGGGTGTTTTCTAGTACACAAAATGCTTTTTTTCTCCACTGTGAAATTGTAGTGTGTACTGTTTGTGATCTCAGTCAGCAGAACTGAGAGACAAACATTTGTGGGAGTTGATGATTGCAGAGAGAACATGTAGTAAACAGAAAGAGTGAGGAGAGGCAAGTCAAAAAGGACACAAACTTTTTCAAGTAAACATTTTCCTTAACTGCTGTACATTGAGCACTGGAAGGTAAAAAGCAGAAGGATAACTTGCATGCAATTGCAGTCGCTTGTTGCCTGATCTCTTCTTTGAAGTAAAGAAGGAATGTTGTGAGTCTTGAATCAACCCACCTTCCACAATTGTCTGGGGAAATCTAGAACAGTCCTTTAGCTTCTTGATGTTATGCCCTTTCCAACTAGTAACTTCTCAGCTATTAGGAACATGGACTTACTTTTGCATTATCTTTACATGCTGTGCAGACACAGATTTTAGATTTTCCTGTTGACAGTTAGATGAATTTCTCTTTAATTTGAAGGACCAGGAAAGGGCTTGGATTCTGTTTGTTGTAATTCCACAAACCCGTGTGCGACACGAAACAAATTGTCCCTCCCTGCGTCATGATTACCCATACATGAATTGGAAATACGAATAGTCATCCTGTGAGGGCTTTATAAGAGTTTTGTCATCATAAACTATTTTATCTTTTTTAGAACTTGTATAGATAGCTTTTGGGAGGGTATCTGCTCAGTGGTGAAAAGCTAACTCAAGCAGTTAAATCTAAACAATGATCATTAACTGCCCTGTTGAGAGCAAGGCATATTTCTCTGCTGTTCAAAACACCTAGCTCAGTGTGCCTGTGAAATGCATACTGAGACCTCGACTTGTGTTCCAAAGTACCTGACATCTTCAGTACTTTCTTTTTGTGGTTTCACTGGTCTGTTTACTATTTGCCTTAGTTTGCAAACACAATAAATAGTAATAAAAAATCAGAAAAAAAAAGTATGCATGTATTTTTCAACTGTTACGTTGAGTATTCTGTCTGCTGGTACAGTCAGAACCTTCGTGTTTGTGCAAAACAGGTGTTGAAATATCTGTAAATTTAAACATCATACTTGTGAATTGCTGTTAAATGAAAAAAAGTAAGAAGCATTTGGCAACTGGTATCCTTTCCCCCCTTTCTTTGCAGGAATCGCAGTGTGTAATGTGCCAGCTGCCTCAGTAGAAGAAACAGCAGATTCTACCATGTGCCACATTCTGAACCTGTACAGGCGAACCACCTGGCTTCACCAGGCTTTGCGGGAAGGCACAAGAGTACAAAGCGTTGAGCAGATTCGGGAAGTGGCTTCTGGAGCTGCCAGGATCAGAGGGGAGACCTTGGGCATTATTGGATTAGGTATGTTGGCTCGGAGAGGTGGTTTAATGCTCCTCACCTTCTTTGCTTTAAAAAAAAGAGGTGAAGATTTAAGCTGTAAAAATAGAACGCTTAGTTCGCTCCTTTCCATGTGAAGCATTTTGTATAACACCGCTTCACTCCTGATGCTTATGTGCCTCAGAAGTTTTCCCCTTGGACGTAATCGTTTCCCTCAGACAGCTTTGGTTTGTTGCTGATACTCTGAATTCTGTGAGCCTTCTGTACATCATTCTGCTGTCGTATTGGCTGGTGTCAGGCACGCTGGGTGTAAGAGGAGGACACACCATCGCTTCTCTTTTCCAGGACAAGAATCCTGCTACCTCAACTCAATGTCGCATGTGTATGTCATATTTCTCGTCCATTGTCATATCTGGGCCTGTTGGTGCTTTTTTCCTGTTAGTGTTTTCAGCATATCTGAAAAGTCTTTGCTGCAGTAACAGCCTGCAGAGCAGTTTTTTCGTGCGTTTGGTTGGGCAGCATCTGAATTTGTATTTCAGCTCAAATGAAAGGAAAAATATATGCCAGAAAGTTTGAAATGTTTCCTAATAAAATCACCTACTTACCTCTCTGAACGGCCCTAAATATGCTGCAGTATCTAACAGATGGACAGGCTTGCTTGAGATGAATTAATTACTGTCTGTTACAGAAGTAGAGAAGAAAAGCAAGCAAGTCAGTTTCTATATAGAAATTATTCAGTCATGTGCTTGTCTTATAAAAGATCTGATAGACTGTGGATGTAATTGCTGTGGTATTCATCCACAGGAATTAGTAATATGATTTTGACAACAAGGCATCATACTTAAATGAGTGTTCCAGTTACGCATTGCTGTCAAATAACTCAAGCCACGAACTCTTGCTTTTGGAAGCTGAAAATAGCCTGGCATTACATAGTACTCATTTAAATGGGTATGCAAGGCAGCAAAAACAGCTTCATAGTCGAAAAACTGCCTTTAAAACACAACTTTGAAGAAGTTAGTCGTGAAGTTGCTTTCTCAAATCTATACATTATGCACCTCATTTAAACACACAGTGATTATTGCACTCACAGCCACAGTATCTGTACATAAGTAATAGACGATCACCTGCAGTGTTTTAAAAGTGGAAATGCATACGTAGTTTTTGAAACTTCAGCCTTGGCTCACATGCTGTGTGCGTATTTGCTGGAGATATCTGTCCTGTTGGCATTGGGTTTTTTGTATTGTACAGATTCCAGACAGAGATTAGAAAAAAAGTCATTTATTATTGACTTCCTTAAGTGAATTTTGTGTGTGTTGTTTTTGTTGTGAATGATTGAAAAGTATAGAGAAACAAATGGATATTCGGGTTGACAGGATGTGTTGAAAGCTATGTAAAACGCTCGGTTTGGGGTTTATTTTTAAAAAGCAAGCCTTTGGTGTGTATGATACATTAAAAGGCTAGTAAAATCTGATTTTGGAGGTACGCATTTGTTACACTTATTAACCAGTAGTTTTCTCTAGCCTTTTATTGTTCCTATTTCTTTTCCTACAATAGAATATTAATAATTTCAGGTAAAATCAAGTTTCAAAGTCAGTTTTGAAAACTTCCACTCTTTGTTTATGTGCATGTATGTGAATAGGCACAACATTCTGATTCTGACCTGTTCTAATAAACCCCTGTGCAGCTATGTATTGATGAAGAATGAAAATGTAATCTTAGATACGGAAATAGGGCTGTACTAGACTTCACATTGGAGAACTTCTGGCACTTAGGCTGTTATGTACACTGTTTTCTATTACAGACCACTGCAAGAGGCTACCTGTCTCTAGTTTTGGACTAAAATGTGTGTTTACAGCCACCTTCGACAGACTGGTGCCCTTAGATTAAGTTTCTCTGTTAGTGGCCTCTTCCCATGTCAAGTTACTGTTTTATTAGTTAGACATGTCAACGTCAGAAGTGAGGAACCACTAAGAGGCTATGAAGTGAATGTATTGCACACAAAACAGCCAATTCTGAGCATCTGTTACTAAGTCCTGCTTTTCTCTGACTCTGTGTAGTATCGCTGTTTCTGTCCCTTCTCGTTAATGTGTGTCCGAGATCATCTCGTATGTCAACCACAGCTATGTTTCTCTAGTCTTGCCTTAGACTTGTGGTCTCTTCAGCAGTGGGTTGCTGGAGTTTTATCACTTTGCTGCGGCACCAGCTAAGTCCAGACCTTCTTCACATCTGTTCCTGGGCTCCTCTCTTGTTTTGCCAGAGAGAAACACCCTAGCTCTTGCCTATCTGTGCTAGGGAATGACTATGTCATTGCCTCCAGAGCTTCAGCTAGTCACTTCCTTATCTACTGGTCTAGCCAAGTTTCGTGACTCACTTGCCTTTTTCTTTCCATCACCCCCTCTCTTTTCTTTGCATCCTCTCATACATATTCCTGCTTTGACACTTGGTCTGTCCTGCTTAATCCTATTACTCCGTGCTCCTCCTTTAAAGTTAACCCTATCTCTCATCCTCTGCTTGTATTGAGCTTGAAGATAAACAGAGACTCGACAGCATAATGCCTCCTTCATGTGCTTTTTGGATACCATCCGTCACTGTTTTGTTGTTTAGTTAGCCTCTGAACTCCTTAGGGCAGAGCCTGTGCTTTTTTCTGTCTTTATGAAGTGTGTGATTCTTTGAGCCTTACATAAATAATAATATCACATCATTAAACTGCCGTCTTTGTCACTTTCAATCTTGATTACTATCCAGTGTCCTGTATTTCAAGTGAAGCATCACAAGCTTGGATAGTAAGCCCTGTGTTCTAAAAAAAAAAAAGCTACCTTTTCACCTTATATCTAGACGTTTAAGTTTGTTTTTTTTTTTAAAGGAAAGTATTTATGAGCAGCAGCAGCCTGTAAGTACTTGGATGAATAGATAGCTGGACCCGATTCTGCTGTAATGATAATTTTACAGCAGTGAAGTCACACTCCCTTCCCCTTCCTTCCCTGTTACAAATGCTGATGACTAACAGTTAATGCATTTCCTCACTCAAGAGAGGTGAAATTCCTCCATTTGTCTTCACATCATAATGAATGTCATCACTCAGTTTGTCTTTCCTCACCTGCTATGTTCTCTCAACAGTCCCATGGTCCTGAACAGATGTTGCCCAAGTACTCATCTTGCATTATCAGACAATATTAAGGCTTAAGAGTTGGGCGGTATTAGCATGCAGTAAATGATGTACCCTTAGCACTCCTACTGCTCTCTTGATGTGCTCAGCAGGAAATGTAACAAAATGGCGCTCTCCACATTTCGGAGTTCTCCAAGAGGGAGGAAAAATTACTCAGATTCTCCATTACTGTTGCGTAGACAGGAAAGAGCTGCTAAGTGAAAGCACTTTTTCTTTCCATGGAAGTCTGCAGGCAGATCATCAACATTTCCGTGGTATCAAGGGCATTTTATAAAACTTTGTAATACCAGTGTAGGATGCTCATTCTTTGCCCAAGGGCTGATCATGGACAACTGTAGCTACTGTACTGTCACACTCAAGTCAGGTCATGGTCAAGGTCAGAGGCATCTACAAACTGGGAGATGTGGGGGAAGCTGGGAGAATTTCCAGGAATAGATGGGTGAGGCTAACAGGAGATGCAGGTGTTTTTGATGAGTCTCTCTTCACTGGTATCGCTGAAATGATGCATGGGCTTTGCTTTGTATAAATCTCTGATTTGTAAAATAGGCTTTTATTGCTTTCTGCTTTTTTTGCAATAGTATGCAACGTGCATTTTCTGCGTTACTCCCACACTACAGACAAAGAAGTTCATTTAATATTTTGAACGTCAGAATTTACCTTCCCTGGAAGCCGCCATGAATATTCACAGCAATTGTATATGCTTTTAAGATAGAGTTGTCCCGAAGGTGGGATGCTTTCTGTGCTGTTCTGTTGTTCTTGATGTGCTGAGGTAGGTTTTGAGCCACCCGTCATGCCCAGGAGAGTCTTAAATAGTGAAAGTTTTTCGGGAAAGGAAAAAAAACGTCATAGGTTTGTGGTTGTACTATATTGCCAGACTGTAGTTCAAAAAGGAATTGGCAAATTATGTGTGTCCACTTATGTATGTCTGACAACTAAGACTAAATATGAACTGTCAATTGCGGAAGAGTTTTATCCCGTAAAATTATTATAAGACGATAATTCTGGTTAGAAGTACACGCATGTGATTCCCAAGTGCTTCAGAAGGAAACTTCACACACATTCAAGAAGGCTTTAGTTTATTAGCCTGATTGCAATGAACGGCAAGTGTAGCTTGCACTGGAGAGTGTGTTGTAAGAGATTTCACTGTCGTGAATCCTCTCAGGTATTACTGTTGCAGAGTGTAAAAAAGAAGAGATGACAGAATGTTGCATGTGAAAATGAATGGAGCTGGAGTGAAAGTGGTACTCTTCCTTTAAAAAAAAAATAAATTGTTTGCAGTTGTGTGACTGATTCCTAGAGCTGTGAACATGCCAAAATTTGGAAATAATACAGTGTTTGTGCTGAAAATTGTCTAATTCAAGTTTATAAAACACAGCTTGAAAAGCAAACAAATAACATGTACACAAGTATTGAAATAAAAAGATTTTGATGAGTATTTTAACGTGATGTCCCCAAAGAAAAGCAGATAGCGTCCATCCGATTGACATACTGATTAATATTCTAAACCCATATTGGTGCGTTCAGGTTAAATGATCAATAAAAACTTTTACTTCCTGTGGCTTCTTAAGTTGATTCAAAGAAAAACTGAAAAGCAGAGGGAAATCCCTTCAGGCACGACTGGAAAAGAGATAGGATTTCCCTGTGTTAATTCGATGCTTTTTTGAACAAACTCAGATGTTGCAAAAGAAAACTTGTTGACTGTTTTTTTTAAATGAGACATGATTGTTATGGTGTGTGTCCAGTGATGCTTTTGAAATGTCTTTATCTAACTTCTGTAATACTCCAAAGTGAGTATCTAGTGTATAGTTGTCTAACCTGAAAAGTGTGTTAGTTAACCATTCTTCAAAATACCCTTTACTCACTAGATGTACTCACTCGCTTTTTTTCTCTGTGTTTTACCGGTACTGTGTCAAAGGGAGATACGTGTGGCATGGAGTCATGCCCAAACAGCAATTTCAGTCACAACTCTGAAATATGACAGTAAGGAAAGTGGAACAAAGAAAAGCTAAGGTCAGTGTGAATACCAAATGGTACCACACTTTTCTTAACTAGGTGCCATATGATGGATTGTATTTATTCATCATTTAGGTAGACGGATACAAAATTTTTTAGAGGCTTAGATGACAGGATTCTTTTAGGCATTTTAGTGCTGAAAGGATGTTATTCAAAATGAAAGAAAATGCTAGTTCAGAAAGGAGATTCCATGCATGGAGGATGGTTGAGCTTCAGATTAAACAAATTATCTTTTATTGCATCCATTTTTGAGGATTAATTTTATAGCTTTTTATTAAAGCCAGCTGGTCTGACAGCGGTAAGAAGTAGTCCTTGGCAGGATGTGTTCACAAGCACTAGTGTTTTACCATAAACAGGCCCAGCAGGCAAACCCTTGTATTACACAGATTATTGCAGATTACGTGACATCTCCTGGCATTTCAGATCTCCAGTTGCAAAAGGTGCAAACCTCCTGCTTTGTTTCGAACCAAGGCAGTGTGAAGCAGGCCACGTGTAACGTTTCTTATCTTAGTGAGGATTTCAGGCAGGGTGGGAGCCGCCTCTTTTTTTATCCTCTTGCAGTTACTGTGCAGAACGGTATGGTTTGATAGGAAGGAGGAGGCTACCTGACACCTGCTGCTTCATGTCTGTTCTCATTGCGTGTTTATCTTGTTCTAGGGCGTGTTGGGCAAGCAGTAGCACTACGTGCCAAAGCCTTTGGCTTCAGTGTGATTTTCTATGACCCATATCTCTCAGATGGCATGGAGCGTGCTCTGGGACTGCAGCGGGTGAGCACTTTGCAGGACCTGCTGTTCCACAGTGACTGTGTTACCCTGCACTGCAACTTGAACGAACACAATCATCACCTTATTAATGACTTCACCATAAAGCAGGTAATAATCTCTGTGGGTGCCTTCCACGCCGGTGCTGGTGGCTGACACTGTGTAGCGTTCATTTATGTAAACAGGCAGATTCTCATTTGAAAGAAATTTCTTTCCCTTTTGCTACCTTGAGATCAAGCAGCTTTATAACTGATTAGGAAATAGCTGGTGGCTTATGTGTTGTTGCTTCTGTTGTCTTTTCTGCTCAGTAACATTGCATTTGTGGAAATAATTTGCTTTTCTTAATGTTGCTCAGATTTAATAAAGTTGCATTTATGTAAAAGCACTTTTTCTCTGTCTTCTAGTAGCTACTTCCTTTGCCTCTCTATTTTCAGGGAGCAGTTCTGCCTTTCACTCTTGTTCCTCAGGTTGAGTTCTTTAGATGCAATTTAAGGATTATGACTAAATGGCTCCCCCCTGTGCTCAGTCCTGATGCTTGCAGAGCGCTTCATGGATGGATCGCATTTACAGCACTGCATTATTTGGAAAAATAACGTTTCTTGGAATTAGTACTAACCTCTCCCTAAAGTTTTAGGTAATATTAAAATAATTGCAAAATCTAGGTGTAGTAACTGCTTCGTTATTGATTAATTTGATAGTAAACTTTGTGATTAAATGTCTAGCTTCCGACTCCAGCCGCAGTGTAGGTAGCAGCAAGAAATATAACATTGAGATGCAAGAACGTAGACAGTGTACAGGAAAGAAACTAAGATATAATACTTGATTTTGCTGTTCTTTATGCATGTAGTGTTTGTATGTGTTGGTAACAATGACTGTAAAATCATTGCTTGGCTTCCAAGTTTGCAGCTACTGCTGTTGAACTTTGAGAACTGAAGTAATTACTGAACATGTGCCACAGCAGTGTAGGATCATGGCAGACAAAAGGTGATATAACATGCTCCTGATTTGAGATTTTAGGGATTTAGCGGATCTATCCCAACATAAAATCAGGGTTTGGGATTTAAAACTCTAAAAAATTAAGAAGTATAAAATGCAAATATCTGAAGAGATCAGAGCTCCGTCACCCTGCCCTGAACATTCTCTCTTGTTGTGTGCTTGAGTACGTTCAGTGGTTATTATGTGGTTAGAAGTCTTTGCAGGCAGACACCTAGACCCAACCAGAATCACACTGAATTCAGTGGGAGCGTCTGGAGGCTTAGCAATGGTCGCTCATTATACAGCAGACTGTGAAACTTGGGCCAGTGTATCACAGGAGGTTTTTGAGTGGTGGTGGATAAATGCAGTGGGCTTTGGAGAGGGCCTAGTGCATTAATCAGAGAAATAAAACAGACAAGGTTAAAACTGAGTGGTACCATCTGAGTGAAATGCATATAGTAAAGTCTGTACTGGAAAGGATATCATAAACATTTTTCTTCCCATTTGTTATCCTTCATGATTAAAGCAAGGATTAAAACATTAGAAGGTAGTTCTTGGTTTGGATAAGTTTAGATGAAGCAGTCTGTGTTGTAACAGCTGATGTGTGTAAACCATAGAATTGTCACACCTCTGACTGCTTAGTTTGCATAGAGCAGATCTTCTGAAAATCTATCAAAAAGAGCAAAATAGGCTGACAGATGTTAGAGTTGGCCTAGAATTTTTAGAGAGCATTGCATGCCACTTTTGTCCGATATTGCACGCTCATGAAGTAACCATTTTTTAAACAAAGTACAGAGAAGTACATCTCATTTCACTAAAGTCTCACACTGAATTTTGTTTAGAATCTGAAATTACATAACCTTAAAATGTCTTTGGAAATTTGCTGTCAATCTTCCCTTTCAGTAGCTTTTTCCCTTTTATTAGTCAGCAGTCTGCCTAGCCAGTGTGCTTGGCCTTGTGGTCCCAGAGTAGCTCAGAGAAGTGTTTCAAGCTGGTGTTGATTGAACCCAGGTAATCAGGTGCTCTTAAGAGAAGCTGAGGTCATCTTCAGTTTTACAGATTTGAGAAGACATTGCATTTTAAACGCAGTACGTTTTTAAAGCAGCTATGCAGGTTTAGTGTAGGTGGATTTAACAGCCATCAGCAACTCTAGCAGTGAAGCTCTTCCAAGCTTCCACCCATTGCTAAGGGTCATCTCTAGCTGCACCCACCCTGAAAGTTTATCACGAGTCACATAATTTATTCCCACTAGAATGCATTTATGCAGCCATGTTCTGTTTGATTTGGACTTGTCTTAGTACTAGCTTTAGAGTTTTGTAAATAGTCCTAAAGTGAAAACTCAGGCAAGGCTGTTAAGGCTGGACAGAAGATTTTAGCAGGGTTCACTCTGATTAAAATTTTCAAGTCCTTCAAAGGGCAGATAAATACACTAGGCTGTACTTAAAACTCGGTTGGCAAGAGCACAGAAATAGGAAGGGTATATAAGGTCCCAGGAGCCTATATGGCATGTCTACACAGGAGGTGTGACTGTCGCTTATGTGAGCCCTCCTGTGCTAGTTCTGATCTAGTTCTTACAGCTGGAGTGAGTAGTGGAGATGCAGCGATGGTTCCCATCGGGAACGCCTTGTTGTTAAAAGACCAACTTAGGATGACACCACCATTTCTTCACTGCTTTAATTCCCACGTTAACTACATAAAACTAAAAGAATTATCCCTTAGTTCTGCGCCTGCGGGTGGACTTTGGTTTTGCTATACAGACCAATAGATAGTTCTCCTGTAAGCCCAAGAATCTGCAAATGGAGAGAGGCAGGGCCACACTAAACTTCAGTGAGTTTGCCAATAAAAATACAGAATCATAGAATGCTTTGGGTTGGAAGGGCCGTTTAGAGGTCACCTAGCCCAACCCCCCTGCAATGAGCAGGGACATCTTCAACCAGATCAGGTTGCTCAGAGCCCTGTCCAACCTGGCCTTGAGTATTTCCAGGGATGGGGCCTCCGCTACCTCTCTGGGCAATCTGTTCCAGTGTTTCACCACCCTCATGGTAAACAATTTCTTCCTTATATCTAGTCTAAATCTACCCTCCCTTAGTTTAAAGCCATTATTCCTTTACTAGTGTGGTGAGTTTTGTTTCTTAAAACCTTACTGCAAGCATATGCATGTTAATTGTTTAACGTTTCCTATGATCTCGTGTAAAAAAAATTCTCATAGGTGATGTTCGTCCAAACTTCCTTGTTGTTCACGATTTTGGCATTCAAATCAGTCTTGCAGAGTAAGGACCCATTTACGTAAGCTTTAGTAGTTTGATGTGTAGGTTGCAGGTAGTTGACTTGCTGTCAAAATGTTGGAGTTTTCTTGTTCTTGTGGTGAGAGATGGACACAGTACAAAATGAGATTTTTATTATTTGTCTTCACCGTGGTTCTTGCTCTTCGTATCCTTACCTTCATGCACAGAAATGCTTCTGAGATCAGAAGCTGTCTTTGAGACATCTGGTAAAAGATGAAGTATTAGGGTGACTGGAAGCAGGATGTAGTAATTTATGTTTTTTCCGCACCATTTCTCTTATTTAAACCGCCACTTTGTTTTCGTGTTGTGGATATATTATGGTGTAAATTCTTGTAGTTCTCCCCACACAGTGTCATCTACAATGCTAATCTGCACAATGCACAGCACAGCTTCTCTCCTGGGCACACAGCGTTCTCAACCAAATTCATTTTCATGCCTTTTAATTGAATAATACACAAATTCTTTAGACCTTTGTTTGGGAAGTCTCACAGGGAGGAGGAAGCCGAAGTAACAAAAATAAATAAAACATAGATCTACTGTGTTTTGACAGCTAAAGGGAAGAGTGTTTGAAAATCCAAAGCATTGATTTTTCTGAAAAATCCATGTAGGCTTTTATTTGTGTGAAAGTTGAAAACCACAAAATATGAATTTGTTTAAGAATGTGCTGTAGTTTCTGTTTCATGCAATTTCACAGTGAAATAAAAAGGCATAAAATGATCTGTCGCTTTCATATGCACAGTTGCATCTTTTGATCATGTTACTGCACAATATCTGAAACAACGCTTCTGTTAAAAGACACTACTTACAAGAAACAAAAGGTTATTAAGTGCTGTGAAATAGCATTTCATGTTAGAAGCATCACATTTTGTGGTACTTTCCAATGGAGAGGGAAGACAACTGTTACAGGTTAAACCAGCTGAATAGCCTTTGTTGTTATGGATGCTTCTTTTGAGTAAAAAATAATGCCACAACGATTTTATTTCATTTATTTTTATTTCATCATTCTTGTTTTTAACTTTCCCTAGATGAGACAAGGGGCTTTCCTGGTCAACACAGCTCGAGGTGGGTTAGTAGACGAAAAAGCACTTGCACAGGCCCTGAAGGAAGGAAGGATACGAGGGGCAGCCTTAGATGTACATGAGTCAGAACCATTCAGGTGCTTTTCCTTTTCTTTTCTTTTTATTTTGTTCACTTTCTTATTTTTAAGTCTTAGTGCATGATACAATCAACAGCAACAAGTAAATTGAGTTTTCCCTTCATTTGGTAGCTAAATACTCATCAGTAAAGCAACATGAATCTGTGCAGCACTGGACTAATGCAAATGTAGATGGAGCTTATGTGTGTGATCAGAAGTGAAAAAAAGTGACGTCCAAGATTTAATTCCTTAAAAAAAAAATTAAAAAAAAATCCAGTGGGTTTCTTTAGCAGAAATAGCAGGGACTTGGATTCAAGTCCTGGGCATGGCTTTGTATCATGACTTTGAGGGGAGCACTCCTCTGACATTGATGTAACTGTGGAGGCAACTAATGTTGATATCTAAAGAGACTCTTTATGAGTTTTGATGTGAGAAATAACTACTTTATGACACCTTTCTCTAGGTAAAGACATACTTGTGTCCAGATCGCCTCTGCGGGAAAGCTATAAATGTAACAGGTTGCAAAAAAAGTTAAGGAAAGTGGTCAGAGTGCATGTTCAGTTTTGCTTTACCCTTTATCAGGGGAGTAGTAACTCTGCTGTCTAAGAGCCTTAGTTTTTGAATGGTACTGAGAAGTCCAGCGCTTTAGGCACAAATATTCCACTCCCCAAAGTGGCATTGGTATTACGGTATCAGCGCTCCTAATCGGAAACGAGCCTGTTTGGTATGTCCTTGAGTCTTGAGCTTGACCTCTGAGTTAGTTAGGAGAGTAGACTGCTTTAGCTTGGTGCTTGTGTGTGACAAGCCTTTTTCAGTTGTTCAGTCTGGGCAGGGAGAAATGTAATTTTAGCTGGAACAATCCACATAAGTTTTTGAAGAGGAACAGATTCAGAACCTGAGGGCAGGCTGTAAAGATTGGAGAGAGGACAGTCTCTCTCATATCAGCTTGGGGGTGGAATAGAAGCTTTCACAAAATAGAATGGTATCCTTTTAGGTAGAATTTTTGTGCCTACTGAGACGCAATGCCACATCACAAATATTTAATTTTATTTATGCATACCCTGCATTCATTTACGTCTAAATGTAGCCATTACAATGCAGTAGTGCTGTGCAAAGCCAGAGTCTCAACAGCTCAAGGGACTTTCAGCTACACACATTCTTCCCAATTCAGATCTCGGATCTGCCCAAGCAGACCGTTGCACCTCCAGGAAGCCCCATTTACTGCATGGAGATGCCATCTGCAGAGATTCAGTTGCAGGATTACAGCCACAATTTCCTTTGGCTTCAGTGCAGCATGTCTATCTGATCGCAGCGTGCAACTCTATTGAAGAGTTTTGCCAGATATTCTGATGTTTATTGAACTACAGATGAAATCTGTCATTTTATGAATTATGACCAACTCTGAAAGCACGCTTTTGTCTTAAAATATTTGTTCTCCTGTTGTTACAATTGACTAAGATTACTAAAACTGCAAATAAATAGGAGGAGCAAGTTTCTGTTATTTTCAGTTTCTTTACTCTGTCTCTGCGATAGCACTTTTACACAGATTTATTGCTTTCACTGGAAATCAATCTGTAAAGTAGATTTCCTTCTTTCTGGGGAGTTTCTATAAAGGAACAGGAAAGAAAAAATAGTTTAAAATAACAAAAAATAACTGAATTATCAAAAAGAAATTGAGGCTGCAGCTGGACACACTTAATATTTGGAGGTAATTGTAACATTTTTTTCTTTAAATGGCTAAATGTCACATTGACAGTGACTCTTGAGAGAGCAGAGCTTTGTTGGCTGATACAGTAAAACTGTGATGAAATGGACAAACGGAATGACATCCTGAATTGATTTAGGTCTTGCTTTATGCATTTCTGCACCAGAACTGGAGTGGCAGTGGCTGTAGTTAGCAATAAATACATTGGACAGAAGCTAATGTTGCTACTGTACTTAGGTGCTACCCCTTGAGTCTATGAGAGGTGATTCTTGCTTATTTATACCATGAATAGTGTATTAAATTAACTGACAGAATGAAAAACAAACCCAACAAGGAATAGAAATGCAGTTCTTTCCTGTTATAGAAATTAATCTGTGTATGTACAAATCCATCTGGATCTCCCCCTTCTTCCCCCTCTACCTCCCCCCCCCCCCAATATGTTTTGTCATTTGATCTTGTTTTAAATCTTCATTTAGCTTTAGTCAGGGCCCCTTGAAGGATGCACCAAACCTGATCTGTACCCCACATGCAGCCTGGTATAGTGAACAAGCCTCGATTGAGATGCGGGAGGAAGCGGCACGAGAGATCCGAAGGGCGATCACAGGTACTAACTCCCCTTATTAGCACCTCCACTGCGTATTTCTTTTTAACAAACTTTTTTATGCTTCAGTCCTAAAGGATGCTGAAAAGAACCATCCTTAGGTTTTGTTTACCACTTCTAATATTTGGAACATAGAAATACCCACTAAGTCTGCTCTCAGAAGTGGAACAGAGTATTTTGGAGGTTGATGGAAATTACAGTGAAGGCAGGCGCTGCAAAATAAGTACTTTTTCCATATACCAGAAAAGTACTTACATGTGCAACATCTGCTTTGTGGTTTTTTTTGTTGCTTGTTGATGTTACCCATTTGATGGTTTGACTGCAAGTCATCCAGCTGGTGGTGGTATCTTCCGTAGGTTTTCCTGGGTGCCCCCTTACACTTGTCCTGAGCAGTTCTGTTTCCTTTATTCTTTTCTCTTTGACTCCTTTGTAGTTTCCAAAGTTCATCCAAATTTGTCTTAGAGGATGGTCTGGAATTTCAGTGTCTTTGAGGCTGTAACGTTCAGAGAAAAAGCATCTGGAGCTTCATGCTGTTCCTAGTGATGCTCATATCTCATTTCATTCTCTACATTAGACAAAGCTTTCAGTATTTTGTTGGAAGGACACTGCATTTTAGATGTTCCTGTCTTTAAAGCATTGCTAAAGAAGACTAGAATTTTAAAGAGCAAAGTCTCCTTGTTATGTAACTACCATGTAATTGTAAACTGTTCACATAGAGAAAACAGTGATGTCTTGAACACGCAGTGCTAATAAATAAAATGAGTGAGCCATTTGGCATTGGTTTTAATCCCTTGTAGCCTGAAATAAAAGGAAGGATTTTCATACTGGAAAATGATTCATTAAGCACTAATGTTCTCTCTTTAGTAGGACTTTGCTGTTTCCCCCTTGGCAATATAGACTGAATGCTCTGCGGACATGAAGGGCCATCTGTGTCACCTTGAGGGTAGTTCAGTGTCAACACACAGCGCTGCTGTACAGAAAGCACTAGCGGTAGCCATTTGTAGGGAGGCTGGGCAATTCAGTTTCGTTTATAGCCTGTGCAGAGAAGATTCTCCTCTGCATGGTGATTAAAGGCACCTCTGAATTGCCCTTTACAGGACTCTCTCTCTGTTTTAGAGGTAACCTAAAGTCTCTCGCCATCGTTTTGCTGGAATTGGTCCTTGTGCTTATGCTCCAGCAGATCTGTAATAGTACTCCAATTAAAGTTGTATACCTATTACCTCCTCTCAAGGAGCTCTGGGAGAGATTCCACAAACCGGCATTGGATACCTGTTTGAGTGACAGTTGATGTGCAAATAAGCATTCATAGGCTAATATCTGAAAACTGAATAAGTCAGCTATGTGGAGCTAGTTTTATGCTAAATATTGTGCAGTAGCCCAAACGTGTGCCTAGGAAGACAGACCTATATTTTCTTAAAGTGTGATTGTGCTATCAGGAGTCTAAATCACTGATTTGTACTGAAGCTGTCAGCACTTCAGTGTTTGCACGTGGTTTGTAGCAAGATCAAATGGAGACCAACTGTAGGGAGGTGAGCACGACGTTGAATTGCAGTGAAACAAAAGTAGGAAAGGCACAGGAAGCGTGGGATAAAGCGGGATATGTGAAAGCCATAGGGGGACATAGGTGAGAAAGGTTGTAGAGAGAGAAACTAATTGGAAAAAGATGCACCATGAAGGAATGCAGGCTGTGACTACCATCTGACGATAGAGATGTTAAGTTGTTCTGCTGTTCCAAGAAACATCAGTGACGATCTGCTGTATAAAATAAAAAGGACTGCTGAAAACAGTAATGGAAGAAACGGGAAAGCGAGCATGACAAGTGAAAAGATCATTATGAAACAAGTTTACACATGAATAAATACTCTCTTCTAATGGGAGACTAGTAGAACACTCCTACAGAATTAGCAAATATTTGTAACTATTTTTAACGTAGATACATTGAGGGCATAAGGCACATAATTGTTTTTTTTGTTTCCTCTCCCTCGCTTCATGCTAGGTCGTATTCCAGACAGTCTGAAAAACTGTGTTAACAAAGATCACTTGACTGCAGCTACACATTGGGCCAGCATGGATCCAGGAGTTGTTCATCCAGAGCTTAATGGTGCTGCATACAGGTAAGCATGCTGCAGGTGCAAAAGAAATGCCTGCTTGATTCAGAATTAAGTATTCCAGAATAAATAAAAGACCTTCCTATTAATAAATGTAATGGTTTTGGATTAGGTCCCACCTATATTGTTTTCATAATTGCTGCATTCAGGAGAATGCTTTTGTTTTGCTAGTTGAAGTCAGTCGTGCAGTGCGTAAGCACGTTTCCATTTCTTATATTTTTTGTGTGGTTAGTAATATCTGAACAATACACATTTTTTTGTATATTCCAGTGAAACAATTCTGGTCATCTCTGGTGAGTGCAGTGGAAGTTTATATTCCTTTTGCTGAAGTTAATGATACAGCAGTAGGTTACAGAAAGACCTTCAATAGTAAACTATGGTTACGTGGTTTTGTGGCCTCCAGACACATGGGAAAGCAAAGAACTCTGTAGTGGATACAGTGGAATAGTCTGCAGTGATTATGAAAATATATTCAAAATAGTGTTTTCTAAATTATATGTTTAATTTTTGAGGAAAAACATTTGAGGGACTTGATCTGTGTATTCTCAGTCAACTGTGAAAGCAGCTCTTAATTAATAGAAAGGGGCCATTTTTTTACATCTGTTATCATCAAAGTTCCTTAGTTACTTTGCTTGAGAGTCTTTCGCTGTCCTTTTATCCCTAGCAGCTGTTCTAGCAGCAGATTTTTCCTAGTAGCCAGCTTCACACAATTTTCATTTATGAAAAACGTCTGCAATTTTTTGTTTTCCAGTATGGTATTTACTCATAAGTAGGATGGAAGTGGCTGAGAAAGCTGCGAACAGCTGCTTCCCTCAGTGCCGTGAGGGAAGGGACAGTGGGGTCCGTCCTTTTTTTTTCTTTTTTTTTAATACCTCTTTGTCCTAAGCTTTCTGCTGTGCTTCTTCATGTATCTTTCTTATCTTTGTCCTTCTTCAGGAGGGCTACCCCATGCTTTTAATAGAGGCAGGATGATTTTTTGTGTGTGTTACCCTACGTGAGAACCCAGCTGTGCACTGCTGAGAAGTGAAGCCAAGCTCTCGTGTCCAAGTGACTTCTAACAGTCTTGTCAGAAAGTGATGGAGAAGTGGCGGGGAGGAGCGTCACCACCCTCTGCCATGATCTCCCTATCAGTAGCCATGAGTGCACGAAAGCTAGAGAATAACTTTGATTTGATCAACACGTGTACCTCGCATCACATCAGCATGTTTATTTTTGGAAAAAGTGCCTGTAGCCCTAAATATCTGAAGAAGAGTGGTTTTGTTTGCTTAAATGGAAAGTTCAAGCACGTGTGTTCTCTTCCACACAGCACGTGGTTTCGTTGACTTCAGTTTGGAGTACTCGGGGTAGAGCTGAATGCGATTGAGGCATAGAGGCAGGTGCTGCTGGGCAGGGGGTGATGACTCCAACCCTGTCATGGCAGTTTGGAGCAGGGTTGCATGCCCAAATAAAATGCAGTTGGTTGTTCTCGTTTTGGAGGGCACAAGTCCAGCAGAAGCAGGCTTCGCAGCTAGAAATGGATTTTAACTTAACGCGTGTTTTGGAAGTTAATGATTTACAAGGTAAAGACTACATGTATTTAATTTGAGCAGGACAGGCACAGAACTGAATGCTTTTTTTAGGCATTGTTTCAGTCAGTTTTTTCAATTAAGAAAATTAATCTCAAATAAATTTTGACTTGACAGTTATTTTCAAATGTAAAATTTGGGAATTTTGAGGGAGGAGTTAGTCATGCAAGAAATATGAAAGCTTCCGTTTGTAGGGTTGATAAGAATAGTGTTTGAGTGTGGATGAAGGTAGTTACTATTTTGTGCAGTATAAAATATGTGGAACTTGAAGCTCGGGCTTTATGAAGAAATTGGTTCAGTAACAGTGTTTGCTGATGCTTAATTCCTACCTGGATTAAGTAAAGAATTTGAATTGATTGTTCAAAACCAGATTTTTCTCTTCTCTTTGCAATCCAAGATTGTGTTTGACTAGCTGAGTCCTGGAGTCTTTCGCAGGCAGTGTGATGTTTCAGATGTGCTAATAACTGTATCATAGTCATGTAATTGCATTAGACGATAAGACATAGGATCATAATTTATGTATTAAAAAATGCAAATAGCTCTTTCAGTGAACTAAAATGAACGAGGCTGCTTTATTCTGGATGTATCGTTTGCATTTGTTTTGATGTAGGACAGAACTCTTAAATTACCAGATACTACTGCGAGCAAAGAAAGTTGAGCATTCATCAGCAGAATACAATCTCGATCTTCTGAATAGCATGGCAGTTCTGTGCAAAATAAAACCATTTACGTTGTGAAATGCAAGATGCCTTAGTAACACAAAAGGTTAAGCAAATGGGACGTATCCCATGAGTAAAGATTAACGATATTCCTGAGAAGGAACTGTTTGTAATAGTCTCGGTGAAGCAGCAAAACACACCCTGTTTTTGTGTTGTTCCTGTGTATTTGTTACTGAGCTGCCTGTTAAATAACCCCCTGCCTTGTCCTGTGTCACAGAGCGTGCAGGTTACAGGCAAAGTGACAGTCGACAGCCAGTAAACAGCAATTGTGCGGTTTATAGATGTGTTGGCATATCTTTCTGCTTTCTAACAGGTAGAACATGAGAATATCCACGTCCGTAAGAGGTAGTTGGGTGAGAATAGTTAGATGTTGGTAATTCAGGAGCTATTTCATGTTGAGGTATTTCACTGGTGATTTTCAGAGTCTGTAATGTGAGACAACAGCATGCACTTACATTTCTGAGCTCTTTTGGGACAGAGTCATTTTCTTGAACAGAGCTTGACATAGTGAGTTCAAGGTGCTTCCGTAGTTTAAAAAATACAGGAGATTAACATAGAAATTAAAGTTTGCTTTCAGTTGTAATTAAAAGGGATACTGTATTTTTGTTCATAAATTAAGACTGTGAGGGAAGGGGAAGGAGGAGTATGAAGTAGCAGAGGAGGTGTGACTGATCTCTCACTTCTGCTTTCACAAAAATTTAATTCAGTGGACATTTTACCTCGAAAACATTTCAACGTACTGCTGCCAGAGGAGGAAGACTGGGAGCGGCTTTATGAGGCGCTGGAGGGAATGTATTTGCTGGTTAAGAATAGAAAAGTAGTAAACAGCAACATAAGGTAAGGTTATGTAGGATAGAAATGCCCATGTGTAGAGGCCATTGGGTTTATATGTTCTCCTTTCAGAGACAGGATTTGAACAACACTGATGATTAAAAAGGGACAAAAATTATGAAAAGAGAGTGGCAAAATCGAGTTAGTTGTTGTCAAAATACAGTTTCTGTAGAGGGGTATGTTATCTGTATTTTGGCTAGTGCCACTATGTGGCTTCTGGAGAAGAAAAACTATTGTAGGGCTTTTGGATGTTACTAAAAGTCTGTAGGAAGCCTGTGTCTGAGGAGAAGTGCTGGCAGGTAGAAACCACAGTAGAGACCTAGTAGAGTCTCCAGTAGAGACCAGTTATAACTCAGTGTCCAAAGGGAGTATTTTTATATACAGAAAAAATATCTGGAGTCAAAGCACAATTACAGATGTGTAGTTTGAACAGCTCAATGTGCTGACAAGGTAACTCTGAGTGCTTCTGATCCACCACCATCCGTTTTCACAAGGGGAGGCTCTGACTTTTCTTCCTGAGGGAAACACAGTTGTACAATTGGTGCTCTCCTTGATTTCTCCCAGCTCTGGTGTGTTGATGCTCAGTGAATAAGTTGTTAGAAAGTGGGGATGTTGTGTTAGAAATGGTTGCTGTGTTGGGCTTTTAAATGGAAGTTTTTGTCATTTCATGTTATGTTTTTTGCAAAGCACCTAGAGTACAGATAAGCTATTTCACAATTAAATTTGCATAAGTAAAACAGTACCCAGTCTGACAGTTTTTGTAGGAATTGAAGCAAATTTTATTAATAAGATTCAAATTGAGGTACTGAAACGAGCAACTAGTTCCATTAGCAACTGCAAATTAATCCTAAGGAGAGTCTTTGGAGAAGGAACCAGCATAGGAAGGCCTGTAAATATGTGTGCCTTTGGGAATAAAGTTCCCTGGCCTACAGGTGGTGTGAACTTTCACATACTGGTTACCCATCCCAGCTTACAGCCAGTGGTGTGATCTGTAGGAATCCTTCCCAGGATGACCAGGCCAGTGTATGGTGTCTTCGTCGTCCTTGTGTCGTGTCGGGATAGCTGTGCTGAGCCCCTCGCCCCTGTGGCACAGTGTTCAGAAAAAGCAGTTCCCGTGATGTTTCTGGGGTGGAAGAAAAAAGAACAACTAAATGTGCTTTTGTCCAGTTGTTTTTTTCCTCCTCTGAGTTTTGCGTAAGTTCTGCACTAATTTTCTATCAGTTTGAGGGAATTCAGGATGACCAACACGCATTACTTTGGAAAAGATGCTGCTGAGACGGGGTGAAATTCCCTGATGCATTCAGCACCAAACTCTGATGAGAGAAAATCAACAGCAGAATAATGTCATACTTGAAAAAGCTTGACAAGGCTACAAGTACCCTTTCTCCCATTTAGTTCTAAGTAAATAACTAGGGTAGCAGATGCCACAGTGAGTGGTAGGTTTGTGTGTTTAGGCTTTTGATGGATAATGCTCTCGCTAGGATGCTTGGGTGAGCAGAATATTGCAGGAGACAAGAAGGGATGAGTGTGCAGCTTTATGATGGGGAGGGGAGGCAGAGGGCCAGTGTTAAGTGGTCAGCGTGAGAACTTGCAAATGGGTATTGAGGTATTTGGCTAAAAGAAAGCATGTTTTTATTACAAGTGTTCCTGTGTAGCTGTTGTTTATGTGCGGCACTGTGAAATACCAGTGTTCATCAATTACGTCTGAACTTTGGGACTGAAACAGTAGATTTTCAAGATTCTTTTTTTTTTAGCCTGATGATACCGGAGCCATCATAAAATCAAGCTGAATCAGGGGGTGATTTTTTTTTTGTTGAATTCGTAAAATATTTAGTCCTTGGTGTTCATTCAGATAGAGTACGAAATCTTTAAAACCATCCATAGTTTTTGTGTTTGCATCTCTCTTTCGTGCAGTCTGCCTAAAGCACTAGTCCGCTGTGTGACTAGTACTGACCATCCTTCGGACAAGTACAGTGGCAAGTTTGATGCTGAAGAAGTTGCTCGGGTGCAGTAGGCCTGAATTTGTCATCTTAAGAGTGTGTGGATATGGTTGCTTTTTGGGGGAGCTATGAGAAAACTACAACTGCAAGATTGGTTTGAAGAAATATTTTTTCAAACCGCAACAATGAATTTTTTAAACTTCTACATGAGAATAAAAAGAAAAAAAATCTCTGAAGGTCAGTTTGAGGAGAAGTCGTAGCGAACGGATCGATATTGCATGGACCTAGCCTGAGTTCCTGCTTCTTGAGGTATACTTTGAGAGGAGCAGTGCTTCCAGGCTGTTTCCTTTGCTGTGCTGTCACTCATACTATTAAATCTGAAAGCTGAAGAAACAATCTAACAAACCATTATTTCTCATTTGGCTGAGATACAGCATCTTTTGCTTATTTAGCAGCATCTGCATATGGTGTCTCATCTGGAGCTTAACCAACTGCCTTTCTCGCTGGTCTGAAAACAAAAGCAGCGTCTCTGTGGCTCTAGAAGGAGGCAAGGTAGACTTTCTGGTCAGTTGTCTCCTGGTTTTAATGTATGTTCTCGTTTCCTTCTCTCAGCAGGTATCCCCCGGGCGTTGTAAGCGTGGCTTCAACTGGCATACCTGCAGCGGTAGAAGGAATAGTCCCCAACCCCATGTCTTTATCGCACGGCCTCCCTGCTGTAGCCCACCCGCCCCATGCTCCTTCCCCCGGCCAAACTGTCAAACCAGAAGCTGATAGAGACCACCCAAGCGACCAATTGTAGCCTACAAAAACAGCATTCCCAACATCGGAGATGTCAGCTTCAGCGTGTGGAAGACAAACCAACAAAACAAAACCAAACCCTGGATTTTGATTAAAGGCAAAACCATGAACTTACAGGAGGAGACGATTATTGGTTTAGAAACTGGTCCAATATACAGTATAAAAGGAAAAGGTGGGAGACAAAAAGAAGATTTGGAAACATTTTTCCTCCGTATAAATTGTAGTTTGTCCCTGTCCAGTGGACTGATTCACTGTTTCTGTGTCCTATGGGTTCTTTGTTAAGCAAGAGAAGTTAGTAGTTAATTATATCATGAATGTACTTGTCTGTGTACAGTTTTTAGAACATTAAAAAGGGTTTGTTTGCTTAGCTGTCAACAAGGAAAAACATAAGGGAGGCATTCAACAAACCAATTTTGAGATTAAAAATAATCCTTTCTTTTATATTTTAAAACATGCCCCAAAATGAGGCAGTTAGCAAACTTCTCAGGACAATGAATTTTTCCCATTTTTCTTTCTACGCCACACAGTGCATTGTTTTTTCTACCTGCTTGTCTTATTTTTTAGAATAATTTAGTAAACAAAAGAAAAGCAGTTTCTCCTAATTTTGGCATGAATTCCCTTGTTTCAAAATGAAGACAACCTTGCAAAGAGATTTTGAGGAAAAAAAAAAGGTTTTGTATAAACGAGCGTTGTGCTTTTTGTCACCAGTTAAAGTATATATTATTGGTGGTATGCGAAAAAGGCACTAGACTACTGAAAAGTAGCAGCATTTCATTGCCTACATTGATTCCTTCCTGGTAATGTGGTAGGCTAGCAATATTTTTGGTTAAAATCATGTTTGTGACTGTAACCATTTGTATGAATTATTTTAAAGAAATAAAAATCCCAGACAAATATCATATGTGTAAAAATTTTTTATTTCTAGTAACTGTTTATTCAACTTTTATTAGGTTTCTTAGCTGTAATTTTTAAACAGATGCTGTCAAGTATTTCATTTCTAGCTTTACTTTGCTCTCTGTTGTTTGTAATACTGTCTCGGAAGCTTGAAAAATAAAAAAAAAAATTCTTTCCATACCATTTTTCCCTTTACATTTCTAAATGTCGATCTTTTTTCCTGTGTTTCTAATGGAGTTTGAAATTAAGATGGATTTTGATTTGTACACCGGCATCATCAGCTACAGTATGGTAACAGCATTTATGCCACCACTGTGGGCAGAGCAGAGGAGGTACAACAGCAACACGACAATAATAATAATAATGATAATAAACATCTTTTGCCGAAGTCCAACCTGAGAAGTGTCCATTGTTTTATTTGCTTTTGTGATGATGGAAGCGTGCAGCAGGGTGTAATTGTATTTGCTATATTGAAGGAGTTTGTTTCTTTGAATAAAGGGAAGAAGTGTTTTGAAGGCAGGTTGGATTTCAGCTGGAAGCTGCTTTGGCCTTTCCTGTGCTGCTGGATGAGATGTCCTTCATCCCCCAGGCAGTTAAAAAGCGAGACAAAAGTTCAGCCGCTGCAAGAAGGAAACCCAGGATGGGCAAAAGTGAGCGTGGACAGAAGCCTCGTGGATGGTCTCTTCTCTGTTTGTTCATTGTTAATCTGAAGTAGTAGCTGCACACCTAAGGTTAGTGAGCTGTCTTTATGGGTTCTATGGAAAGTTACTGTCCCCCCCTTCCTGCGAGTCCACAGCGCGGCTTCTGCTGGGGAAATGTTAGGAGGCCGCGAATCAAGAAGGACTGAAACTTGCAGGTCTGTACCCAATGAGTACTATAAAAAGGGAAAATTTATCACCATGGAAGAGTGGAGGAAGGTGTTTGCCTTGAATGTTTTGAGCCAAAAATGTCATCCATTACAATTTATTTGGTGTTAAAACCATTCCTGTTCCCTCCATTAAACGAAACAGAAAGCAGCCTTCAAGCTGCAGGTTGTTCAGCGAAGAAGCCTCGAACAGCTTTGGGGCCAAAAAAACTTGCGAAAAATCGCATGTGGTCTCCTGCAGTTGAAGTAGGGTTTCATATTTCGTTGGTATTTCATGTTTTAGGATGCTGCTTTCTCAGACTGAAGATGGTTTTTTAGCATATGTAAAACACTCGACGTGGCTGCTAGGAATCGCTGACGCTCGTTTGCAACCAAATTTCTCAAGGAAAACTGAGAGGGGTTGTTTTGTTTCCTGCTCTTCGTCCGTTTGGACATGGCTTATGTATGTCAGCTTTGTTCCCAGCGAAGCAATAAATTCGACGAACTAGAAGTGAAGGCACGGCTATTTGTTGCCTGCACTTCTCGGGCTCGGTTCTGACCCTTGCTGTCCTTCAACAGCAGATTTCTGAGCTGCTGTCCGTGCTTGCTCAGGCACAGCCGTTTTCAGGGTCTGAGCCTGAAAGGCTGCGCTGATGGGTGCGATAGGGCCTTGCCGCTGGTGGTAACATGCTCAATATTTTTTCTGCTAGTGCTTGAAATACAGCTGTCTGTCTGACTGCTGGGGAGTAATGCAATTCCCTGCTTCTGTTGGAGCAGAAAAGAAAAGCCAGCCCAGCAGTGAAAGGACTGATGGGTACTGATGTCTGGGTTGTGGTCGGAGCAGCTGGATTAAAATGTGAAGGAAAAAAAAAAAGGTTGGAGTAAATGACTAATTGGAAAAGTGAACCATAATAAACAAAGGCGATTGCGCCAGAGTAACCTCCTATCTGTTACGACTGCGCTTGTTGGGTAGTGGAAATGTGAGGAGATTTCCTCTGCCTGGTAAAGGATGTGCTAAATGAAGTTTAGACAGAGGAAGACGCAGTTAGTGGGGATAATATAAAGTGGGGAAGGCAGCAGCAGAAGAGGGCCACGGGAGATGACCTGAGGGAGTGTTGAAAGGTGGAAGAGGAGGTAATCTAAGCGCTTGCCTCGCTCGTTCCTCGCTGTTGTTATTTGAATGAAGGATCTTGGTCAGGAGGGCGGCCAGCCGCGGAACTGCTGCTGGCTCACGGACCGTAGGCAGCACCGCTACGCAGGAGGCTCTGGAGCCTGCGCCGGAGTTTGGTGGTGTCAAAGAAGGTGGTTAGAAGCAGAAAGATACCAGTTGTGCAAATGCACGGGCGGTTGCAACTCAAAAACTTGCCAGAAAGAGGAGCCAGAAGCGATTGCCCATGGTGGGACTGATTGCTTGCAGCCACGGAAAAGCACAGTGTGATGACCGATGTGTCCGGCACGGTGGTTTTGGTAGCGATAGGGATGGGTCAGAGATGCTGCACAGAATCTGGAGCGTTTGGTGTCTAGTTTTGGTCACGGATTTGTGAAAGGGTGAGCTCAAGCTGAAGGGGTAGCGAAGACCGGTGCTCAAAATGCCTGAAGGTGCGGAGGGCTTGTCGTGTGAGAGCATGTTAGAGTGACTTGGCTTTTTCAGCTTAAAGTGGAGGCTGAGTTGGGGAAATGGCTGTAAATAGTTAATGCTGAGGAGGAAGGAGAAATGTTAAAGAAATGCTGGCATAGGAACAGGCAAGCATCAGTGGAGGTTAGGAAAAGATCTCTGTCAACAGGGAGGTCCTGGGACAGGTTTGCAGTTGGAGGTCCTGAGAATCAGTCCTGATGTCCCTCAGCTTGCATTGGGTTTTTTGTTTTCGTGTAGTTTTTGGCATTTTGTTGGTTTTGGTTTATTTTTTATAACTTTGTTTTTTACAATCCAAAATGTGAGAACATTGTTTAACGGTCATACAAGGTTGCTATCGAACCAACAACTAGAGGCCTTTTCCATTCAGGGTAAAACACTTCAGCTGCCTTTGTAACAAGCCTCAAGGCTTTTTCCTTTAGTATGTTTTTTTGAGAAAATGCCTGGTTGTTTCGTTGTCCAGCCTTCCCACCTCAAATGATCAAGGCTGGCTTTCCAAGTGACTGTGACTGTTGTAGTCTGGCTGCTAGCAGCTTACTCCTCGCCTCAGACCGAAGGGTTTGCTGCTCTTGTTTAGTCTCAGTAAATGCTTCAATAATGTCAGTTGTTCTGCTGGAAGGAGAAGGCAGCACTGCCAGTATTTCTGTTATTCGGTTTGATCCAACCTTTCTACCTTCTGTAAATTGGAAAAAAAGGGAAAAAATGGAAAAAAGGGGGAAAAAAAAAAGGGAAAAATAATGGAGAAAAGGGGAAAAAAAGAGTCATTGGTTTTAAGGGCAGAGAGTATTATTAGATCATTTTGTCTGACCGCTTAGTAAAGCTGTGAAATGTGATATGCTGCCTCATTAAACCTGATACCATGTTTTAACTTAAGTAAATCTTTCAGAAAGATTTCCAGTCTTTATCTTAAAATGTCAAGTGATGGGGTTTTTGCTGTTTCCTTTGATAGTTTGTTTAAATGGAGGATAACCGTCACTGTAGTTTTTAAACTGCTTTATTTAATTTGGCTTTCCCTGTCTCTAAATTCCAGTTATTGTTTCATGTTGGACATGAGGTCATGGAGGCTGGCTTGAATTTAGTGGGCACGTCACATTCTAGCCGATTGGCCTTTGTGCTGAGGTCAGTGACACATCTTCCAGGAAGACCAAACTCTGTTATTCATCTGGTTTCTTTCCCGGTTCTGTTATACTGTACGTCCTTTCCTTTGTGCCTCTGTATGTTTGCCCTTTTGAATGACATAGTCCAATATGCTTATCTTCTGCAGGTGAAGTTATGGGATTTCTGATCCCTGACTTGCTGCTATTGTCGTCTTGTCTCCACTGGCTTTCCCATTTCCTGGGTAAGCTGTTTTCCTGCAGTCACAAGAGCTTGAAGAACTGGATTAACGCTCATCTCGGTCTTTAAATTGCGCCTGCCTAGGTAGAGCTGAGCACCTCATTAGTAGTGAAAGCGCCACGTTGAGCAGGTGCTCGGCTCCGTGGTCCTGCTCTCGTAGTGTGAGTGCTCGCTTTTGTCCTGCCATCTGCACCTGCCGTGTGTTGGTCTCTGTCGGAGTGCTCCTTCTGTGGGTCTTGTGCCTCGTATCAGGCTGTTTGTCCCTCAGTGTTGGCCTCCTGTCCTCCTTCTCTGTTCCTTCTAGCATTTGGGGGAAAGTTGCTTTTAGAATTCCTGCTTTTTTTAGAAAAAATGTCTTTTGGTCGGTTCTACTTTTCATTTGTGAGTTCCAGCTCAACACAGACCAGTTGTTTTTCACTGCTCTCCTTGGCTGACCTCCATGCACACTACCTCGCTAAACCTGTATCCAATATTCTATTTTTTACGTCAGCTTTTGGGGTTGGGATTGCCTGGTTGGTCTTTTTTTATGTAGTTCCTCATCTGGAATTTCTTTCCTATATTTTCTGTACTACAGAAGCAATTATGGCTCTTCAGATCTGCCCCCAGCACTGTTCTTTGCCTTTACATTTCTGCTTAGAGCCATAGAGGAGTGCTTTTTTGAAGGAGCACTGATTTTTGGAGGATGGGGGGGGGGGGGATGTGTGTGGCACTGAGTCAAGGCCACCATAAACAGGCTAAAGTATGTCCTTGGGATGATTAGAAGCACTTGAGACATTTCCAAGACGATGCAGATCATTCTCCGCGCATGCCAATCCGTTGAAGACATTTGGTACTTGCACAGTCTTTAACTACAGATCTATCCCCCTGCTTTCATCTGCTGCCTAAAAAGGAGAAGCAGTTGCTGGCTGGAAGTGTTGATGATCTGCTCAAGAAATAAAGTAAGGGAGTGTAAAAAAAAAAAAAGGCATTTTAATATTTGAATACGTTTTAAGTTGCGGTGATTTAAAGCAATAAAAAGGAGCAAAATTATGAACTTAAATTGCCACAAGAGCCTTTTTTCCAATCGAATTTGACGTATTGGAGGTAGACAATTACATGCCAATGTGACAGTGCTGTTTCTTTGTACTGCAAAAGCAGAGTCCTTGTACAGCTTGGGAAAAGCTTACGGAGCTGATCCTCCCTGGATAAACCCTAGGAGTTAGGGCAGAAAATTGACCGCTAGAAATAAATCTCCCGAGGAGCTGACATCTCAGACTCGTGTTTCTAAACCCCTCCAGCCATTTTCAGACTGTCCTGCCTGATGCAAGGGGCTGAATTCTCGTGCCGGTTGCCTCCGACGCAGCTGTCGGCGTCACGGTGTGTTCCCCTGCCCGGGAACTCGGCAGGCAACAGCGCCTGCTCTCCAGCACACCTGAAAGCATCAGAGTAAATCTCCTTTACCTCTCCCTTGCTGTTTAGTGAGATTTCGGTTAAGCCCTCGTGTAAAATTAAGTCCGCGCTGTATTAACCACAACAGAAAGAGAATGTGCTGTTGGTGTGTTCCGGTAACATATTTGCTGTTATCAGCACCAGTAGTTTTCATGTTAAAATAGGGTCAGGGGACTTCCAGCTCCTTTTTGCTGTGGGTTTTCAGTCATTTTGCTGTTTGCTTGCCCAAGTTTTTTAAAGACCTAGTCTTTATCATGTTATGAAGTTATAGTGATAGAGTTATCTTTATCTCTAAGTTATAGCCATTTGTAATTGGCTCCAAGGCCATCATCTTCCATTCCAAGCAGGAAGCAGAAAGCCTGTCCTTTGCAACAGATTGCTGAAATGGGAGGTTTTCAACAATTTATATTCTGAACAGCTCTTTTTTAATTTATTTTTTCTTTTTCTCCTGCAGACGAGCCCTTTTAAGCACAGGATACAGCCCTTGTACTGCAAGAAGCACAGGTAAGAGATGAAAAATCTCCGCTGTGACTCCATGCTTGTTTTTAGAGGTTTTCAGCCTCTGTAAATTCAAAGGAGAAAGGCACAGTTTTGCATCATGTAACTGGTAGCTGAGATCTGATCCCATTTTACAGAAAAACAGAAGTCTTAAGGCTGTTGAAAAGAGCAATATTAAATTGTGACCCCATGGATTGCGGCATACATCCCACTTTGGTTTCCGTATGCATCCCGGAGTAAAACATGTCATTCCCGATGACACAGGCTCTGGGACCGAACCTCACCATTTGGAGAACTCTCTTCACGTGTGGTGTCCAGTATTGCTGGAAGTAGGAGAAGGTTGCTGATGCTGCTGCGATCCCCCAAGCATTTTAGTTTTTATCTGCAAGTAATTGTCAGTGGAGCTGCCAGTGACTCCCAGTAGTTTGTGGTGTATTTGTGAAGGATGGCCGAGTTCAGATCTAAGCAGACATCACAAGCTTTCCTTTGAAAAGGCCCTTGACCAGCCGTGAGATGGTGGATGGTCTGAGATCTAGATCCATCTGTCTGGGCACCCTCTGCTTGTGTTCAGTGACCTAAGTGAAAGCTGAAGAGGAATAGCTCCTCACGCATATAATCTTTCCAGTTAAGTGCCTGAGGTTACAGTAAAATTAACCAGAGAGTCTCTGCAGATCTGAGTGTGTCTGGGCTGGACTTCTCAAGGTAATGAATCTCATTTTCTAGTTTCAAAGTGGTTTCATTACTTAGGGAATGCACACTCTAGAAATTAAATGCCATCGAGAAGAGGTACGTCTGTGTACTGCTGCTTATCCCCTCTCTCTCCAGATACCTACAGCCCACTGAAAATCCATCCCCCGAAGACACGGGAGGGTGCAACTTCTCCAACCTATGGTGCTGTTTTTGAAAACCAGGCTGAGCTGCTTTGGTAATCCTCATCTGATAGTTCACCCTGCATGTCCATTAATGTGAGATTTAAAACTCCAGATTCTGGAAATGCTCTGCAACAGATGCTTAGTCTCAGCTCCATCAGCCTCTGAAATCCCCTCAGGGAGGTAGATTTCTGGGTAGAAAGGGCGATGTTTTGTTGTTTGTGATACGTTAATTTTTAAAAAATTATTTTTCCCTGCATTTGTTCCAGGGACCTGGGCTTTCAGAAATGGAGTGTCTGCTCAGCCTGGGGAGGGAAGCTTTGCCAGCTGCAGCCTTCGCCTGGTTGAACATGTCAGGGGATAGAAATTGTAGCCAGACCCTCGCGGTAAGTTAAACAGACGAAAATGTCATAGAAGAACGCAATGCAGTAACGTGCTTTCCTGCCTGACAAGCCTGAGCTTGCGGAGGTGCCGAGTGGCAGCTGCTGCGGTACCAACCCCAACCTTTGGCTTCGGTGAGACCAGTGATCTAAGCCTGATTCATGCCAACCTCTGCATTTTACAATAGGAGCAAAGTCAAATGCTGAACTGTTGTTTTCTCAAATTCCCTTCTCAGAAATCCCTTGCCGCTCGCTGTTTCACACCAGGGCTGTGGTACATGAGCTTTTCTACTGATTTCTCTGCTGAATTGAAGAACTGCGGTGGATCTGGTTTGTGATTGTTATATGTGCTCTTTTTTTTTTTCATTGCTACCATCCCCTCCTGCTGTATTCCTCCAAGAGATGGGCGCGGATGATGGGTGCTGGTGGGTGCCCCAGGCCCAAGGCTACCCAGGGTCCCGCGGTGGTAGCCACTAGGTGGCAAAGCAGCCGCTTCGTGCGCCGAAACGATGCTGCCTCGTCGCCTTCAAACTATGCATAACCCCCTTAAAACAGCGCGCTGCGCTGTCCCTGCGACCATTTTAAGCCGCTTCTGCAAATAATATTTTTATTATAAGCTCTTACGGCATAATTAGATACTGTGCATAGGGAACCTTCGCTTTAAAAGTCTGTAAATGCTCCCGTTCTTAATTATGTATCGGTCATTCAGGGTTTAAGCCTGCCCGGAGCGTGTCAGCGGCAGAATTTGCCATCGTATCACCGAGTTTGAAGAGGATAATGTATTAAACAGCCTGGCGAGACTGTTCATAAAGCTGTGTCAGTCCTGGCTCCCCTGTCAATCACAGTTCAGGTGTCGTTTCCCTTCTTAAATTACAGATGGCTCAGAGACCCGGGACCTGTTCGGGCTAGAAGCTGTGTAAATGCTTGCTTGTATTTGTGAACGTGTAAATGAATATTTGAAGATAGTCCCCACTCCAAATATTTTACAGGCACAAATATGAGTTCTCGTTAAAAAGCAGAGCGGAAACATAGACACCCTAGGCATTTTGTAAAGCCAGGGCGTAGATTACACTGTTTGTTGTCCCGACAGTATGAGATTTTTGTCCTCTGTGGAATACGTCCTTGTGCTTTTGCCTACTGGAGACGTCTCGAGTTACAGATTTCCATCATGGTCTGGTTTTTTTTGTTTTCCCAATAGCTTTCAGGGGCCCTCACAGGGAAGTTTCCAATTCCCTCTCTACGGTGACAGCAGCACTCTTGGCTGGCTCCTTTCAGACAGCTTTCATGCATCCAAGCCTGTCCTGCTCTTCTTGTCCTGTTCCCTAACAGTACTGCTTGCAGCCCTGCGCCCGACCGCTCAGCTGAGCCTGCCTTTTCTGGGTAGCAGCACCTCTTCTTCATAGATGCTGGGATGTGGAAGTCATCTGCTGCACACCTAGGTCCTGCAGTGGCCTTTGGCGGGAGGTTCTCTCCCTCTCCCTTGGCAAAGATTTTGCTTGGAAGAGCAGAGAACTTGTGTCACCCCAAAATGATGGTCTGAAATATCATGCTGGGGAATCTGCTGTTCTGGAATAATGAGAAACACGGGCAAAATTAGATTTCTTCTGCTTCTCCCTGTTTCTGGCAAACCAGACATTAAAGTCTACAGGTTAAAATTAGGCAAAATAACAATGGCAATAGGTCAGGTCTCAGCAGAAACAGCGGATGCGAAGCAGATTTTTGACCTCTTGTTTATTAATGGAGCATTGGTCTTCTGAATGGAAGGCTATATATAATGCCATGGAAAATACGACACAGTGCCTGTCACTTCAGCATCATAATGTTCATGTGGCCACACTGAGGTTTCACTGGAAGTCTGGATTTTGCTAACTTTTGAGTACTTGCCTTCAGAATCTTAGTGCTGCTATTGTAATATTTATATTCATAATTTCATTTTTAGTTCTTGTGGCTTTGAGCAGTTCTGGCTATTTTAATGGTGTGAAGGATCTGGTGAAGGTGAGTCTCCCATTGCCACTCTCTGGAGGCGGGAGACTTCGCTGTAGGTGGGAGGATAGCTAGAGGTCAGAAAGGTGCTGCTGGGCACTACCCCACGTTCTGAACAAAAAGCATGGGGTGCTCAGAGCTCCGCTGAGGTGGCCGACCATGGTCCCTTGGACGCCTGCCCAGGTCAGGGCCAGTGCTACCGAGTCCTGTTTCCATGTGCTGTAGCAGAGCTGCAGCTGCAATGCCCGGGTCAGGCACTTCCCAAAGACAGTCTGAATATTGACTCACTGCGTGATAAGGAAAAGCAAATATCCCCAGGCCTTTCTTGTGATGTGACAGTTTTCAGCCATAAAAGCTGTCTTCCCGGGATGTCCTTCAGTTTGCAGTAATTTGCTAGAGGCAAAAACAAAGAAAACAACCTGCTAATGGAGTAACAGCATATTTTCCAAGAGTGTCAAATATATAAAAGTGGTGCTGGAATTACAACAGATTGACAACATGTATTTTTCTTTGGTAGACAGGAGAAACATGAACGGCCGTGTAATGTAACATGGTGGTCTCAGTTTACAGCAAGGGTAATGTATTTGTTGTTTATAAAGGGTTAATCAATGATTAACAGACATTAAAATTAATGGTTAATTGATTGTTGTAGACTTAGTTCACACATGGCTTGCAGCTATCTGTAACACTGCATTCGCGCTGTAATGTGTTTATAGCAGTTATTAATCATGCACTAGTGTTTTTTAAATGTTCTCATTTTATTTGGTGTAACCAAATTTTCGATGGCATGTCAGTGAACTTGAGTTCTGCCTTCGCATTAGCAGAAGGCAAAATATAAGAAAGCGGTTAGCTTGGCCCTGCTTTGTTTAATTTGAGGAAGCCATCAGCTGCATAAATTGGAGGCACTATCACATTGTAAATGCAATTTTAAGTAAAACATGCCATTTATGGAAGAAGCGCACTTGAAGATTTTTGTAATTACAAATATTTGTACTGTTAAGTGAATTGCATTGAAGTATTTGTTGTTGTTGCTTTATTTCCCTGGAGGACTCTCCTGTAGCGGGAGCTTTGTTATGTTGATAAATGTGCCTGAAAGCTTTGTAATGTACTGATGCATTGTAATGATAAATAGATCTGGTTAAGTAGTAAAGATCAAACACACAATTAAGCAAACTGTAATATACATCTTGCTGAGCAAGGGAAAACAATAGTGGAATCAGTAAAGATGAATCCAAATGGTTTTATCGAACTAAGCAAAAAATATTTTCTTCTGCCTACCAAATGAGGAAATCTGGCCTGATGCTTGCATGAGCAGACTTGCGAAGTGCTTCATCAGATACAAAATATCTTTAAGATGTTCAGCATTTATAATGAACTGGCAGGGCTTTCTCCGAGCGCTCAGAGTAAGAGAGACGTGCAAGGAACCAGAGGTTACATCGGCACGGCGTGGGCTGGCTGGGAGAGGAGCCTGGGCACTGCCGGCAGGGCTCGCAGGTCTGACACAGCAGCAGCAGCAGCAAAATTAACAAAACCGCGTTGCGCTTGGCGAGAGGGTAGAGCTGAATATTGGCAGCACCTGCTCCCATTGTCCCAGACGTCCTTTCCTAGAACCTTCCCCAGCAGGGAGGCTGCCTCGCACTTGGCGAGGCCAGCGAGGTTTCGCGCTTCTTATTGCCGTTGGCTCTTCCAAATACCAGGAGAAAACGCGGTTCAGAAGGAGCGTGCTGGAAGAGGGGAGTATGGCTATGCACAAGTAATGTGACTTGTGAGTCACAAAAATAAACCTTTTAACATAAAGGCACCGAGGGGCACTTTCATTCAAAATGCAGAGCTGTACCAGTGCAACCTTCTTACAGATTATCCTTCTCCATTCCCACTTTGAATTACTCTGAAGGGTGTTTTAAGTGAATTTCCTTTGCAGGGGTACCCGTAGCCAAGTCAGCGCAATAGGAATTTCATAGCTCATTGTACAGATGCTGTAGTGAAATAATTCCTAGAGGAGTTAGAATTAGGCAGGATATAACAGCCAGAAGAAATACTAATTCTCCTGGATCAACTTTATGTGAGCTCCTACCCTACACAGTGCTTTGCCCACCTGGAATAGCATAAGCTCTTTAGATTCCTTTGCAGCATCTGGGTATTAGCAAGACTCGGGGGAGGCCAAATCCCGCTTCCCTGGTGCCAACAGCCAAAACTCTTAAGCCTCGTGCGCCCTGGCCAATTACCATGTAAAATCCCGCTGGTGCTCACCGAGTTGTGCTACACCACCAGGAACCACCTAGTAGACAAAAAGCATCTGCTCGTGATGTGGACTGCTGCGCGTGTATTTCCCAAGGATGTCCAGCGTGATCCGTTCCAGCCAGCAAACCCGTTATTTCTAATTTACCGTGTGCTGTTAACTACTGAGAGCCTTGCATGGCCTCCAGGAAGTCGGGCTGATGTAATGAGAAGCAGGGGAGCAGTGAATGCTTCCAACCCGCAGAGTTTAAGAGAAAAGAGGAGTGGCTGGAGAAGGTGGTGTGCCCCCGCGCATTTGGCTGCTCTCAGCCTGAGCTGCAGGTGTTGCTCAAGGCAAAGAGCCGTGTAGGAGGTCTCAGGAATATACGCGGCAATACAGCTGTTTGCTTCTTTGTAAGGAGACTTGCTTCTGCCCCAGGAGCCGCGTGTCACTCTGCGAAGATATTTAGATGTCTAACTGCCACTTAGGCATCTAAATACGTTTATAGATTTGGGCTTTGGTCCTAATTGTGTTGCTGCAGTCCACAGCATCACCGGTTTTGCACGGCAGGCACCGGATCGGAATTGGCTGCAGAGAGCAGCACAGCCCGGCAGCCACTGGGTTTGATTTAATTGGGTTGGGCTGGTTTACGGCCCCTCGATATACGTATTTTTTTCCTCGTTGCAAAACAATGTGTCTGGCAGGGCTGGAACGAAAGCGGGAACTGTCTGGAGGTGAAATTGCAGACTGACGGGGACAACCCTGCTCGATGGGAAGTAGACTCCGAAGGGTTTTGCGGTGTCTGTCGGTTTATGCCATCTCTTCGTCACCGAGTTTGCAGTCCAAAGATTATTTTGGACGCTTGCCTATTCCCAGAAGCTCCATGTACTCAGAACAATTTCAGCTCTGCGTTAAGACAATAATTATAATCAAATCTCATGCTCCGCTGCCTCGGCCAGCCACCTCCATGCAGCAGATGGGAAGGGGGCTCGAATCAGCCAGGGTTTTCCCTCCCCATGTACGACTGGCCTGATGTCTGCAGAAAGGGCTTTTTTGTTTTTCCCTTTGGCTCCCTGCTACTCCTCTCGTGGCTTTGGGGACAGGCTGCAGCTGGAAAATCGTGGACAGGGTTTGAAGTGCGGGGAAAGAGAGAGTTATTTTGTCTGCTGCCTGTCTGCTGCTCCTTGTTCACGCATCCCCGCTGCAGAGAGCGCCAGGCTGGGGGCAGGCAGGCAAGGAGACTGGTTGTTTTTTTGCTAGTCCCTCCTGCATCTGCTGATCTTCAGTGTCAGGTCTGAGACCCGGCTCTGAGCTCAGCCCGGTTGATCTGTCCAAGTCCTACATTCTCAGCAAGTTTGGGTCAGTTGCTAGAACAGCCATTGACTTGTGGATGGGTGGGTCCTGTGCTGTCCCACCGTGGCAGGCAGGGCCGTGAACATGCATGGGAGCTGCTGCTGGTGTTGACGGTGTTGTGCTGGACTGATTAATTACCTCATACAGCACAAATTTGATCAGGCATTGGAACAGGCTGCCCAGGAAGGTGGTGGAGTCCCCATCCCTGGAGGTGTTCAAAAAACGTGTAGATGTGGCACTTTGGAACATGGTTTAGTAGGCATGGTGGTGATGGGTGGATGGTTGGACTTGATGATCTTAGAGGGCTTTTCCAACCTGTGATTCTATGAAATGCAGGGGCAGACTCAGGTCAGGAGTTCTCTGCTTGGGAAGGCTGTTCATCAATGCACCCATTCCTCTGCGAGTCAGGGTTGAGGCAAGGTGGGATGAAGTCTCTGTTGTTGGATACTCTCTCTGTGCTTTGTCACCTCAATCAAAACAGCAGGAGTGCGCCTGCTCAGCTCTGGGGCCGTTTTGACCCCCAAATGATGTGTTAGGTCTCTAGAAAATGATAAATTGAGGAAAGAGGTGTCTTTGGGAAAATTTTCCTGGAATGGGGACAAAGCTGCTGAAAGGACTGGATGGCTGTTTTAAAACACACCCCCACACTGCGTGTTGGGGTGGCTTTGATTAACAGCCCAGCCTGTGCTGTGTCGCTGGTGCGTGCTGGTCGCTGAAACGCTTGAGATGGAAGAGCACCTCGCCACCCCCCTGTGCGTTTGGTTTCCACGCAGCGCTCCTAAAACACGCTGGGAGCAAGGAGCCGCCGGTCACCAGTGCTGGTTGGACCCAGACGGGATAATTCGGCTCGTTCTCCATGAGCCGATGGTGTGGGGTTGCCGGGTGCTCGCAGGGAAGTCGAGGCACAGCCTTAGGACTCGCATGTTCCCTTCACTCACCCCCTTGATGAAAAGTCACAGGGACTTGAGGTATTATTTTATTTTCAGCGGTGGCTGATGATATCTCCTTGGTAGCGTAGCTCTTCTCTATTTTTTTTTTTTTCCCATTTTGGCTTACTAGAAGAGGAGATTATGTGTAAATGTTATATGGAATAGCTGCTGAATGTTTGGATTTTTTCTGCTCTCTCATTCTGCATCTTTAGTTGTCAATGATTTCCCCCCCACGTTTTTTTCTTAAAGCCCAGTGAGGATGATTGTGGCTTTCTGTGTTACGGTGGTTACAGAGGTTGTCACTGCATCCCCTCGTACCCTGTGACTGATACTAAGAAGATGTTTGTTCTCTCGAAGGTGATTGCAACGATGGTTGTTAAAGTAAAAAACCAAGCTCTGTGCAGACTCTTTTCCCAGATTTGGGATCCTCAGGGTTGAAATCAGCCCCTCCAACTTTATGGTGGTGTTTTAGATCTGGATCCTTGCCTGACGCTCATGGCTGTCTGATTCACGAAAGCGCCTCTGGGGACTATTGAAGAAACGCTCTGTGCTCACAGGACAGGGGCGGGCAGCACCCACCCGGCTGCAGAGAACCGGCTTGACCCAGTGACTGAAAAGCCCTGACTTGGCCAAGTCTTTGCGGACTTTGCAAGACCTTCGGTGGTGAGCTTCCCTTTTATGAACCCGGAGAACCTCCTGCCCACCACCAAGGTCATGTCCTCGCTCCCGGCTGTTTTCGCATCGCCCAGGTTGCACCCTGCAATCCCGAAGAGGCGACCGGTGAGCTGTGCCTCAGGGACGGACCTCATGCAGACGCCTCCATGAGCTGTTCACATAGAGGTCTATAAAATGATAGCATTGTTAGCTCTGTTGGTTTCATCAGCCAGGCAAAGCTTGTGGGATCTCGTGGTTATTCCAGCGAGGAGGAGAAAATGATGACACCGAGGAGGAATGCAGCTCTCGGCCAAGGCAGTGGGCACGCTCCCTCGCTGCTCTTGTCCAGCACGTGATCCCCACGTGTGTTCGCGCCGGGCTGCCAGCCTCCTCCTCCTCTCCCAAATCCTCTCTGCCCCCCTCCTCCCTTTCCACAGACCCACAGGCTCCCCGGAGTTGTGCTCCCCGTGTGTGTGGGGTGCTGCCGCGGGGGTGCGGGGAGAGGGCTGCGGCTGGCGTAGCCGTTGTCTTCGCGGAGAAGAGCAGCTATTTCTTGCTCTTTTCTGAAATGGCGTGCGGCAGGCTCGCGCCCGCGCTCGCAGAAGCAGCTGTCGTGATGAATATTTGCCCATCATTACGCTCGCTAGCAGTTAGCCTGCGAAAAGGCCCAGCACCATTTGTATGGTAATGGAAGGCTTTCTCAGAAATGTTTTGGAAGCAATCAGCTAAACTAATAGGATTTTATGTAAACCAATCTCTCTCTTTAGATCAGGGTGGGTTTTTTTCCTGGAGAGGAGGGTAAGGGCTTTTTAATACATGCAAATTGATATTCCAATGAAAATGGAAATGAGAGAAAAAGTTCATCACCAGGGTAAAATGCTGTGACTTCGCTCTAGCAGCCGCTTTGCGTGTGATTCTCTGCTCATCCACCAGCAGCCACACTAGATTGCTGAGGCACAGAGCAACGAGGAGAAAAGCTTCCTTCCACCTTCACAATATCATGAGACATCAGCTGGGTTGGACTTTTCATCACCCCGTCGAAGCTGTGGTTTCTGCAGTGGTCACAGAGAGGAGGCTGTGGACGAGCGGGCTGGGGCTGCTGTTATTGCTCATTTCTGCTGTGAGTCAGCAGCTCTGGGATTCTGTAACTTGAGCTTTTTGTACCTCTCCAGCAGGATATGAGAAAAGTAAAGGGTGAGGAGCACTCAGAAATGTGATTTACGTTGTGTGCTCAAAGCTCGTGCTTTTCAGAGAATTGCTTTGCACTGGGAAATTTCTCACTGCATTCACCTACTGCGGAGGGCTTTCGCTGCACGCCCCAAGTGCTTGCTTACTTGGGACACAGCCGAGGTAACTCTCTTGGCCTTGATCAGGCTACAGCAGATCATCTGCATGGAGCGTGGGCTGCCTTAGATATTGCACGCAGTCGTTTAGCTGTTTTCTTGTTTGTATGAAAAAAAAGAAATTAAACTCTGACCAGTCTGTAGGCAGGGTGGCACTGCTGGAAGTGCTGTTCGAGGAGACGCAGGCCAGCGAGGGTCAGGCGTCCAGCAGGGTTTCAGGTGGGAAACTCTCAGCCTGCAAGGCTGACCCTGAATTTGGAGCAGCAGGGTTTTGGGGTGCCCATCCCGTGTAGCAAGGGACAGCAAATGTACGTGTGGAGAGGTGTGAGGAGTCACCAGGGCCTCGGAGAGCCCCTCCGGCAGCGCACCGGCAGCGTGGGCATGCCGAGCATTAGCCTGGTGGGATCGTCCACCTGCGAGCCCGGTCGCAGGACCCTGTCTGAATGGGTGAACAGCGTGAAAGTCTCAGACAGAAAAAGCATGCAGGGAGGTGAAGAGCAGTTGTCCTCATTTACAGCTCGGTGATGCCAGCAACGTCTGCAAACTGCGACGGGGAAAGGTAAATACGCCAAGATGGCATGCGGTCCCTTGGAAAGTCCCAAACATCTTGGGTGGGTTGGTGGAGCAAACAAGTGATTTTCTGCCGTGCTGGACTTGGTGGTGTGGTGTGCCGTGGCTCTGGGTGCAGCCACAGAAACGGGAGGGATTCCGGTGTCAGGAGGGACGTGTTTTGATGGGGCAGCGGTGGTTGAGGCAAGCAAGTAGCACTCAGTGCCTTATCAAGCCAACACTGGCCTGCCAGTGTCTTTAATGAAGTGCATGTCCTGCTGTGCTAGCTGCGCTGTGGGTCGCTAACGATTTGCTCTCCGCAGTCGTGCCTGGAAGCCGGTACCCGAGGCCAGCTCGAGGTGTGCTCGGAAACCGCCTGGAGAGTAACAACGGGCGTTTGTCCTTGGTGAGCTGGCTTGGGTGGCAAAGGTGGTTTCAGAAATACCTTCCTCCCTCCAGCCACTTCTTCCAGACCCTGCATTCGTGCCAAGACAGCTGTTGGTGCTGCTATCCTGTAACCGGATTGCTGAAATGATTTGGGGTAAAAGTTCTTAAATCATTTTGGGGGTTTATTTTTAGCATGTGTCAGTTCAGTGTCAAAGGCTGGTACAGAATTCCTCCACAGTAATTCTTCCTGTGAGATGGATTCGCTCAGTGGCCTCAGTGTGACAGAAAGACCTCGCTCAAGTTTTAGTTGTGTGCAAGAAGACAAGGTCTAATCGGTGTCCCATGATGTGAAAACAAAGATCTGACCTACAAATATGTCTGGTGAGTTACTATTAGGCTTGCCTCAAAATGTTCAGGTTTTAATCCAGCAATAGAATCCAACTTTAGAATTAGAAGAGTCAAACCTAAGATCTTAAATATGTATTTATGCAAATATGTTTTCACATCTGAAACCATGTGAAATGGTATAAGGAACATCAGAAGAAAGAAAATGTGGTTTTACAGAGTGTGATCTTTTTCAAACCTCCCTAACTGAAGACTGTTCCAAAAGAGCAAGAGGGGAGCATGGGCCTTTGGTGTTCCACACTCCTGGTTAGGGGATTTCCAGATACAGTACTGCATTTCCAGACATTGCACATAACACCAACAAGATTATTAAACTGAATATTTAAACAGTTACATGGTTTAAATGCTTTATGAGTTTGTCTGGGCTACATTAAGTTTATATGAGTAAAAAGTCATTCCTGAATTACAAAATCAAGTAGCTTTTGCTCACCTGACATCTCAGTCCACTCCTGGAGATACATTCACTGGGACCTTGGAAAGCTTGTTTAAACAATTCAGTCTCTGGCAGCGTTTTTTTTTTTATTTTTGATTTATAGCATTTACTGAATGCTATAATCTCAGCATTCAGTAAAAATACTACTGAAGTTTCAAACTGCATAGGATTTTATGTCTTCTAAGAGAGACAGTAAAATAAACTGAGTATATTCAGAAACTAACCCTGATACTGACAGGGGATGTTAAAAACAATTTTATAGCCAATCAGAAATGTTCATCTGAAAATTTCTTTGATGGAAAATGCAGTTTCTGCAGAAAAGAATATTCTACCTTTGATTGGTAAAATTGAAACAAAATCTTTCACTGTGGTTTGGATCTACCAGAATAAAAAAAAATAGATCTGTCTTTAAAAATGAATCCAAACCCTTTTGGAGGTGGCTGTCTCCAGTTGAAGCTTTTGTGCTTCAGCTGGCACCTGTTAGCTGTGGATCAACACCGCTTATAAACGGGGAATGCCAACAAAGTGTGGACAGTCCTGGAAACTCTCCTGCCTACTGCTTTTTCCTTACCTCTCTAATTTACTGCTCTCAGGAGCTCTCTGCTAGCTGCGTGGATGGCAGACATGGGGAAGGAATTTTCTGTTCATCATCCAGTCGCTGATAGAAGCACCTGAGCAGTTAGTGTTTGTGCTTTTTGTCATGGCAGGAATTTTTGAGGAAAAAAAGGCAGTCCTAAGTCTTCCCATTGTAAGGAAGAAGCAAGGAAGGGGTGATGTTCTCCAAGTACAATGAACTGCTTATGCACTAGTAAGGTTTTGTATTTCATAGAAAGTTTTCAAACCTGAACCCAGGTATGGTTGTGCTGGAGACCCCCCAGTAAGCAGAATGTGTCCTCCTCTGTGTTGCTGAGAACATCTGTCTTTGAAATTCTGAGATCTTTTCCTTACTTGGTTCAACATTCATTTGTGTCCCTTGGAATTGTCAGGGCGTTGAATTGTCCTTGTCTAGTCTGGCCACCTCCCTGGACGACAGACGTCTCACCTGGTGCGTGATGGTTATAGGACTCACAAGATATCCTGAAGTTATTTCTCCAGCTGGGAGGAATCTGTCGATGCTGCATAGTCCGCACAGTGAACGTAGCCAGCAGACACAACCGGAGATGTGAAGCACCCCTTCCCTGCACCTCCCTTCTGATGGGAAGACTTCTGTCATTGTTTCGATGCAAAAGATACAAGATACTCCTACAGGACAGAGAGGCTGCTTTTTAGTGAGGGCACGACTCAAATCAGCAAACCCTGCTCACCATGAGGCAAGCTTCTCTTCCATGTAATACTGGAGCAATTTAATACATGTAAACAATATTCCAAGGGTTGCAGTTGTCATATCTTTGAATCCACTTACGTCCTACCTAACTTTCTTCTGGCATAGTCAAAAGTTGCTCATGCTTGTGATAGCTCTAGCTCCTAGCCGTGTAAAGTCCCTTTACGACCAATGGAGATGGAAGCATGTCATGTCAGAGTACTTCATTCTTAGCAGGGACCTGGAGTGTCCTGTTTGGCCAGACACCTACACTGCAGATGTTGATGTCTGGTGAGATAGAGAAACTCTGTTTCATGGCTGTCTTTTTACCCCAGCTATAGCTATTTACGAGAGGATCGAACAGGTCATTTAAATTGCCCACCCAAAAATTATTCAGTAAAGTTATAAATTTCTTAGCACTTTCTTGCCTATTTTTCCTGTAAAGCAGTTATTAACCTCTCTTGATTAAGTTGTCACAGACTCCAAGGTGTGTTGATAACAGTTTTTCAGGTTGTCATTCATACTCTTATCATCTATCAATGACTTTCTCAGCTGTCTGCACTGAAGAGTTTGCCTGTTTAAAATATTTTGGAATCCATCCACTTTGGCTTTTCTCTAGATTTTTCATGGCATTGAAGAGCACGGTTGGACACTTACCCGGCTCAGTGGAGTCCTCAATTTTGTTTCCATCTGGAATCACACACCAGTACTTGTGGGGCAGTTAACTTGGCATAAGAAAGTCATATGGAACTGATCCTCTGAATTCGGTGAGAATCTACTTAAGAGGTAAGTTCCAGTTGATCACACTTTCAAAATCTCTCTTTTTGGTTTGCTTTTTTGCAGGAACACCGAGTTTTATTGTCACAGTTTCCACTTCAGTTATGCATATTATTTATTATATTATTTATTATGCATATTATTATATTATTTATTATGCATAGAATACTTATTCTTTCAGCCTCCAAATGCATCTCAAAAGCAGGTAAATGTGATTAATTCAATATAACAGTAGGCAATAACTTGACACTGATGCTGGAAACCAAACAATAAACTACATCAGCGATCTGCTCTATGGATGGTTGTGATTACCAGATTACAAGTTGCAGCAAACCCAGTCTGCCAGGATGTCCACAAATACCTTGCAGAGTTATGCTTTGTTTGCAGGATTGACCAGCTAGCTGGGAAGAGCAGATGTGTTAAGGGTGAATCCAGGCTGTTTGGGAAGATTTGGGCTGCCCCTAAATAGGACCTTTTTCCGTCGTTTCTCCCACCAGGCTGGATCTGCTCAGAGCTTTGTGGGCTGCCCTGGAGATCAGAGACATGGCTGGGAGCAGGGTCCTGCTGGAGGTCCACTGAGCAGCACCAGCAGTAAGGACCTGTTCTTGGCCCTTCTGCTGGGGCAGAAAGACCAGCAGGATAGGAGACAACTGTTACACTTTCTCTCCTCCAAGTCGCCACATCAGAAATATTAATGAAGGTGATAGAGCCTTGGCAGCCTGTTCTTGGGACTGAATCATCTACCTACGGTCTAAGGCCAGCCTTGACCGATCAGTTGAGTTTGTACAGGGTTGTGTAATGCCATGTTTCACATTTGGTAGGTATTAAACGCTGGTACACGTGTTGCATTCCCACGTAGTGCCTTATTCTTAACCTGTATTTTAAGTGTCTTTTGTTTTAATGGTCTTGATAGTGGTGTTTCCAGATGTTGGGATCTGTTTTTTTTTTTTAGTGCAGTTACTGAAGTAAGTCCAATATGAAGACAGCTGATAAAAGAAGCTGCCTTTAAGTGGGAAAAACTGTGATGTCTGTCTGATCTCAAGTGCTTCTATGACCATTAGCACCAGCGGCTGTATCTAGTTGCTCTTTTAAGCACTGGTCAGATCTGATGTGCAGGAGCTGTAGATAGCAGGGACAGAAATTTGGGTCCAGACTGCCTCTTTGTGTTGCCCAAGTGTGCTCCTCCTTACAGGAGAAGTCAGGAGCAAGCACCTGACTTAAGCTGGCTGTTATATATTCTATGGTATCATGTCAACAAGACAGTCTTGGCTACTTCCTAAAGGCTTTGACGTAGTGAGCAGAGAAGACATGGGACATCTCTGCAATGGAGGCAGAAGTGAGCTGCATCCCCAGCAGCGTGGCCAGCAGGGCGATAGATGGGATTCTGCCCCTCTGCTCCACTCTGCTGAGACCCCCCAGGATTCCTGCGTCCAGCTCTGGAGCACTCAGCACAGGACAGACCTGGAGCTGTTGGAGCTGGTGCAGAGGAGGCCCCAGCAATGATATAAGGGAAGGAACCCCTCTGCTGTGAGGAGAAGCTGAGAGAGTTGGGGCTGTTCAGCCTGGAGAAGAGAAGGCTCCGGGGAGACCTCACTGTGGCCTTTCGGTACTTAAAGGGGCCTTATAAGAAAGATGGGGACAGGCTTTTTAGCAAGGCCTGTTATGATAGGACAAGGGGTAATGGTTTGAAACTAAAAGAGGGTAGATTTAGATTGGATATAGGGAAGACATTTTTCACAACGAGAGTAGTGAAACCCTGGCACAAGTTGCCCAGAGAGGTGGTTGATGCCCCATGCCTGGAAGCGTTCAAGGTCAAGTTGGACAGGGAAGTAAGACCTGATCCAGTAACCTGATCCAGTTGAAGATGTCCCTGCTCATTGCAGGGGGGGTTGGGCTAGATGACCTTTGAAGGTCCCTTCCAACCCCACCCATTCTATGATTCTAAGTGTCTGAGGACTACTAGTGATACAGGGACACTGAGTACGCTGTGCTTCACGCAGCCTGGTTGTGCTCTGAGATGCAGCTACATTGTGGAAGTGCAGCCAAGGTGGCTGGACCAGACAGTAACTGCTCATCCTACAGCACCTTTGTGAGTCAGGGAATTGCTACTCCCTGAAGGAGTATAAATGACTTTCTGCAGGGTCGTCTAGAGGTGTGGATTCTGTTTTTTCAAGCATCAGTGTCACCAGAACGCCAAGAGTGTTTGACCTCATTCAATGCACGTAACACTTTAGGCCATCATCAATATTAGGCCCCAAGAGATGGTAGAAGAGTGTTATACTGGAAGGTGCGTTGCCACAATGCTAGGGCTAGGTTGTATTTGCAAGGCTTTATAGAAAATGCGTCTACTGTGGGTTTTTTTGGCCTTTATTGCCTTCACCCACCCCATCTGTTATTTTCCTGAAGAAGAAACTTGCATGAATCATTTGCTGACCATTTTAGAAAGATTCAGCTGTGGGGCTGATATTCCAGTTCGTGGAGCAGGGCTGGTACTGCAGGGATATATAATTTCAGAGTGGTGTCAGTATTTCATACAGCTGCAGCCCTCTTTGCTGACTGGGTTTTCTGGGAGTAATGGAATGCTCTAGCATTTCCATGGACTTCCAGGATGAATCAGAAACACTAAACACTATAATCTGCCCTTCTTGCATCTACATTGTAAGTTCCCATCCAACTAAACTCGAAGCTTAAATTCCAGAGCAGTTGATTAAATTAAACAGACATTGAGGAGCTGAGTGGATGGGGAATGGGAGGTAGAAGTTGTCTGGGGTCTTGTAAATTGTCCGCAGAGGTCCCTTGTGCATGGGATGGTCCCTTCTGCACCACAGAGCTGTGCTGTGTCTGGCAGGAGCAGCTCCAGCTGGGCAGCAGGTGTGCAGCAGCAGTGACCTGGTTTGGGAGCGACCTCTGCTAACCTCCCCGGCGTGCCAAGATAAAGATTGGCCATTTGTTCCAACACATACTTGCATGCCAAAAGGTCATCTTCCAAGTGGTCTTAGAGAGAAGCTGCACTGCTACGGAAAAATATCTTAAGATATCCCAGCGAGAGAAAACCACTGCTCAGACAATTTTCTGCATGGATAGATAATGGCAAACAAAGGTGTTTAAACATCAGGGGTAGCTCAGTTCTGCTTGATTCCTAGCTGTGCCATTCAAAAGCATTTGGATGCGAAGGGAGGATAACGAAGCATGCAGCTGAAAGTCCCAGCACTGCTAAATAAACCAAGTGACAAGATCTCCTGTGTCCCCGCAGCCCTGCTTGAAGTATCATCCCAGGGTTTCAGGGCACTGAGATGCAAGTCCTGAGAGGCTGTGCAAACATCCTGGCTGCTGTGGCAGAATTGGGAGGGTGAGTCTGCAGACCCCGTGGTGATGGTTTGTGGCTCCATTTCTGGAAATCAGTTTTACCTCTTCAGAGCCCTTTTCAAGCTGAAGACCACTGGGTCTCAGACTCCTAAAACCCTGGGACAGAAAGATTCTTGATATCTGTTACCTGTTTAATCATCCCACTTTGATTTTCACAAACATTTGTGAAAGCTGAATGTCTTACCAGAAGTTAACTGCCTAAATACCCTGCAGATTGAGATCCAAGTTGTATCTGAAAAGGAAAGCATTCCTAGCTGACTTACATGCCTTTGGAAGTGTTGGCTATCATCTGAGTGATAAAATATCCTACAGGCACTTGAAAATTGCACATAGGAAAGGACGTCTTTTTAGCCTGAAGAAGAGAAGGCTGAGAGGGGACCTTGTAAATGCTTATAAATACCTGAAGGGTGGGGGTCAGGAGGATGGGGACAGACTCTTTTCAGTGGTGCCCAGCGACAGGACAAGGGGCAACGGGCACAAACTGAAGCGTGGGAAGTTCCGTCTGAACATGAGGAAGAACTTCTTCCCTCTAAGGGTGACGGAGCCCTGGAACAGGCTGTCCAGAGGGGCTGTGGATTCTCCTTCTCTGGAGATATTCAAGACCCACCTGGACAAGGTCCTGTGCAGCCTGCTCTGGGTGACCCTGCTTTGGCAGGGGGGTTGGACTGGGTGACCCACAGAGGTCCCTTCCAACCCCTAACATTCTGTGATTCTGTGTGATTCTGTCTTATTGTATTGGTCCCAGTTTCTGCATAGCTGAGAGACACCAGGTGATATCTAACTGCAACTAGAAATACAAGCCACATGATTACAAATGCAGCTGAACGCTCTTTTCTGTTCACTCTTCGGAAGCAGGACCGTCTTCTTAGTGCTGCCGTTCATTCTCGCTTATCACATTTCCATCAGTAAACCCCCCAGTCAAGTCCTTATCTGCTGCTTATAAAGCACTGTTCTCTGCCTCACCGTTCCTGCGTGAGAAATCTGCGAGCATGAGCCCACCAAAGCAGTCTGAAAAGAATTTATAGGCTTCCTGCATATTCATGTGGTTACTTACACCACCTTAAACAATTTTATTACTCCATCTGTGCTTTTTTGTGCTTGCAGAGGTGGGGCTGTGTACACACAGCATTTGCTGCGCTCGCACCAGCCATTGGTGGAGAGCTTGCTGCTGTCCCCATGGGAGCATCAGCAGTGCCTGCCCCAGCTCCAGGGACATGAAACTGTGGCTGAGCCGCTGGCATCGGTGTGTGCGTGCTTCTTGCCTACCCAGTCTGGTGGAAAATGTCTCTTACAACTCATTTCTCACATGGTCATTTTTATTTAGCTGTCCCAGGCATCCTGAAAGAGATACCTACAAGCCTGTGGAGCTGCAGAGATCTCCTCGCTTCGTCCCCCTGCCCTGGTGGAGGGAGGCTGTGTGGCCGGTGGGAGACGGACTGTGCTGCCCGCTGTGCCTTGGTGACCCTCCCTGGCCTCTTTTGCTGGAGCTGCAGTGCCGGAGGGGAGCTGGGGGTCTGCTGCAGAGTCACGAAGGGCACTCTTGGCTGATGGATTGGCCAGTGGTCTTGTGGCAAAAAAAAAAAAGAAAAGGGAGACTTTGGCAAAAGACATTTCTGAGACATGTGCTTCTCTGTTGGTGGAACAACTGAAAAATTAAAACTGCACGTTGTGGCTTAGGTTGTACCAAAGCCAGACAGAGCACAGGGAGGGAGCTTTCAGTTAAGCACTTGATCAGTCATATTGTAAAACCTCAAAACTAAGCCAGAAGGCGACCTCGGCTCAAGTTCCAGAAGGAAAGCAGTCGCACACATCGTGTGTTGGCCTGTCTTTGCTGGACTTGGTTTCATTCATGTGCCCTGGACACTTCAGTGCACGACAGCCCCTCCGCCAACAGATAATTCAAGCTTGTTTTCCCCAAAGTGCAATGCTGGATGTGTTGAACTGAGATGACAGCCAGCAGTGGGAAGCACATCGGCCCTGACATGCGGAGAGTGCTTTTTAAATTTTAGGATTGTCTCCCTCTTGGTCCCTGGCACCATACTTCGAGGTGCAATGGAGAACTGGAGTCATAATTTCTGAAAGTCCATGCAAATCTGTAGCTTTCACACCTGCAGACTCACCTCTAGCCTCAAGTACTTGGTAGGAAGGTGTCTGCAAATGCACCTGAGAATGACCCTCGTTTGGCTGTTATCTAAAGCCATATTACGCTCTGATCTTACATGCTTCCTGCAGGTCCAGCCACACTCTGACAACAGCACCAAGTAGAATTGGAAAGGGTCCAAGGATTTGTAATGGCTGTGGGAGAATGAGGGCTTTCGGAGGAGGTCCTCTCTGGGGTTAGGGTTTGCTCAGCCGAGTGTGATGAACTTGACTCATTGCTGGTTCACACAAAGCAAGAACTGGTAGCAACGAAACAATATCTGACTGAAGTTGTTTTTACCCAGAATGTAACTGCAGTCACTGACCTTGGCACAGGCTGTTGCCAAAGCAAAGGTGGATTCAGAAAGGACCTCGACAAATTGTGAGGAGGTCAATACATGGTGGCAACCGAAAAAAACAGGGGTCTCAATGCAAACTCCTGCTCAAGCTGTTGCTAAACTCCTGGTTTGCCAGAAGCATGAGGTCTGGCCAAGAGTTGCATCCTCTCCTTCCACATGCAAGTCACAAGACATTGGGCTCTGGATGGACCTTTGCTCTGACTAATGTTCAGCCTCTAACACTTAGAGTTTGCCTGGCAGCAAGCCCCAATGACGTAAGTTAAAATTCAAGTGCCAGCACTTGTCAGGGACGTGACATTTGTTTGGATTGTCTTGGCTAGTGTAATTTTTCTTCTGTATGTCGAGTTCTACACCCTGGTATTGTTCCTGCAGTAAAACAGTCACACCCTGCTAGCATTTTTGTGGCCTACAGACCTTCTGTTTCCTTGATTCTTGCTCATATATGGTCATGAGACAGAGCAGTGACAGCTGGGGTTTGAAAAAGCGAGTAGTGATTTTCTGTATGCGCAGGATGATAACTGCAGCGCAGTTTCAATTTCAGAAAGTGCTGACCTTCGAAGCCTTTTTAAGATTAGGTCAGGCTGGACAGCTCGAAACAGAAGGGTCCAAAATCACCAATCGCTTGATAAACTGGTGCTAAAGCCACCAGAAAGAAGTCAACCCTCCCTTAAAAGCTGCAGATAATTATTACTTGTGTAATAATGTGATTCGCAAGTTTGCTTTAATTATTATGCAAATGAAAGTTAAGCCCTCACTTACGATGTGGTAGATTTGATGTCATTTATCCTGTATAATAAAACCGATACATTAAATTTTCACGGCATTTGGCAATCAGCAAAGGCCTGATTTGCCTCTGTGATGAAGTGACTCAAGGCATAAATACAGTGTTTCTCGGTGTGGGTAATAATGCCGGTGAGTAGTTCATGGTTTTAGGTGTTCTTCTAATTGGAGAGAAGTAAAATAAGAAAACTTATCATAAACTTTACACTTTTGTTGTTGAAGATGGGCTAAGTGGAGTTGTGGTTCCTCTGTGCCTACTGAGGTAGTATTTTCAGCTGTAGCTGCCTGGGTTGGGCATCCAGACCATGTGTGGAGAGGTGGAAGGTGAAGTGTGTGTTGGGGGCTCTGGGACACGACCTTCTCCGTTTGCAATCTCCCTTCTTGTTCGTGATGTTGCCAGCTGCTGAGGTACACTGCTGGCAGTGCCAGGCCTTGGTCAGCCACGTATCTCCTGGGCTCCTTCTTGACTTCATCCCCACCTCTGTGGGGCAGAGCCTGACCCTGGGGTGTGATTGCCTGCACTCCATGTCCCGGCAAGCCCCCACCAAATCTCTAAAGTGAGATCTGCTCTGGATGTAAACCAGAACTAGAGCTCAGTTTTCCTGGGGATGGGCATCAGGAGGCAAAGATTTGCAAACACAGCTGCCTGTTGCCCCTGTAGCAGACCCTGGTGAGCAAGTTTGCCTGCTCTTGGGGCAGACACAGCTTTTGCTGTTCATCCCAGTGTTTCTACATTGCTGACACTGGAGCTGCAAGGACAAGGTTGACAGACAACCTTCTTCCCTGCTGCCAAACTACAACGATTTAGAGCAGTGTACATCACTTGTGATCAAAAAGTACCCCTAGATGTCCTCTGTTGCCACTCAGTAACCAGCTAGCTTGGTGTCCTCAGGGTTTCTTCTTGCTGGTCACTGTTGGTGGTACCCACAGGTCTGGAGAAGGTCAGAAGGAACCTCTGGCAAACACACGGATGCAGTGCTTCATTCCTGGGCTGTGTTTTCTGACTACGTGTGCCTTGTCCTGCAGGGCTGCAAATGCTTCCCGGAGGTATTTACAGCAGTGAGCACTGCACACCTACATTAGATGCCTAAGATCAGAGCTTGATGTCACTGGGGACAGTGGGAAGGACTTGCAGGCCCTTCAGGATATTTGGTGAGTGTTTTCCTCTGGTGCGTGTTTTCCTCTGTTGCGAGGGAGGTTTTCCTTTCCTGTACATCCAGATGACGTCTAGCAGAGTAGCACCCCAGCCTCCCGAAGTGCAGTGACACATGCCTGGATGCTCACTCACAGCTGAAAGGCCACGTTAGACAGAAGCACTGGCAACACCTCCCAAGGGAGGTGCAGGTGCTGTAGCAGTATCCACTGTACGTATTGAAAAATACCATTTCCAGCCGCGAGCCGGTGCAGCTCCAGTCCTGAGAGCGTTCGCAACAATCCGGTCGATTCACTAGTGCTGTTTGTTTGAACGAGGAACACTTTTGTTGCTCTATCAAAGTCTCGCTGACATAGCCTGCAGCTATGAGCAAATGTTGGGTGGCTGCAAGCTGGAGCGCTGAAGAGACGGGAAGCGTGTGCAATATTGATAAAGAGCAGAACGGGGGCTTGTTGAAATTGTGCACAGACAACTTTTCCATAATTAAGGGAGCAACAGACGCGATCCCTTGCCTACGAATGAAATGACTAACAAAAGCAGGAGACGCACATGACATGCAGCCTGATACGCGCCTGTGAGCAGAAGTGATGGCGAAAGGGACCTGAGATGATTCCTGAGGATGGGCTGTACGTGGCCGTCGTTCCTTCGTTTGCAGCTGGCGGCGCGGGTGTGCGGTTACCTCATGCTATGTTCTCAGCTATTAAACAGCGCGTGCCTTGAGCCCTAGCTGGAAGTGGAGCCTCCCCACATGAGGCCCTGTACCCTTTCTAGTGCTCTTGTTCGTGCTGGAATGATTCAGCCTGCAAATGGAGCAGGCGGAGTAAGGGATCAAATCAACCCATATGCCGGGTCCCGATTCACAGGGGCTAACATATGTATGCGATTGTTTGCTTCCTATCTGCAGCTTTATCCTGTGTTTGTTCTGGGGAATGTGCGCCTGTGAAGGGGCCAGTGCTGTGCCTTAATACTTAATAAAATGAAGACTTCTGCTGGGCGGCAAAAAATGGGGCTGGGGCAGCTGCTGGGAGAGGTAGCTTGGATGCTGCTGGAGTTGAGTGTGGGATGTACTTCCTATACTTACGAGTGCCTGATGCACACAGGTTACAACTGCAGCATTAGAGATGTGCCCACCCGCTAACTGTCCTCTTCCAGATGCCACTTGCTCTGTATTCCCTTCTTTGTAAGTTTTGAGTGTCTTTCCCTAAGCAGAGACTTTAAAAAGAATTTGCAGACCCCTCTAACTGCACCAGGCCATTTTAAGTCATGATCTCAAGGTCCAGGCCATACTGATGCATACTTCGCTCATCCTGCAGTCCCTGTGAAGTCATGGGGGTTTTGCTTCAATGTTCTTCTGGTCATTGAAGGTTCAAGCACGCTGATCTGCTCACAGGATGAGGGCAGCCTGCTATCCACACAGACTCATTGAGCACTCTTTAAAATGGGCACAGGCATCCAGGTCTGTGCCAATGTTGTAATTTAGCAGCTGGCATATTTAAGTGCTTGCAAGTGGGATCAATCTTTTTTTAATAATTTATGTTTAATTATTGTTTCCAGCTACCTCTCTCTCCTTTTATTGCTAGCAAGTTTCGAAAGAACAACTTTTAAGCTTGTACTGAAAAGCCTAATATCACCTAGCAAGGAGGAGCTTATAACATTTCAATTAGGAGAATTCTCCCATTCTTGGAGCTCTTGGGCAGGTCAAGGGTTGAATTCAGTAAATTATTTTGGTTGGAAGATATCTGGTCTGACTTCTGCTTACAGCCAGGCCACCCTCAAAGTAGGTTGAGGTTGCGCAAGCCTTACCCAGTCAAATTTTGGTTATTTCCAAAGAAGATTTTACAGCCCTGGTTAAACCACCAGACGGTCCCCATGCTGTGCTGCTGTATAGGGTTATCCCATCCCAGATGCAGGACTTGGTATTTGCCATGTTGCACTCCACAAGGTTCACGTCAGCCTGTTTCTCCAGACTGTCCAGGTCCTTCTAGGTAGAGCCTTGTCCTCCAATATGACAACCACTTAATCCAGTTGGGTGGTGTTGCAAACTTGGTGAGAGTGTACAGAGAGCTGGCCAAGCAGGGAGGGTGGTAGGATGCAGCGTGTTGCTATGTAATGTAAAGGCTTAAAAAACACACAGGGAAGTAAAAATCTGGGTCCTTCTGCACCCTGCCCTGAAAGAAAAGGGGTCAAGGAGCTGGTGAGCTATGTTGTGGCAAGAAACTCGGGGTGGCATGTCTCTCCGTATTGCCTTTCTGTTGTCCTGGAAGAAGAGTGTTCTCCAGGGTCATCTGCTATGTGGCCAAAAGGAGACACCATGGACTCCCAGAGTTTTTGGCACCCGCTTTCCTATTTCCTAATGAATGTTTAATTTCTCATGAAGTAATTAGCATTTAATTTTTATTGCTAGATATAATTACATACCTGAGCTATGGAGAGAACAAACATTAAAGACCCAGCTGATTTCATCCAGCTGATATAAGCCATTCCCTTCCATTTTATAGGACAATTCAGGTTGGAAGGGGCCTCAGGAGGTCTCTAGTCCGACTTCCTGCTCAAAACATGGTCAGCTATGAGATCAGACCAGATTGTTCTATGTGCTACGTTGAAGAACATGTTTTTATCACAAGCATTGTATTTGCTCATGGTGCAAACATGCCCAGAGTGTTTTCATGCCTCTGCACGCACGCCCACACTACACAAGGATGCAAAGACAGAGCGGGCTCCTTGCTCTCACTGTAATGTACCCACAGGTTGTGCAGTGTGGCATTTTGTTTATGAATGACTTTGGATATCAGTGTGTTCAGTTGCAACATGCATTACCATATCAGCATCCATCTATTGAGAAATGAAAAATTACAGATGCCAACCCCGCCTTCACTATTCAAAGCATGAAGGAAGATGATGCTGGTAATTGGGTGTTTGCTGTCTAAAGGAGAAAGTTTGTAATCCATTGGTATCGCTGACATGATGCCTCTGTAAAGCCCCAAGCCACGATTTATCTCAGCCATTTAATATCTGCGTGGAGGGACAGAATGGCATATTCAGGATGAGCCATTATGATCTGTCTGTTTGGGAATACAGAGCGTTTTATAATCTTCTGTGGAAGCTTTTTACTTTAAATGAAGGAAATTAATGGCTAAATTCTGCAGAGAAATAATGCCTGATGTGACGCACCGTTTGAAGGACAGTGCTACATGAAAGCTGAAATTGTCTTTCTCTTTCAGCATGATATCTGTTTTCTGTTAATCACAGGAATGAAGGACTAGAGTTTCAGCCTTAACTGTTAATTTCCTGTCTATTGTCTATTCAAACAAGATCCTGCTGTATCTCTTATAATAAATACATTTAGAGAAGGGGCTGAAACCTGGGCCTGTCCTCTACCCCTCTCCAAGGGCAGCTAATTGCTCCAGTCTGGGCCACCCTTTCCACACAATGCAAGGGCTAAAGCAACCTGCTGAGTACGGAGAAAACAGGGGCTGAAGCACCAAGGAAAGGCAATAGAGAATAAAAATGGCTGATAGCGCCATGCGGAAATTCATGTGTAAGAAAGATGCGGGAACGCGTTTAGCAGCTGGTCCAGAGGGGAGGACGCGGCCAAGCGGCAGCCTGCGACTGTGCCAGTGAACGCAGGGGCAGCGCAGAGCCCCGGGCACAATCACTGCAATAAATATTTTGGAGCAGCTCCCGCACATTCGAGAAGGTATTGCCTGAGATTGTTTGAAGAAGAGTATTTATAGTAGCCAGAAGGTGCCCTGGGCTAGCCCAGCGCTCTGCCCTTGTCCCACATTGATAGCAGTGGTTAATGGTAGAGCAGGATAGAAACATTTAGGGCAAATTGTTAAAAATAATAAAAAAAAATAAATACCATTTTTTTATTTCTCATTAGAAGTTTTGCTGCCTTGTGGTTAGTAGATATTTTAGAAAACTTTATCTTAAAAAAGTACTGGTTTTGGTCTAATGCACCTACATTTACTCTTGTCAGTCATGGTGAGCTACCAGGGGGGTGTAATATTTTTTTAAGATGAGCTAAATAAATGTATAAGGCTTGGTGTGATTTTCTTTTTCCTTTTTTTTTTTTTTTAAGCTTACAATTCTGGAAAAAAAGAACAGTGATCTTATAGGAATCCAAAACTGTGTTGCAGAAGCTCTTGAATTATTCATATGATCTTATTCAATGCACTGTGATTATTTCTGATGCTTCAAACTCCTGGATAGCTTTTGATGCCTGTATTATTTCTATGTAAATTCCAGCCATTAGTTGGTTTTATCAATAAGGTTCAGATTGAATCATGCCTCCCCTGCAAATTAAAGCAGGCTTGAAAATTGGAAGAGAAGATTTAAACTATCAAACCACAGACTGTTAGATGTGGGTTTAGAACAAAAACATATATCTGTTATATCAAGCTTTAGAAGGTAGTGTCTGAAAATATTAGCAGGTATAGGGACACTTAGCAGATTGGTACACATGGAAAAGTGCACTAAACTGGAGGTTTGAAAGGCTTTTAAGATGTGTAGATAGACTCCTAGTTCTGCCATGGACTCCACTGTTTCCAGGCTGGAGACCAGAAAATGTTAGACTGCTTATTGACTTATTGTCACTAGATCTAATTAATCCACAAAAATTGTTTTCAAACAGCATTAAAGATCAGATTTAAACTCATAAAAGCAGGAAAATCAGGATAGGGTTGAAATTGTCTCGCTAATTCACCCCGGCATGCCTTTGGGCTGTCTTTTGCAGAAATGGCATGTGCCATTGATTAGAGCCTGCCCAGCGCGGAGGCCCACTGGGAACGGCGTGGCACTCTGAGCGCTCAATTCCATGCCCTTCTGCGTGAGGCTCTGCCTTTAGTATCATTTTATTTCGTTATTGTAGTGTTAATTTATTTCAGAGTACTATTTCTTTTTTAATTACTCTTCGTTTTCTCAGCAAAGAAGGGGAAAAGGTGTGATAGGCTTTAACGAATTAAAAGTTTTCTGAGCCGAGCGCGGTCGATGCAGTGACTGATTCCAGCCTGCAGACACACCTGCAAATCTGGCCAAGCAATTCGTTCCCCTAAAGCTGTGATGAAACTGGTTTAATTACTAATGAAAACTTACGTCTGGTCTGGGCCAGTAAACTGTGGGAGACGCCATTACGGAAAGCAAAGGAAACTGGATTTCCCTTGGTATTGACCACCACAATGTGTTAAAAAATAGCAGAAAATATTAGACGAAAGCTGGAGCAGCAGAGGCCAGTATGAACTGCCAGGAAGAGCAGTTTTGACTTGTCAAGAAAATAGAGGACAGTAGCAAGATCCAGACATGAATCTGGTCTCCTTTAAAGTAGAGCTTGGATCCATCTTTACTGCGGAGACAAGTTACAGCTACCAGGTGGCAGAACCAGAGGCATCTGTAAGCCTGTTCTCCCCTGAAAACATATCGCCGTTCTTCTCCCTTATCCTCCCTCCATCTACTAATCTTTTAATCAGGTATTTAAATCTCCTCATTAAATTTTTAGCACACTCCTTCCCCAGCTGGAACAAGAGCTGCTGCGGGGAGCGAGCGGTAACGAGAAGAAGGAGTTTGTGGAGTTTTGGGGGAGCAGCGATCCCTCGGCCCCGCCAAGGCTGCGCGCTGAGCCTGCCCTGTCCGCGGCCGGCTGGGGTGGATGCCAGTGCTGCAAACAGGCGGCTATTCGACAGGCTCTCCGCAACAGATGCCTGCAAGACCTAATCCCCCTGCATTACGCAGGATTGTGCTGTTGACAAGCACATTAAGAAAAGAGGGTGGGATAGAGAAAGTTGCTTATACTGTTTTTCAGGGGTTTAACAGAGTCCCACAGGCAAATACTCCACAGTTTGCGGAAGATGGAGTTTAGCGTTATCTAAGGTTAATTTAGGGTTTATACCCAAGTCTGAAATGAGTACTTTAACCAGATGACTGATTAAAGGGAGTCACCTGGCTGGATTTTGCTCAAGTGAAGACCCACAAGTGCTCAACGGAGTTGGTAGGTTCAGCTGTACGCGTTGCTGGAGGGGAGTTAGAGGGGTTTAATCCAGTTCTTTCCCTGTTATATTCCCATGGTCAGTGCAGGCAGCTCTCCCTGGAAGGGGTCAGATTTGTTGTCTTAACATCTGCTGTTTCTTACCATCTCCTTCCTGGGAAACATACACAAGCTCACCGACGCTGCTGGACCACACAGCAGGTGGGGGCTAGAGACGCAAAATATCAGCTTACATTTGCCTGCTGTGGGCTGCTGGGACTTGTCTCATCCCATGCACTTCTTTTTTTCTGCTCGCTGCTGCTTGGAAATGGACTCCTGCATTTCTTTGGTCCAGTGGGGAAAATTCTTGGCTGCAAAGCTGAGTCTCACAATCCGGTCCGCAGGCCAGCAAGCCCTGGCCAGCTTCCAGGCACAGGATCTTTCAGATGTGGGGATTTTCGGTTGAGGGTATTCTGCTGCCTCTTCAAATGTTGAGATGCATTTCAAGAGTGGCTTTTGCTGATAATCACCCCAAAAGGACAGAAAAAAAAGCATGTGCTTTCCTACGGAGGCTACTCCCAAGCCCTACAGAAGGCTGGGGGCTGAAATCAACCCCTGGATTCCTGCGAGCAATAACTGGCCGTTGGTGTGCCTACAGTGTTCTGGGGATTGTCTGTCCAGCCAAAAGGGCAGCTGTTGCCTGTATTTCCACAGGCCGGAGAGTAAAATGTCTAACTGCACAAAAAAGCCAAAAAAAGAGATTTTCTCTTAATATTTTTTTAGGCATATTGAAGATAAAGGCTAACGCTGTTCAGTTTTTCCCAACTTCATTATTTTTGTTAATTTACAGGCATCTGAAACACCCTAATCGCTATTTTCCCCCTCTTTCTCAGATGTTGTAAGCCTTGTGTTATGAGGGAAAGGCTGAAACAAGCATCTGTCTGCCACAGAGATGAGGGCACCCAAAGAAACACCTCTGCATGTGTGCTGGAGCATGCTGCGTGCTGCAGTCAGCTCTGCTGGCAGACACCATCTCCATGGGCATCAGCTGCTGGACATCACGCCCAGTCCTCGACAGCCTCCGAAGGGCATGTATCTTCCCCACCAGCCGAAAAGGGGTCTCGGTTCTCTCTCGGCAACATTAGGAGGTGAGACGACTACGTGCAAGAGAACAGGGTCAATCGTACAGGCAGAAGGGGGATATGCAGAATAGCTGGAGGTTTGTTGTACATCTGGGCTTTGTCTTTCAAGGAATGAAACCTCAAGAGGAGCTGTTTAGCTGCCAGGCAGGTTGCAGGTCCCACTCCCTTGCGATGACAAAACTCTATAGCTTTCCATCCATGGAGAAGTGGCATTAGGTCCAGGAAGGGAAGAGTGGTACGGAGAAAGTAGTGCAGAAGAAGGGGTTGGTGTTAGTGCTGATTTCCCTAATGAGAGGTCTTGCTGGGTTATTTTAGGCAATGGGGCATGCTGTTCCAACACATAGTTGTTTAAATATCTACTTCTGGGTAGTGGATTAATGCTTGCAAGTCAAAGGCTTTTTTGGATCATTTGACATGTTTTCTGAAATTATTCCATTTGGGGTGAAATCGCCCATCAGGAGAAGCTGTGTCTTTAAGCAAGTGCTTAAAATAGCGTGTGCCTACTCCTGAATGGCACCTCAGAAGAGATCCAGATGAGCTCCCTTTCTGTGCTGGGCCACAAAGAAATGCTTTGTCGCATAAATGAATCTTAAGAAGTTCAAGGTTAAAAACTTATGCTTTGTCTGCAGAAGAAATTGAAAGCTGTCAGTGCAAACGGGTACTGAGAGTGTGTTGAGATGTGGTGCCAGTGCTCAAGGAGAGGCCTCATGCTCGTGCTTTCTGTATTGGCTGCACTATTGAGATTATTACTTTGATTTCTGAGGGTAATCAGAACAACAGAACTTTATGATTGAGAGAGCATAGCTTGCTGAATTGAGGATCAGAAAATTTCTTACTGTTCTGGATGGAAACGATCTCCAAGGCCCTCCAAAGCTATGGGTTGCTCTGACACCTCAAAAGCACATACTGGTGGATTCCCATTCCTCTTAAAGCTTCCCCTCCTAGCTACTGTTTCTTCCTACCTGGCAGCTGAAGTGTTATGTTTTTTTCCTCTGTATATTCAACTTTACTGACACTAAATGATGGGGGACTGTTATAATTCCTGGGTGATCTCTAAATTTTTTTTTAATAATTGCTTCAGGACTTATGTATCAGAAGGGCAAGGTGGGAAAGATCATGATAAAAACAATGGGTTTCAAGAAGACAGATGTCATTGAACTCAAATTTGGAAAATCCAGTCTCCCAAGAGGTAAGGCTAGGGAAAGAGAAAATAAAGTTGTCCATTCCTCAGAGTAAGCTAAGGGCGCAATTCATACTGTCCAAATGTAAGAATAAGAAATTCAGTAGGTGCCAAGCTCGGTAGATGACAAAGTTTTTTTCTGTAACTTTAACACCAGACAGATACACAGGGAAGAAAAGAAGAGGTCAGATTTCTAAGAATATATCTGAAAGAACAGCAGAAGCATTTGGGGATAAAACCAGAAAGGCCGAGGCACAAAATGAGACCTCAAAGATAACCAGAAATAATTCTGTAAGAACCATTAATAGAATGAGGAAGATCAAAGGGGGGATTGGTCTGCTACTCAATGGAAAATGAAAGCTGTCTGCAGATAATTACAATAAGCTTGAAGAATACTGAAGAAAAAGAAAAAATATTTTTTTCCCAGAGTAGCTTGGGAATTATAGTCCAGTCGGATTAACAGCAGTTCCAGAGGAAAAAAAAAATCAACCATAACAAATTGTCTGTAACATTTACAAAAATAATTGGAAGATGAATAGCAGTCAACATAGGTTGGTCAAAAAGAAGTTGTATTCAACCATTTTAATTTCCTTTACTGCAAAACAAGCCCTTGTGGACTGGGTTGGGGAGGAACAAAGGTCACATAGCTTGACTGAAAAAAATTTAAAGTTTGCTTGGTAACTTTGCAGCAGGCATAAAACTGAGAAGGACTGCAAGCATATTGGAGGAAGGGCTGATATTTGTGTGATAAAAAACAGGGTTAAGTTCTGCCAGGGACAAATGCAAAGTACTCTTTGCCAGAAACACTTTGCTGAGCAAATAGGCTGGGAAACAACTAGCTGGAAAGCGCTTCTCCAGAAAAGTATCTTTTGTTATAACAGATCCAAAAATTAACTGAAATTAGGCAATGGCATGCTGTAGTGAGAAAGCCAAACATCCCACTGTCAGGTTCAGACAGGAGTGGTCTCCGCTCTGCTCAGCGTGGGAATACTATGGGCAGTTCTGACCAATGACTTCTTAAGAGAGTTGTGGGTGGACAGGACAGAGCTCAGTGTACTCTGCTGATAAAGGTTGTGGGGGTGTTTGCCTTTTTTTTTTTTTTAACCTCTGATCCGTGAGTAAAAATTGAAAGACTTGGGGTTATGTAATGGCAGAATAAAAGGCTGAAGCGAAGCCTGACGGCCACCTTCAGGTGCATAAAAGGCCATTTCAAAAAAGAGGAGAAGGTTTTCCGTGCTTGTGATGGTTAAGACAAACAGTGACGTTCTTAAATTAACATAAGGGAAATTTAAACTGGGCATTAGGAAAACCCCTCGAAGGGCAAGGGCAGTAAAGCACTGGAATAGGTTGCTTGGAGAAGTTGTGAAGTTCCCGTGGTTGTAGGGTCTTTAGGAACAGATTGGGCAAACATCTGTCGGGAATGACGTACGCTGATACTGCCTTCGAGTAATGGCATCTTTGATTCCTTCCAGGGCTATTGTTTGATGACTCTGTGCAAATATAGAGATGTAAGTGACTTACTGGGAGAAATTCTCGTGGCCATGCTGTTATCTCCTTCCTGAAAGGGTACTGCTTTGCATAATTCAGCTCAGTTATTGCTATTCACTTATGTGTAATTAAATACCTGAGGTGAGCAGGGGGAGAGCAGTTGTCAGACCCCGTTGTGGGAGGGCTTGGCTCCAGCTGATCAAAGATGCCATCATTTGGATAGTATACATTCTGTTAAGGCAACTTGATGCCATTCATCACTCTAAGTCTCTTACTTGCTATTCCCTTCTCTAAATATGTTGTCTTTATCTGAGGGAGCCTGGGGAGCTGTAAACCTCTGAAGAAGTTCTCCATATGCTGGTGATTTTCAGGGAACTCTGCCATACATAATTTCTGATAGGAATGTTTGAATAGAGAATTAATTTACTTTAGGTCCTTGATTATTCTGTCTTGCAACAAGAAGAGTATTGGCATCAGACTGAAAGTTAAACAAGGCGCTAGTTTCCCTTTTCTCTCTCTCTGATCTTCACAGTCATGATAGGACTGCTGGAGTCAAAAAGCAACGCAGATGGGATGTACAGTGATCACAAAAAAAAATCACTACTGTGTAGCTAAAGTAATCTCTTTATTTCAGGAGCTTCTAATGAGTAATGAGACCATGTTTCGTATAACTCCTGTTAACAGGGCAACATATGAGCATGCATCCATCTACAAGCAGAGAGGCTTTAATAACACACAAGTAAATTACCTCACGCATTTCTCTCTGTGAAACAGCAGACTTCTTTTAGGAGAGATAAAAGGATCAGGCAAAAGCCCTGCGAATTGCTTAAAAGTGTTATAAAGAGAGGAAAGGGATGAGTTCATCAAAATCATGACACTTGAAAAGATTTAGATTCATGGATTTTCAGTCCAAAAAGTATCATCAAATTATAAAAATCACAACCCTGGCCATCAAGCCTCACCCAGTGAATCCTTTCTCCATACCTTCTGTTTGATTTCTGATCAATATCTGCCTTCACTAGCACGCTGGAGGAGGTAGAATTTACCACCACCAGGAAACTTGTTCTGGCTGTTTGAAGACACATGTTTACAATGACAATAATTATTTGGATTTGTCTTGTCTTCAGTTTCTGAGCAGTGAAACTTGCTATGTTGCAGAGAAAAGCTCCACTTATAGTCCTGTAGGTGTTTACAGGTTGTACCTCTGCTGAAGCAATGTAGGGTACCATAGCAGATTATGGACCAAATTCTGTGTACTTTCTTTTAGGAAAAGACTTAAATGAAGACAATTCTCATCCGAGAATACAGCTTGACAGGTGGTGGGCTTGCATGATGCAACAGTCTGTTTACAGGCACAGGTCATTCCTGTGTGGTAGTGTTCTGTTGGTGTAGGAATTTGATGTAGGAATTGCGGGAAGCTCTCTACATGATAGGTTTCTGCCATGTTGTGGTCCTCCAAAGGGTGAAAACTCCAGTGTCTGTAAGTGTTTTAACACTCCTATTCTGATTTATCTTTAATAAATCTTTATTTTTCTTCTTTAGTTTTTAAAGCAAATGGCTACAAAAGGGCTCAGTTAAATTCTATATTCACCTCTTCCTTAGGATCTGGGATGCTGCAGAAGTAAATATTTTCTGGGCTTCTCTTGTGAGGAGCTCCACAGTCTCTTAAGTAGGAATATAGTGTCACATCTGAGTCTGCCAGATTTGATTTAGCTTTGAATACTCAGGCCAGCAGCTGAAATACCACCACATGTAGATGAACCATAGGTATTAGCCACATAAGAAGTCTAAATACATGAAGCAAAGTTTATTCAAAGTCAGGGGATGTCAGGTTTGGCCATAATTTGGCAAGTAATGTGGTAAACTATATTCAGCAAGTATTACAGCACCTTTAAAGACAAACCAGCCCATGGATTGCTTTCAAAGGCAGTATAGATTCTGTAAGCAATACACTAAATAGATCAGAGTGACCTCTTAGCTATGCTAGAAAATATTTAGATAAAATTTTAAAGGAGCTGCCATATTTGGCTGTTCATTAAATGTGTAAATACGTGTGAACTGTCTTTGCCCATCTGGAGACTGCAACGTTAATGAGTTAACTGCCTGAACATAGTCTCTATAGAGTCACTCGGATAATTTGAAGCAGTGTTGTTTCAAACTAAGGATAAATACAGCTTTGTATAAAATGAGTTCTTTTTCTAGCAATAATTGCTTGTGTGCTTGATAAGATGGTCTTGAATCACCCCATCAGTGTTATTCCCAGAGCAGTAAGTGATATGGCTTTGCATAAAGGGGCAGCGCATCTACTAGTAGATTCACTAATTTTGTGGGGGTGTTGGCACAGGGAATCAATTTACTTTAACAGTCAAAGACTCTTTCTGTGGCAGAGAAAGCACTTAGTGGAAGAAGCAAGTGTACACAATTTATATTGCAATTCCATGTTTTGGGTACCCATAAAGCACATTTCCCAACACAAGTAAGGTAATCTGTGGGTATTTTTGTATCCTTGTTAGTGGTAACACTTCACAAGAAACAATTTCTTCTTGTTGAAATGAACTGTTTGTTACTGTGGCACCTGTACTTCATGCTCGTAACAAGCCTGGTTTTGTAGGTTGTCTCAAGGTTCAAATATGCAAATCCAGATCTACCAAGGATGAATCTGACCAAAAATAAACATCTACACTCCTGATGCTGTGTGTCTTCATCTCATTGTCAAAGGCGAATAAGAAGTACGTTAGGGCATGAGATATCTGATCTGTTTATGGATGAGCAAGGAAAATATTAATACTCAACATTTTAAATAATGCATTAAGATATTAATAATTTCCTAATAGTAATGTTAAGAAAATCTATGAATTCAGAAAGAAAATCTAGCTGATTATTCATCAGTTAACCTTTAAATCTGGTCAGGTGAATTGAATTACCCCAGTTAATCCATAAAGAACTTCTGTGCTTCCAAGTTCTTGGATGGAGAAATCCTGCGTAAAGGGAGTTTTGATAAAGTGTGATCTGGCAGGTCAGACAAAGGTAAATTCTTCCCACAACAGAGGGAAACACTAAAAGGTCTTCCTTCATGGAACATATCTTTACTTTATAATAAAGGTAAATGTCAACTATATTCTGAGGATGAGATCTGGCATTGCGACTTCAAAGGTAGGATCAGATACAGTGCCCATTTTCTAGTCTAATGAGTGTTGTTTCAGCTAAGGGTTTTCTGTTCTGATATAATCCTGGGGAGCAAGAAGATTTCTCCTTCATATGGCTTCTTCATCATCCCTTTTAATTATCAATAATTACAAAAATTAAAGAGGGAAATCTATTACCTACAAGAATTAGGGCTAGAAGAATTTGTTCTTCAAGATAAACATCTTGAAATACCATGCGAAGTTGATGAAGACAAAATTCAGATGGTGACTAATGCTCTTCCAGGTTGGAGCCTCTCCAGAAGACTTGAAATCAAAGCTCGTTGCCAGTCAGTGTGTGTTATGGCAAAATGCAACTAGTAAGTGAACAGGACAACAAATGTATTTGATGTGACAGCACAACTTGGGGCTTTTATGTATGTCTTAAGAAAGTTCAGTCAAGATTGGATCAGGCATTTAAATCACAGGCAAACCTGTGAAACATTTCCATAACCTGCCAGAATAACCCTTTTGTCTCCAGCTAAAATGCTCCCTTTACTGAGGCTAAAGTGAATTAAGCAAAACCACTTTCCATCAAAAGTAACCATGACGCAAATGGTTTTATCTGCATGTAACCAAGGCAAGAAAACATTAACCAGCTGGTCCCCGTTCAGAGGCATCTGCAACCATCTGGAGGGAGCTCCAGACTGCAGTGCAGCAGCTCAGTGTGGGACCAAGCATGACTCAGTTTGCGCCTGCCAGAATCAACACTCAGTGACTGGAACATTTTCAGAACCCCCTTTTAACAATTCTCCAAATAGTCTTTACCAGGCATTAACGTAGCCTTATTTCCACGAGCCAAATGGGAGTTGTATGGTTCTGGCCAGCAAAAGCTGGCATTGGGTGGTCCTGCGATGTTGGTGGTCTTGGCACATGGATTTCAGTTCTGGGAAGAAGTGATCTTGGGGTCTGTTTTGTGTGATGGCTGTTCTTGCTGAGGTTGGTTGATTACTGATGTTGTGCAGTCAGAAACGAGAGAATGGACTATTTGTGTTTGCACTTTCCTACTTCCATGCTTTGGCAGCTTCATATTCTCATTGTTGATGTTTCAGGGTAGGTCTGTGGTGAACTGCAAGTGGCTCCTGTTATCTCTGTCTTCATGCAGGTGATGAAGGTGTTTTGCTTTGGCTTTACTGTTTGGTGAAAGTTTTCTTGTTTCTTTTTGGATATGGAGTTTGTTCATCAAATTAGTTAAAATGCAAATCAGACATTAGCAGATATGTTGAAGTTCACCCAAACATGAGTCAAATGATTCAGCTCAAGTACCGTCCGAGATCTGCCTGCTGTCTGTTGTGAGTGCGTGAAGCCTTCGAGATGCTGTGCTAACCCTCAAGCACTTAAGGGGCTTTCAATGCATCTCACCATTTGTCCTATTGGTTTTTTACCTGTAATTAAACTGTGGGTAGAAAACAGGTGATAAAAGGCACAGCTTAGTTATTCATCTACAGTAAATTTTCATGAATTTTCATGTTACAATGCTTTTCGGTATCTCCAAAAATGAGTCCTCAAATGTCTCTCTAAAATGTTGGCATGGAGAATGACAAAAAAGAATAATAGTGCCTGAGCCTTATCTGTTACATCAAGACAAATGAATTAGGCTAAGTCAGACCTGGAGAAATTTAGTCCAAACAATTAAACCTTTACCCACTTTGCTGACCAGTTGCTCATATAGGAAATCAATCACTCTGAATCCAGTGGGACTACTTGTAAGAGTACTACTTGTCCCACGGGTTATCAATCCGACTGAGAGGTTGTCTTAACTAACCTGACTTTGGAGACTTTCTGCTTTCTCTGGAAATGCAGACCTCTATGTGTGTTGTAGTCCCTTTTCTCAGGAAATGAAGAATCTCTGTGTATCTTCTGCTAACTCCCTTCTTGTTTAACCAAAGAGAGATTAAATAATATCTTATACACTAAAAAGTCATAGAGGATGGTAAAATGCAATTTTATTCAAGAACAAAACCCGGTGCTCAGACCACTTTACTCAAAAGGAGGCTGAGTGAACTATAAATTTTTAGTTTTTAATCATTGAATATCCTCCTTACCTCCTTCTACATTCAGTTATTCGAGAATTCTGTATGAAGGACTGCATAAAAGATAGCTATTTGAATGTTCTTTTCATTGTGCCACAGACTTTAAACAGGAAAACGATTGCCCCTTTTCGATTTTTGAGTCATCAACTCAAACTTTCTCTGGTTTTGCATGAGTTTGAAGTAATATTGTCCAATTTGTCTGTTGTTTACAAGGGCTTTTGTAAACCAAATCACTGGACTTCTTAAAAAAAATTACAAAAATCTTGCTGCAACCTGTAATCATAGAAAAATTTGGATTATAACTGAGTAGAATTAATAATGCATGTAATTATAATATACAATTTTCTTTAGGCTTTTCTAATTATAAAAAAATTACAGATAACATCAACAGTGTGATTCTGAAATGCCTCTCATTTATTACGTAGCTCTCTTAATCAATGCTCTGCCACTGGAAATCAAGTCAGAATGTTATTACGGTCTCTCCTTCTGGATTTAATTACAGCAGTAACTCATGACTCAAAGTCTGAGCAAACACACCATGCAGTTTATAGCTTTGAAGAACAGCTATTAATCCTGCCATCTACCTCCCAGTGCAAGCCAATGAAAGCATTTTAAAAATCTTTATGCCCAAAGATAAACACACGCTTAGGCACAGGCTTAAGGTGGGGGTGCAGAAAGCCCAGCCGCCATGTCTATTCTGCGCATGCGCTGTAGAGCATCCGCTCTTGGGGGATGATCTCAAGGTGTACAAACTTCTGAACTTTTTGCCACCCATACGGAGATATTATCTTGCGTCCGTAACATTTGTGAAAAAGATTTCCAGCTGTCAGCTCCCGTCCATTGGTAGCCTGGCGTCAGGACAGGGCTTTTGCTGTCTGAATAAGCTTGCTGAAGATGTGCATCTGTGCCTCTCGTATTATTTTGGAATCAGTTTCCATCATGAATCTCTAACCTGACAATTAGCTGCAAATGAGAATAATGCACTCTTCCAAGAACCTGAATTAGTGTCAGGAACTGCTTTTAGTTTTGGCAGCAGGCAGGGAGGATGTCTCTCCCTCCAAAGCAGGAACACGCTCAGCCACATGCTAGAGGCTGGGAGGACAGGGCTGCCAGAGAGGCCTGGGGAAGGCTGAGGTGGAGCATGCAGAAGAGTGAACAAAAATGCTTGTTTTCTGAAGCTGGCTTTTTTGAGAAAATCTTGTCATCTCAAAGAAGGACAGTTAAAATAATACCCTGGACTAATACCTACCAGTGCCTGTGTCTTTCAAAAAAGGGTCTAAACCATGGTTAAAGAAGATTCCCTTGTCCTCTCAAGCCATGATCATGAGCACCAGCTTTCTCTATGCTTAAGATTTTGTGAAAGAGTAAACTGAAACATAACCAGCCTGGTTATTTTATTATGTAGTTTATTTGAACTCACCAGGGGTGCAAAGGCCCCGAAGTTATCTGCTTGCTTTCTCAGCCGGCTGGATGGACCGACGGCCATTCAATATGTATCATTTGGGAAGCTGTGGGAAGAAACCAAGAAAACATTTGTAGTTGACTGATGTAACTTATGTCCACACTGCAGCGTGCTCTGCAAGTTTATCAGAACTGGTCAGAAACATGGGGTTTTTTTTACTTAAATATTATTTCATCAGGACCTGCCAATTGTTTGAAGTGGAAAATACTGTCATGAAAGGCTAAGCTTCAGCAGATTTGTCTGTTTGAAAGACAGTGACATTTCAAAATTGATGTTCTGAAATTGCCACATGCCTTCTGGGAAGAAAAAGAAATACAATATTGGTATTTCACAGACACTTCTCAAAAACATAGACATGAAGTACCGTGACTGACCAGTCTGAGTTTTGCGTGATTTGGGTTTACTAGCCCTTTCCACGTTGCAACATTTTGGCCTTCATGGAACAATTTTGTCAGGCTTTGTTTTTTTCTTTGAATTTCTGAGAGTTGTCTGGGACAGCATTTTTGTCCCAACCCTGGTTTCCAGCTTATGTTCCAGCAGAACCTGGGATCCTTCTCACCCCAGTAAGATAGACAGAAGGGGCCTCAGGCACAACACGACTGGGTACAAGATGTCTTCTGTCAAACAGGAGAGGATAAGAGTAGAAAAAGCACTTGGGTAGTAGTTCAGGCTAAGTCTGCAGTAAAACCTTCCCTTTACTCTTGTCACATCTCACATTAGCCTTCCAAAAGCGATACCTCTTGTCAAGCATCTAAAAAGGTGGTGGAAGCTTCCACCATGCTGTCCAGGGAGAGCTGACTGCCCATCTGTAGCACTGGGCTCTGTGCTGCCCTTTTTAAGGTATTTGTCTCTTTTGGCTGCAGCAGGCACTCTAGGAAGACTAGCTATCAAGGATGTTTAAATAGCATGAAATGAGGTGGTATGAGAACCTCTGTGCTCTTTTCTCTTGGCAGTTTATTAATCTAAGGGAAAAACCTGAGAGAAGACGACTAATCCCAACTACTCTGGACAGTGTAATTTAAATTTTTTTCAAAGATTGGCCTTGCTTAGGCTGAAACGTGCCTCAAAAACCCATCAGTTCCTATGGGGAGCAAAAGTATTCCATGCTTTATACAACAAAATACATAGCCAACTCTGTTTTCTAAATTTGCTTTCAAAGTCATCACAGGAAATAAGCCCTACAGGAGACGGAGGAAATCAACAACTCTGCCATATCCCCAGAAAAAACATGTGGGAAGAGCCTCCTGTATTATGGATTAAATTCACTCCGCTGTCTAGCACAGGGGATACAAGAACAAAAAAGCAACCCTCCCTGCCAGTGTTCCATCTGCTGATGTAGGGAGCTGTGTCCTTGATGGCAACAAGCCATGGCGTCCGCTCGGAGCAGGAGAAACCGGGCTGGAGGAGGAGAGGCCTTCTGGCTGCAACAGTGTGACACTGACACATGAGGCTTTAATTTCAAGGGAGGAAGTGGAGCAAAAAGGATTGCGAAATCTGGTTCCATGATGGCCTGTGATTCTGCTTGCTGTGCTGGGTATCGTATTTGTGGTCTCGGAAGAAACGTCAGCTGGTCCTCCTTTCTTCGAAGCAAGATGGGGAGGTGGGTGGAGTGCAGCGTTGAAGTGAGAACAGGGAAAAGTGGGGATCCTTGATGTGTCAGCAAGGACTTGAAGAGCCCTTTCTTCTTGCCCTGATTGAGAAGAAACAGTGAAGCAATTCTTTGCAGGGTTGTTTTTTTTTAAGACTGTTCTTTATTTACAAGTACTGAAATCCTTTTGACATTTGTTTTGCAACATAGTCATGAAGACTTACACATGGCCCAGGTCGCAAGTGTCCAGGATCCTAGCAGACCTCATCCTTGAGTCCCTTTGTTGCAGGGTACCCCAAAACTGTCTGATGGGGATGGCTCAGCCTGCGGAGGGTGGTGTGCTCTGGGAGCTGAGAGGACAGCAATCCGTACAGCATCCTTAGAGCAAAGCAACATAAAGAGAAACTATTGCAGAGAGTAATTACTCTGTCATAATCCTCCAGGCTCCCCTTGCCACAACACTGTGCCCTGAGCACCGTACGATTTTGGAGGTTCCTATAATTCTTTTTGCCATTCTCTGATGTGGAGGAGAAGGTTGTTTCCATGCAAAGGCAATCACTTAAGCGTTATTTACTGTGAAGGATGAGAATAGGGGACTCAGACTCCCAAAGCTTTTCACAGTTGGTCTTGTTGCCTAATTATTCTGCGTCCTCTGCAGCAGAGCCTGGGGGACTCTTGCCCTTGCAGAAGGTCTCGCTACAAGTGAGTGTTTCACAGTGGGATAATACTGCAGCCCTCGTACCTTTTTCACTTTGTTTGTTTATTTAATTTTAATGGCATCAGATGAATAAAGAACCGTGCCTTCCATATTGTCTCTTGAAGGCAGATAATTGTGTTGCTGTTGCGTTCACCATTGGCTTGTCATGCCCAGATGAGTTTGCATATATCTGTCTTTCCCTTCAAAAAGCAGCCCTGCTGAGTTTTCCCAGTTGTTCAGTCAGTCACAAACACTGTTATAAAGCAAGTACTGCTTTATGTTGCCTAAATGGATGTGGCTCTTCTCTTGTTCCTGCTGTCAGTCTTATTGTTAAAGTGCTTTGAATTTGCAGTGAATTGAAATCCTCTGTTCCAAGGAGAAAGAAGTTATTACTTGTAATTAGGATTGTTGGATGGTAGCACATATCCTTTCATTAGTTTAAAATATTATCAACATTATTCTAATACTATGATTTTTTTAAAAAAATTATTATTATTTTTTAAAAAAATATTTAAATAGCAGTCCACTATAAACAGCAGCCACACACAGCTTCACAGGATGCATTAAAGTTATGGATGGCTAAACATGAGCTTGTGTCACCACTCAGGATGAGAAAGAGTCCTGCCGTGATGTGTTGCACCAAGGTGAAAAACACACTGTGAGATCAGTTGTCACACACGACGTCTGAGGCTGAGCTTCACGAGAGACTTCCACTGGGAGTTGACACTGAGTGGGCAATCAGTGTGGCAAACTATATTACTGCCTGTTTCTCTCCATCTCCCTGGCTCTCCTTCAGAAACCTTTGTAGCACCATTTAAAGTTTTCTACTGATGAGGAGGTTGTGGAGGCACCGTGGTATGTAGAAATGGTGCTGGAGAATGTTGTGTGCTACAGCCTGGAGAAACTCTGCTTTCACCCACATGCTTTTACATTGCAGGGTTCCAGCGGGATGATTTCTGCAGCCAAGCAGAGGGACAGGCACCACATTTTGTCAACTGCATCTAACTGATGGTGAGATTATGGTAGGGTAGGCATTGGGCTTGCATGGGTCAGGGAGAGAAGCTTATAAAGGTAGCACAGGAAGCAAGGATGTTGAAAAAATCTCTTCCAGCAATTTGGAAGGTAGATTTTAAAGTGTTGAGCTTCAAAGGCTAGAAATGATTCTTTGATCTTCCAAAGCTTGTAAATGAGAGCAGTGTCTGCAGGACGCATCACATGTCAAAACAATCACAAGAGATCTAAATGGAGTTCTGAAGCAGCAAAACCCTTAAAAAAGGAAGGAAAAGGGACATACGTAATTCAGACAGTCAGCCCAAACAACAGCATGGTTGTCTCAGATGTTTTTAGCAGACATTGTACAATAACTTATTAACTTCAAAAAACCCTTTTTGAATTGATATCTGAATTCCTGAAAAATGAGGAAGGTGACTTTTTTTTTCAAAAAAAAGAGAGATGCGGACCTGGAATTGGAAGGATTTCAGTTTGTGCAAGTTTCTGAAAAGATCACAGCCCCAGAAACAGAGGAACATTTTTAGGTGGGAGGAAGTAATGAAAACCATTCTGAAATGTTTTTGTTGTGGTTTTCTGACCTTTTACCGAGCGCTCCAGGCCTGCATGAAATGTTGAGCTGTGGGGCAGATTTGTTTGCTGTTAGGTAAAGCATGCTCAGAGAACATCTTTATGATCACAGCTGTGGAAAAACAACGCTTGGAGTCCTTAGGTGGGCCCCGCCATGGCCAGCCAAGATTAGGAAGGCTCTTCAGGCTAACATCTGACTTATTTAACGTAGAAGTCTGGGCTCAGCTCTGCAGTGATGCTTAGCTACCTGGTTCACAATAGAAGAGTTAAAACCTTAAATACCTCAGTAGTTTTGGACCTGAATTCCTGAGAATGCAGGAAGGGGAGAATGTCTGAGCAGTACACTCGTATTCTTTCCAGAGATGTTGTTCGTACATCGAAACCAAATTGCTGAATTCATTTGTGTATTTGCTTATCTTAGAGTGCAGTACAGGACTGGAGGATATATCCTAGTCTGTGTGCCTTTTCTTCCTAATGTCTTGCCATCAATTACAGCCTTAGTTACCCATGTTTTCTGTTTCTAAATACATCTGGAGTTTTGTTTTTAATTATTCATTGAGACAGAGGCTTATTTTTCACCAGAGTTTCTGAATGTGCTCTCAAAAATCTTGGAGCCAACCTATGACAGCCAGAGGAAAAACAGGGCTGGACAATGGAGTCTGTGGTGTCAAGGCAGTAAAGAAATGAGGTAAGATTCAGCATTTGCTTCTAATGTGCTGTCTCAGGTTATCCTACTGGATTTTCGTAAAACAATTGCTTTTTATAAATGGGTTGTGACAAGCAATTGCATGCTGCTCCACCCATCTTAAGAAAGGAAGAGCAGAATAATTGAAAATAGGGCTGAGAGAGCTCTCAGGAGGTTACCAGGTCCATCTTCTCATCCAGGTGGGATTGGCTTCACCCTAACTACTCCTGGCATATGTCTGCCTCACGTGTTTTCAAAAACCTCCAGTGACAGAGGTATCACAAACTCCCTAGGAAATGTTTTCAGAGGTTATCTCTGCTTAATGTTAGAAACTTCTTTCCTCCTGCCTTGCTCATGTCTCTCTCTGGGCCAGTGTGACACCGTTGCTTCTTTCCAGGCTCCCAGGGAGCACAGGGGATGGTCGTTTCCTTTCTGCTACAGCTACAAGTCCATCTATTTGGAGACTGCTATCATGACTCCTCTTAGTTTTCTCCATTCTAGACTAAACAAATCCTACCCTTTTAATCTTTCCTCATAATTTATGGGGTTTAAACCTTCCTTAGTTTTTGTTGTTTTCCTCTGGACTCAGACTAATTGATCTGTGTCCTTCCTGAAAGCCTTGGTCCAAACCTACTTTTCGTTGGCTGTATTTTCTCACCCCGATACTTATTTTGCAAGGGGTGCATTGCTCATTGCAGCAAGGATTTGAAGGAGCCTTTGTTAAAATAGTCTTTGATAAATGTCCAGTCTTGGATCTGATCTGGTGTTCAGGTAGGCAGTACAGACTAGAGGAGCTTCAGCATATTTGCTGAACTCTGGTACCCTACAGAGTGCTAAATTTGAAATAGGAAGAGGAGGTGAAAGGAAGATGGTAAAAATATATAGTGGCATCATTCTCAAAGAAGTCTAACCCTTAGACACACCTTTTACAGATCTGCGTTGGTCTCCAGCTGTCTATGTCAACTGAACTTTCTCAAGTAGTGCATCTACAAAAGTGACTTCCCAGTGTGAGCCTCTGAGCATGAGAGTGGGTCAGGAGAGCCAGCTATGATGCACACTTGAGCTAAACAGCCCTACAAAATTCATGATGTATGTATTATGAGGGTTGGTCAAGAGGATTCTCCCCTCCTGGAAGAAATACTGACATTTTTGTCTTGTATTACGCTACTTTAATCCTGAAACCTGAATTGACAATGGCAAAATATCCACTAGGGTTCACAGCCAGGGTGTCTTAAAGGCGGTTTCTATGCCGGCTGAGTACAGTTAGCATGGAAAATGGTTCTCTTCCCAAAGCAGCTGAGAGACAAGATGGCTTTTCCAGTTACATAGCTCTCATAAAAGCCTCCAAAGCTTTTGAGGTTAGGCAGCCCAAACATCATCGTCTGAGTGAATTTTTTTTGGGGAAAAAAAAAAATTAGCAGATAATGGTTTTATTTGGTAGGAACTTTATTAATTTGAGAGGAAGGAAAAAAAAAGGTTAAAAAGTTGTTGTTGGCTATCCTCTCCACTGGTAATGTTAACTTGGAGATAAGGATCCCTTCAAAAATAAGCAATTATAATTGCATGAATATAATTTTTTAGGTTCCCAGAGCTTTTGCTGGGAACTGAGCTGATACTGCAGCTTGTGCTGGGTATCTGGAAAATAAAATGAAGGGAAATAGCTTTGCTTTGAGTATGTGAGGTTAAACTTGTTGCCACCTCTCTCAGTTTGGGATTTCTGCATCCAACAGATTGCGCACTTTTAGGTAAGCAGAGTTTCAGTGTTTTCTGCCATATAGTGTAATACCAAGCAAGAGAAAGAAAAGGAAGTTGGCTAATGGTGGAATTGTTCTGGTGTTTTCTCATACAACAGAATGGTAAATTGTTTTCCTTGGCTTTCTGGAAAATATCTGACCTTGATACTTCATATTCAATTTGTGTAAACAATTACAAAAGCATCTGAGCCAAATAGAAAAGGCTATTTCTTGAAAACCTGCAGGGAATGCACATGGGAATTTCCCACATGCTGTGCAATCTTAAAAATACCTCCTAGTAACCCCACAATATTAATGATTAACTCCGGAACTGTGAGTTTTTCCAGACTTCCAGTGAACTCAGTGATTTGTGTGTTCAGCTGCATGTATCAGGGAGAGCTAATAAAAAAAAGTAATTTACCACTTTTAGTAACTTGCATTTAACAAACAAATCTGCCACATTTTCCCCTTGAAATTCAGGGATTTCTGCAGATTGCTCAGCTGATAAATGTCACAGTACAGGAAATGTTGTTCTGTGGCTGAGCTGTGTGCTGAGATGCTCTCGCAAGAATGAGCTGGAAACAGTTTTGTTCTTCACAAATTACTCAAAGACAGAGCTGCTGTGCTCAGGACACTCACCCACACATTGCAGCACGAACCTTCAGAGAAGTGCTGAACATCGTTAGTATCTTGTTTATATACATCTCAAATTCAGTATTGCTGTTAGCTTGGTGAATAGTTTCTGTTACATTTGCTGAAGAAGAGAGAGAAGTAGCAGAGTGCTCCTTGAGAAAGTGATTTCCCAGAGCAAGCAGGGCTTCTTGTGCAAGGAGATTCCTGTCACACAAAGTCTGTTCAGCTCGTGGCACGGTGGGCAACATCGCTGACAGCAGTTTGCAAGTGCAAGCTGTTGCGTGAAGCTTTCTAAAGATGCGGAGTGCCAAACTCTCACCTACCTACACCAATAGCCTGTCCCTTAATAGTTAAGAATATTCAGCCTCTTGGATCACTTTTCTTTAACTTTACTGGTCTTGTTTAATGTAGCAGTGTAGTCTATCAACCATCCCACTGCACTGTTTGCAGTGGTGATAATATTTTTATCATCAAAATTTCTAGAGCGCAGCTTTTTAATTAATTCATCTTGAGAGATTGGAGCATGGCTGTCAGGGGTTCCAAGTCTGTACTCATCTTTACTTGGCCAGAATAAAGCTGTTTTGGAGTACTTTATGAACTAGCACACCTCCATATTGGGGTGTTTTTACTATCAAGATATATGTATAATCTAGTTGTATGTATATAATATAATCTCTCATTATCTGTCTACCTATCTATCTACCTACCTACCTACCTACCACCTATCTGTATCGTTGCTCCTCTGGATACTTCTTGAGTTGATATAATTAGTTTTTTACTAGTGGGGCAGCCCCAGAATCCTAATGACACAATCACACACAATTCACAATCAGACCATCAGAGCTTTTGTGCGGTGGAAGCTGGGAACTTACCTGCCTGCAGTCAGCAAGGCTAAATATCTCTACAAACTGGACTGGGAACCCAGGCAGCTGGAAGCAGGTGGTAGTAAAAAAAGAATCAAGCTTTAGTTGCACAGAGAAGGAGAACCTGTTTTTCCTTCTGGATGGAAAGATGTGTGTGTGTGCACGCTCGTACGTGAAAGACAGGGATGAGGGAGCAATGAGTTTCTTTCTTGTGATTATCTTCTTTTGGGCTAGCACAGAAATGAAACAGAAGACACAGCCTTGCTGGACATTTGGTGGGTGAAAAGGTTTGTGCTTATGGGGAAACCGCAGAAAGTCTAACAGGTAGGGTGGTGGGTTTGTGTGCACAGACTGGGTCTCCAACAAGCTGCACTGAAAGCTGTGTTTGACAGTATCAAGGTGATTAAAATTACTTCATGTGATGAAGTACTCCTAAGAACTTACGCTAGTTATGAATCTTGCATTATTTAATGACTGTTCTTGAAACTTTAGCTCCTGTGAGCACCTCATTTAATGAAAACATGGATTTCGACACGGTCTCCCATAACATCCTCCTAGGGAAGCTCAGGAAGTGTGGGCTGGATGAGTGGTCGGTGAGGTGGATTGAGAACTGGCTGAATGGCAGAACTCAGAGGGTTGTCATCAGTGGCGCTGAGTCTAGTTGGAGGCTGGTAACTAGTGGTGTCCCCCAGGGGTCAGTACTGGGCCCAGCCTTGTTCAACTTCTTCATCAACGACCTGGATGAAGAGTAAGAATGTACCCTCAGCAAGTTTGCTGATGACACAAAACTGGGAGGAGTGGTAGACACACCAGAAGGCTGTGCTGCCGTTCAGCGTGACCTGGACAGGCTGGAAAGTTGGGCAGAGAGGAACCTGTTGAGGTTCAACAAAGCCAAATGCAGGGTCCTGCACCTGGGGAGGAACAACCCCATGCACCAGTACAGGCTTGGGGTGGACCTGCTGGAGAGCAGCTCTGTGGAGAGGGACCTGGGTGTCCTGGTGAACGACAGGTTGACCATGAGCCAGCAGTGTGCCCTGGCTGCCAAGAAGGCCAATGGCATCCTGGGATGCATTAGGAGGAGTGTGGCCAGCAGGTCGAGGGAGGTTCTCCTCCCCCTCTACTCTGCCTTAGTGAGGCCCCATCTGGAGTCCTGTGTCCAGTTCTGGGCTCCCCAGTACAAGAAAGATGAGGAGCTACTGGAGAGAGTCCAGCAGAGGGCTACAAGGATGAGGAGGGGACTGGAGCATCTCTCCTAGGAGGAAAGGCTGAGGGAGCTGGGCTTGTTTAGCCTGGAGAAGGCTGAGAGGGGACCTAATAAATGCTTATAAATATTTGAAGGGTGGGCGTCAGGAGGATGGGGCCAAGCTCTTTTCCGTGGTGCCCAGCGACAGGACAAGGGGCAATGGGCACAAACTGAGGCACAGGACGTTCCGTCTGAATCCTCTGAGGGTGACGGAGGCCTGGAAAAGGCTGCCCAGGGAGGTTGTGGAGTGTCCTTCTCTGGAGATATTCAGACCCGCCTGGATGTGATCCTGTGCAGCCTGCTGTAGGTGACCCTGCTTCGGCAGGGGGGTTGGACTAGATGACCCACAGAGGTCCCTTCCAACCCCTACCATTCTGTGATTCTCTGATTCTAAAAATCAGGTTGGCTTCTGATCCTTCCAGTCATGCGAAGTGACCTGGAAATCAGACCTGAGCACATGTGAAAGACTGAAAACTGAGAGCCGTGTGGGAAGAACAGACACCGAATCTTTAAAACCAGGATGTTTTCAAACCCCCCTCACACCTTTTAAACAAAGGGTGGGGACTTTCTATCTTCTGTAATATTTTAAAAAGCTGCGTTAATATGTACCTGTGCTAGTTGTTTAAATGAAGAATATGCATTGATGGGTAACTGGCAGGCAATGAAATCTCATCTGAGAAAATGCCAACCCTTTCAGACTTTATTCTTCTTGACTCATAATGTTCTAGCCATAATTCATTGCTCAGCATCTATGTGCTTGCATACAGATATCTATATATATATATAGATATATAAGTGTGCGTATCAGGTTTCCTTTATTCTGTGCCTAATACACAGAGGATGTGGCTTTGTTTCAGCCCTGCTTTGACATTTACCTTTCCATCTGGCTGCAGAGGCTCACATGTTCAGATCGAGATGTCCTGGGTTTGGTTGTTGTTCTCAAAATAGATGTTGGTTATCATTTTTGTGGAGCTTGGTTTAGAGTTCAGCCTGTGCTAGGGCACATGTGGTCAGGACATCTTGCCTCTGCAGACAAGAAGCAGATAACCAGCTGGTCAGTGCAGTACATCTCCCTGTATCTGCTTGATTAATGCAGGATATGGGTCTGCCACAGCTTTTACCTTCAGATCTTGGCTCTTCAGTTGAGTCATGCTTTCATCCTTGGAGAGCTTAATTTTCCTCCCAGATATGATTTATTTCACTGTTTTTTTTTCCTTAAAAAAACCCCAGCAAATCCCAAACAAGCTTAGAAGTATTCAATTACTGGCACCAAACTCATGAACTTTTGCCCCATTCAGTGATTTCCATTTCCCTTTGTGCTCGGTTTGACTGGAGCCACATGCTGTCCCCTTGCCTAAGCTGGCCATTTCCTGCTGGAAAAGGCAGGGAGAGACTCTGTGTTGACTGGGAGAGGAATAACACCTGAAGTTCTTTCTGTACCCTCTGTGAATGTGATACTACTGAATATGTTACTAACATTTTTAAACCCCCTGAATATTGACAAGTAAGACTTGAAAGTATTTGTTTACATACGGCACTTGCTGTACTATGGAACTACAGTTTATTATTATGGCATTATAAGAGCTTCACCTTACTGTCAGCTGATATGATAAAACCATATCATATGGAGCTTAGAGTTCAGCAAGTGGCTTTTCTCCTGTGCTCTGCTATGGAGCTTAGAGTTCAGCAAGTGGCTTTTCTCCTGTGCTCTGCTACTGATCGATCTCCATATGTTTTATTTCAGTTAGGATAATTGCAGATATACATTTAAGTGTCTGCCCTCTTTTAAAGCTGTTGACTTCTTGTTTCCTCCGACATTTTCATAGCAGTTAGGCATTGTAGAAAATATTCCTTTGACTTATTTAAGAATTTTTATGTTCTAACTGCATTGACCTATAGGGAAGCCTCTAGGAAAAACTAAACACTCAATTTTACCCTAATTTTCCCAAGTTGTTCTTTATGTTACACACCTCTGTTCTATCACCTTTTGCTTGCTTCCCTCTAAATTGAAGGCAGTTATACTGCCTTCAATCCCTCTGCCTATGGGAGTGTTTTTAGGCTGCTGAACATTGTAATTAACCACTTTGGACTTGCCAGGTTTTACTGCATGTACACTCTGCTAAAATTCAAGCCCAGGTATGGCAAACAGAGTTCCAGATGAAGGCGTACTGTTAACTAACATAAAGGCATTATTCATCCAACAATGCTCCTTTTTAATGACTTTTCTTTTTAGTGTTGCTGTGCAGCAGTCAAGCACACCTTTTTTCTATGTATTTTGGCAAACAACAGGCATTAACTTTGAAGCTCAAGGCACTTGAACTCTTAAGGCTGAGCATCCACATTTTATGAAAACCATTTTAATTATCTGATTGTAAGTCTTGTAAGGTCTAAGGAACCCCTAAATCACCTTTTAAATTCACAAGCTATGCCTGTTATTCCTGGGAGGGACTCTTGGCTGACGGGACTGGAGTGGGCTTGGTCCCCCTCCTGGTGGCCGTGGGTGCAGGTGACCCAGCTTTATCCTGTGCCACCGACCTGAAGGTGAGGTTTGCACAGTGCTGAGGAGATCCCAAGCTGCAGAGCAACTGTTCTGATGGAGGGATGGGTCCTACATCCCTGCACCCCAGAGCTGTGCTTTATTTGGGGGTGAGGGAGGCTGCAAAGGGTGTGCTGCCCGCTTGGGTAGGGAGATGGTGCCTGGAGGAGATGCTGTGCTACCACCACTAAACTGGGTTTTGTTGACACAGCAAGAAACCGTGAGCTGATACTGGCTGTGTCACAGCACCATCTGCAAAAATACGCTGTATTACACAGAGACTGTAGCAGAATTAGGCAGAGGTGTTGCAAACCGTGATAACACATTAAACACACAATACTCTGGGAAGGAATCTAGTATTTCTTGCTGAAGGACTCATTAAATGATCCACCCAGCTTATGGTTGCAATAAAAACATGCAGATAAGACACTGGTATGTCCTACCAGGTGGATAGAATACGGTTTTGAAGAAAGAGCAGTGCTGTGCCTGTACATGAAGCACAGGCTTGCTAGGACTTATGAAAGTGCTGTGTGTTTGCCTCTTTGTGGTTTGGTCATGACCATGAATGAGACAACTCAGCCAAGGGGAGCCACAGAGATTTCAATGCTGACAGCGTTAACTAGGGAGAAAACCTGAAATGGTGCTGCCGTTAGTCATCTAGAAATCTCTGATGAAGCACAGTAACTGCATATGAAATCACAAAGGATACAGAGTAATCAGCATGGGTATGAGAGAGTGATCATCTCAGATGGAGAAACTACCGGATGTCAACCCAAAACTTTGATGATGAATGCACAGCCAGATCTGTACTTCTATTAAAATTGTCATCCATCCATTTGTATGGTGAAAGACGTCTTTCCCCTTGAATGAGTCTGGAGAGGCTGTGCAACGTCTGAAAGCTCATGATCCATAGCTGTCAGAAGAGGCTCTGACTTTCTTAAACGAGACAGCTGGTGATCAGATGCTGTGACTTGCTATTTATTTTGCAAATCATACCTGCAGACATGTTTCCTTAGCAAAGCCACTGATTGTGACAAATATGTATAACAAGTGCAGTCTTCTATTGATTCTCACATTCTATTTTCTGCTTTTGGTGGAAACAGATGGAATTAAATTTTCTCACAATTACTATTAGCCAAGAATAACATCACTTAAATCAGTGCGGGGGAGGTGGAAAGTTGCAACTACAAAAACACACAGCCTGAAAAGCTGGATATTGAAATGTGGCTTGCAAATAACCATAACTGATGTGTTATCCAGGCCCCAATTCAGAAACACTTAAACATTTTCTGGACTCAAAGTGTGATGCCCTACTGACACTGTACATGTGGCCTTCTGAAAAAAAGGGTGATCCAGATTCTTCTTATAGGTTAGTCTCATGGCATGACTGATGCTTAAATAGTAAAGTCTCAGGACATTTTCCACTAAGAATAAATGCAGGGTAAGGTTGGATGTAGCTAATGCTGAGGTAAGGATATACAATCATACAAAATCATTGCTTACCTTGCAAAATTTTAACAGAAATTCTTAAGAAATTAAAATATTAGTGGAAAAGCAGAAAAGAAGTCAATCATTAGGCATGCAATAAATCAGTCATTTCCAGATATTCAGGCTCTTTTAGATCAAAATGCTGTGAATTTAGAGAGAGTGCATTGCATAGCTAATGTATGAGTACAAGAAAAATTCCTACGCTTTGTGAATGTTAAGCATAAATCAAGTGTTTAAAATTAAGAAATACCATAATTAAAGATTTGATTGAAGTCCCAGCTTTACACTGATTCTTTTGCATTATGCCGAACTCTCAGATGATGTGATCACAGGTATTTTAGTCCCATTATTACATATGGCCTCTGGCTTTGTTTAGTAACTAGTATGGGTTAGTTTCATCCTAGGCTTCCTTCTGTCGTTTTCATTGTTACATTATATCTTAACAACTCCCCCAAGCTACCACATTTCTGTTCACAATGGCCTTATAAAAAGGCATTATTAGATCTATCGTAAAGATACTGAATGGAGCCAGATACTTCTGTGTCAAGAAGGCACCAGGATAAGATGATTATGATCCTCTCTTTCAGGGCCCTTTGTATTTTATTGTGCTTTAGGTGTTCATAGCAAAGATCCATGGAAATCATACAGCAGATGTCTGTAGTAAGGCATGTGAAAACATAAGATGACCTACCAGTGGTCATCCATGAAAGACTTGCCCCGTAATACATGTGAAACCTATGGTTTAGTGCCTAAGAACCCACTTTTGAGAGCAGCTCTCAGTATCTGGCAGAAGAATCCTGAGGAACTTCAGTTCTGCTGCTGCATACTGGGACTGGAGTTACACTTCCACAGTTTTTTTGGAAGCTGCACTTTTAAACCTTAACGAGTTGCCTGAAACTGTGTCAGATGAAGCGCCTGTTTTGGACAAGCTTGGGCAAGTACTCATAACAGCAGCAAAATGCCTCTTCTACCCCTAAAATGCTGCCCCTGACATATTTCAAGCCCCCAGGAGTATTGGGGTGAGCTGGAATATTTAATTTTGCTTTTTCACATGGCCAAAAGTATATTTTTCCTTAAGAAACAGCAGAGCAGATTTTGATGAAAGCTTTTCTCTAGAGATGTCAAACCAAAAAAAAAAAAAAGAAAAACCCAAGCAGAATTTCTTTAAAGTGAATCCACACATGCGTGAATTACGAAGTGCTAATCAAGCTGCCTCTGTCCGAGCAGTCACGCCTTCCTCACAGCCTGAATGCGGAATAATTAAAAAACGAAAATCTATATTCCTTTGTGCAGCATTTATTGTTTCGAAAGGCACTCAGCCGGTCTGAGTGATTCCTCTTTCAAACTGGGTAAGGAAAGCATGAATGAGGCTGCTCAAAACCTACAGCTACCTCCAGAGCGGATGGCTGGTGGGGTGGGAATGTAGGGAAGTGCTGGGTGTGGGAAGGCAGGGTGGTACGACAGACCCTGGACTTCCGTCCATGCTGGCCGAGGGTTACGTTTGACTGGGGAGATGAAGCGCTTGCTCATGGCCAGGTTTGCCGCATTGCAGGGAAGGATGAGTCAGGCTCTTCACGCGTGATCCACCACTGCTAGTTCATCCAGCAAAGAGGTGGCTGCATCCCCGGCTCCCAGCTGGCACGGACTTCGCGCCATCGTTTGTACCCGAGCGAGGTGGCTGCGTTGGCGGTGGGATGCTGGGGCCACTGAAGCTGGTCTCTGCGAGTGCGGGAGGACAACTCTCCCGCAGCCTTCCCACACCCTCTTTGCCCCCGTGGTTCTTACAGGGACGCGTTTTCCCTCTTGTAGTGACAGAGCCGTGTGCCGAAAGGCTGTAGTTTAAGCTGAGGTTATATTTTTGCTCTCCCCACCATTTTCTGTCATTTGAATGTTTCTCAAGAAATCACTTTGTGGGCTTAAATTTCTCACATTAAAACCCAGCCATGTATCAGCATCTGATACATATTTAAACTACTTTCCAGTGCCCTTGTTAATTCACAGTACTGAATATTTGCTAAAGTCAAATTATGAAGCACATTGGCATCAGGATATTTCCATACCTCCGATTTCTTTTTCACTTCTAGCTTCCAATGCTAACATCCTTGTTAGGAGAAGCAAGTAAGGACAAAATAGTTTGAGCCGTTCTTATTGGAAAGGTTTTTCTAAGCAAAGAGGTAACAGGCCTAGGATCTAAATACACAAGACCGGCAAAAACTGAGATGTTAAAATAATCGCAAACCTTACAAGTGAGACAGAAGCATAACTCTTTTACAGCTCTTGGCATTGGTTAGATCTACAGAGGAAATTGAAGATTTTTATGATTCTATTAAAATTACTGTTCAACACATTCAAAGGGATGATAGTGCAATATAAAGGGCAGTGTCTCATACGTAGATGCTAACTTGGCAGTATCATTTATATTGAAATTTGAGTTGACTTTCAAGCACCATTTGAAAGGTTATTGCGTGTGAAACTGAATTAAGCAATACAGCTGAAGTTTGTCCTTTTATAATTTAAAATTAGAATTGTGTTTTTCTTTCCTTAAGTCTCCACTCCAAAAAGAAAAAGAAAACAAAAATGCCCCAGGACTATGCCTCGCCCTACCTCCAACCAGCAAAATCCCTAGTTTGTTAGGGGGGAGGAAAAAGAAAAGCAGGTGAAAAAGGCATATCCTTAGGGCAGGGCTCTGATGCCAGAACTGGCTTATGCCAGAGTGCACATTAACGAGGCTGCTTCACCTTTACACAGGCGTGCCTGAAATGAGATACTCCTCCACTCTCGCGTTTCTAAGTCTTGTGTTTCCATCCCTGTCTTTATTAATTTTGGGCTGATGAAATCCTTTCCCATGCCATCTCAACCTTTACCTCTTCGACTGCTCTAGTTATTTGAAGCACAATACCTTGTTTAGCTAAGCTAGCCCGCTATGTACGTATGAGCTGGATCAAATAACCCTGCTTCAGTCACCTCCTTAACTTTTCCAGGAATTATATTAAAAATGAACGTCCACCCCCCCCCGGGTTTGTAGCTCAGAGTCTCAGCAAGTCTATGTAGTTTTGGTAAATAGCTTGGAAATTTTAGAATTTGCATGAAAACATTCTTAACTGAGTGGGACCCCAGGAAAAAGAAAATAAACCCCAGCCATCCTCATCCTGAGATGACCCTAGCAAATGTGACTCTTTAATGAGGCAAGCTAGTTTAACAGAAACCGTCAGGCTTTTCTGAGAATCTCTCCACTGTACTCCTGCCAACTCTACCACTTTGGGCAGTAATCTACCAGATTTCCAGGCAGCCAGAAACTGCAGACAAATGGTCACTGTGCACGCAGCGAGCAGTCAGCCCGCGCCTCTGCACAACAGCCGGGCACGCCAGCGACTCAAGACCTGTGAATATTGGCACGTTTGTGCCTGCTGTCACTAACAGGGAAGGCAGGAAAACGTCAAGCAAACAGAATCTCTGACTGCGGCAGAGAAGATGGTGCCTTCGACACAACGCAAAGATGGGACGGAAAGAAAAATAGGGATTTAAGGTCACTACGACCAGACTGCTTAATGGAACAGGGAGGAGCTGGCAGAATTTGTCTTTGTGCAGAATGATTTTTATTAAACTGAGAATAGAGTTTCCTAGTTGAGGTGTTCGGCACACATGGAAGGAAGATTTGGAAATGGGAAAGACTTTCCCTGAGGTTTGTTTTTGTTGCTTTGCCTATGGCAGTATTTTTCAAAGAATGGGCTGTGTTTTGGGGAGAAAAAGAGGGGCAGGGAAGGCAGCTGGGGAAAGGTTGAAAGAATTAGGTAAAATCTTCTTTCCCCCCTAAATATGCCCTCTGTAATTAAATTATTTGGATTTGTTATTGGGAGATAATATTCATATTTTTGAAAACAAATTATAGAGGGATCAAATGTATTAAACTGTCTACTTAACTTCCCAACTCAAATAACTGTGTTTCCATTGTGTATTTTCATAACTGCAAGTGTGTATAAATTCATCTGTCTCTATTCATCTAACTTTTTTCACGGTGAGCAATCCTGTCTCTACTCCCACCGAAGTTGTGCTTCCTGTGATTTCAAAAGTAAATAAGTTCAGAGGACATGAATGGCAGAAAATAATGTAAACAGGAATTCTCATGCTAATTGTACCCATGCTCTGCTATACTTAGAAGTGGAAGTCAAGTCAGTGTTTGGTGAAGCAAATCTCCTGCAACCAAGAAGGAAGCAGAAAAATAATCGACATACGGGTCGGTCAGTCTGCGGAGGAAATCCGAGGTGCAGTTTCACAATACATTGAGTCCACAACAATATCGGTTCAAAAGTTCCCCTGCTGCCTGACCTTGGCCTTTTGGGAAGGGTTGGGAAGAGGAAAGGGTGTTTTAAAACCAGATAGTCCAGTATACTGGTTTGTAGCTTGGCCTTACAAAAAAGTGTGCTCATACAATTGGGGAAGTGATACAGAGAAGAAACAAGTCTGGGCACGGAGAGATCTCCATGATGGAGCCATGTGGGCAGAGCCTGCTGCCAGAGCCAGAGGGGTGTGGAAGTACATACCAAGAGTATAACTGGGACCTAGCTATTAGCATGTTCTTTGATTTCAGATCCCGTATTTAGTGAGAGTTGGTAGATTCAGATTTCCTGACAGCCTCATTTCTGGTGGGATGGACTAAACAGCTCTGGTGTCACCTTTGGTTGCTCCTTTCCAAGTGACGCTGCTGTGCAAGAACAGTCTACCAAGCTCAAGTGTTGCGTAAGTTGGGACGTGTGAAAAGACACAAGGATTTGCTCGCTCGGAGAAGGTGGCAGCAATAACCATGTAGTTCGAGTTTTACTTATTATGGTTAATACCAAAATGAACTTTGTCCTGCAGATTTTTATTGTCTTTGGTTGTGTGTAATTTCTTGGGTTTTTTGTTAGACTTACTGAATAAAGGCCAGTGTCGACAGCCACCCTCAGCAACATCTAGAGCTGCTTCTGTGCAGGTAAGAAAAATAACATTCAGCAACACTGACATCTTGTGGCTGATGGGAAATGACTCAGACGTGCCGGATCAGCCACAAACCTATCTCCATCGATTGAGTATTCAGCATCTCCTAAGGTACGGCGATGCTTAAAGGGATGAGTATCAGAAGTCCGGAAACCGAGAGGTTAAAAGGCATAAAATGCATAAAGGTTCTGGTTTATTAGTTGACTGAGCTGTGCGCGTGGATAATCCGGCTGCCTGCTAATCCTTTTGGCTAATCTTCTCCCTGTGAATGATTCCCTCCAGAGGACGGGGATAGAGTCCGGGATGTTCGACGTGACAAATAGAAGCTGTCGCTCCCTGCAGCTGATCTTCTTTGTGTTTTCCTCCTCCGCTGGAAAGCTGGGAGAGAAAATACCTCTGGAAAAGGTCCCAGGATGAATCTTTCTTACTACCTATTTTTGACACCAGAAATCAGATCAACAAAGCCAGACTATGAGTCTCTGACTCTCCACCTGTGGAGATTTTTGGAAAAAGGTGTGGTAGGGAAGACTGTTTGAATGGAAAGATTTGTAGGAGCAAATCCTGACTGGCTGGAAAGTTGCAAGCTATTCTGCATGCCTAGGCCACTGAGACTTAATATTGAAGTATACCCTTGAAGTATGGGTAGGATGAGAAAATCTAATTTGGACTCCTATAGAAAGTGGAGGGGGCAGATTCTGGTTTTTGGTTTAAAGATGAATGTTTGTGACTGCAATATGTGATGGTCAGCCTTGGACTTTTCAATTGCTAGCAGCTTCTTGGATTGCTGCCTTGTTTGCTTATGTTTTTGTTGCTAATGAACATCTGTATCCACTTTATCATCTGAACCCAGTGAAGAAATGATTACTGAACATGAAATTACATATTATGCAATGGTCTTTTGCAAGTATCTAGAGAACTTTCATGCTTCCTTGAGGATGCTCGGTCTGCGATTGCAAGGAACAATGACCATATGCTCTGCTTACAGCCTGTGCTCTTCAACATCAAAACAGTTGTCTGATTTGGGGCCCATATTGTGTAAAATTCTTTATGAAACCTGGAATAAGAACTGCAAAAGCCACACCTAGCTGGTGGCTGGGATTAAACTAATTAGGAACATCTTAAAAGACCAAGGCAAACTGAAGCTGGTTCAGGCTTGGGGGTCTTATTTGCTAATTGTCTTGGGAGGTGGGGAATAACATCCTTTTCCTAGTCCAAGAATGATTTTTTTTTTAAATTCTTTTTCCTTGCTCTTGTTTAGAACTGCATTGAATAACTTTACCTAGTGACACTATGAAAAGAAACAACACAAGTGAACAGTTCTGTGATTTGTAGTGTGCTTGGCTGTACTACCCTGGCACCTTTTAATTCAGTGCATGAAGTCACCTTAAACCGCTGACACACACAAATGCTGTAGTTTCGTATACTATGAAAAAATCCCAATTTAAAATTGTTGATACCATGTTTTGGGGAAAAATACCCTTTTATCTGCTTTGTTGACTTCACTTAATGATACAAAAAGATTGTTCGAAGTTGATAGGAGTAATCTGGAGAGAAATCTATTATTCAATATAATTTAAAAGTGGGTGTTGTGGAGCTTGCAAGAACCATTCATTCATACTGATGTTTTTCTCTAAAACACATCTTGTTGTATTGTTTAACTATATTAAAATCTATCACACTGAATCACAGATGTTTGTTTCAATGAATAAAACATGCTCATTTCAGCAGAAACTTGCAGCAGTATGCTGAGTTAGCACCTTTCAAAATGCCAACCAACTTGGTATGAATTTTGTTTGTTTAGTCTCTGGAATGTATCATCCTGACTTCAAGAAGAGTAAAGATCTCTAATTTGTACCCCCCCTTACTTGAGCACAATTTTAATACAAAATTTTCAATCTATTTTTGTTTTCATTGATCCCTGACAAAAATGAAAGATATGCCACCACATAGCACTTGGTGTTATGTAAAGCAACATTTTTATTTCTTATTTTGTATTTAGAAACAACTTTTTTTTTTTTAAACCAGTAGACGTACTGCTGTTTTAACAGTCCGTACTGTAAGCTGGGCCTATAAAATTCATATGTCTTTTTGTGAGCTCAAATAGGGAACAGTATGGGCAAATGATTTTAAGCTTGTGATCGTAACTTTCGCATTAACATTTGAAAAAAGGGCATCAAATGGTAAATTATGAGTGAATGGAGGGCTTCAGTCACCTCATAACTCACTTGCAATGAATTTGAATGGATGCATTGTTTCCAGAAATGTAAGTATGGGAAAACTGGGATTGATTTTGAAAATTATGATATGTGTTAATTTGATCTTAAACAGTTACACTGTACTCAGTTGAAGGTTGATGAAACAGCTGAAGGTATGGACATAAGACACTTACGGTAAGCTGTAGACATTTGTAATGTAACCTATTCTTCTCATCATCAGGGAAGGTGAAGCAGAGAGATCCCTGAGGTTTTCAGAGATATTCAGCAGTCAGCTTAACTGTGTGTTGGTCAATAAGTCAACAAAATTTCTGCATTGCCCAACAGCCCTACATCATTCACCTCTTGTTGGAGCAACATTGTTGACAGGATTGGATTTCTCTTAGCTTTGACCTCTGCTCATACATTCTGCCCACAACTACTTTTGCCCCACTCACACTGTATTTTTTTATAACATATGGTCTTTCATCTGTAGAGCTAGAAAGCCAGATGTCCACAGCTCTTTTGGTCAATACAATCAGTTGTGCTGCCAATCAGAAGTCCTTTAAACACAGCTATAGAAAATTACAGAGTTTGTTTTCATATCCTTAGTCTAAATCTATTTACCAGACTCATAATGATGCTCTAAAACAATATCTGTGCTTTGCCTAGTCATACATAAAGTGCTATATCGCAGTTGTTAAGTCAGAGACAAGCAATGAAGCAGCTGTTGAAACATTGCACGAGGTTTTTCTCTCTCAAGATGAATGACAGATTTTGCCGGGTCAATTTCAATTTCATACTGATTTAAACTAGACAAAAACCAATCATCTTAGCTCATAGATTTGGTAGCTGGAAAGATTGTGTTGTCTACATTGTAATGCCTCACTTTACTCATTTTTGAGTTAAACCAGAAAAGATCCTTTCACGTATCCAGAACGTAGCAACCCAAAACATGCTAAACAGTTGCGTTTAGATATGAGACATCTAAAACTATAATTCTGAAATGACCAGTTTGTAAAGTAAGAGGTTTTGTGGAATAATTAATCAGAATATGGATCTGAATGGTCAGTCATCCTCAAAAGTGAGTTAAGATAATCAAATCACTAGCTTGAAGAGCAGAGAAAAAAGTCCATACAATGTTTAGAGCTGTTAGGATATTTGTGTCTGTTTTTTAATAAACCATCTGCTTTCTATCTTTCACAGGCAACATGTGCCTAGAAAAATTTTTTAAAAAAAGCAAGTTTCATTCTCTATCTAGAATGTAAACCAAATTCAATATAGATTGTATTTACAATGAGATATAAAAGCATTTGCAATGTTTTGAAGAAAAGTCACAAACTTAATCTTTAATTTGCATGGTGGATCACAAGGGTGCGAGGAGGAAGAGCCAATAACCAGTCTTCTTAATGTGGCTTTTATAAGAGCCGACCTCTGTAGCCCTTCATTAAGCAGGATTTCCTTTTGGATAAAGGGAATTTTGCTCATATTTGACACATTGAGCACAGCCATTCAGAACCAGTGTGTGCCCTCACTGAAGGTAAGGACATGACGGTCAGGCCCTGCCGACAAAAAGGGGCCAAGACATCAGGAAGGTATGTAGTTGTCTAGCATTCAAACATGAGAGTGCACTCTTAGGTACCTGGCCTCCTTGCATTTGGTTGGCAAAAGTAGAGTTCGGATGCTTCAGTTCTCTTTACAGTGGGAATTCATAGGGATTTTGGTGCCCCAAGGTGACCTTAGCAACAACCAACAAGGTAAGTCAAGAGCTGAGAACAAACTGTGAGAGAGAGGTTGCACCTTGAATCCCACCTCCCAGGTGCCTTGCTTCAGGCTGCAGTGAGGTACCTTCATCCATTCTCCAGGACCTGAAGACAGGCCCACTGCCCAAGACTTTTGGATATTTCGGTTCTTCCATGGTTGATATCTACCCTGTGTGTATGCTTTTTACAGGATGCCTGTTTCAAGAACAGCCTCGGTACTTCTGAAGATAAACTTGCATCCAATAGTCAGAGCGGAAGATTTAGCTTTAAAACACACTCATTGAGAAGCTGAAATTTATTTTTTCTGATACCATGAAGTAGCTTGAGGTCAGAATACACTTGCCTGGGAAGTGAGACACCCAAGCTGAATTCCTTCTTCATATTCTGGGGTTCAAAGCACTACATCTCACCTTCCCTGAGACCAACTAACTGAGAAGATCTTGGCTGATCTGGGAGGTGGGATCTTCACACTCCCTCCTTTACACTTGTTTTCTTCCCCTGTCCTGCTGAAGTTGTGCCACTATGAAGAAAGAAATTTAGTAATTAGAGGAAGACCTAGAAGATCCATGGCTTTTTATTGCACTGGTCAGGGCTTACACCTGAGAAAGTTTTCCTCTGCTCTGCTCTATAAACCTTCCTTCTGCAAATTATCAGTTGTTTCATAAGAAGCGTCTGGTTTTCAAGAGCAATTTATAATTTTGTTGGAAGAAGGAGGTCTGCAGGAGAAATCCATGGAATAGCAGTTTTGCCAGTCATGCTTTTTCTTTGTATTGTGCATCTTATTATGGAAACATCCATATGCACAACCACATATGACTTTGCTGATGACTTTTTTTCTACTAGTGTATTTCATACCTGGTTTGTGGTTTCTAGTTTCTTGGATTTTTATCTAATACAACTAGAATTTACTTAAGATTTGGAACACTGGAATACTAAAATAATTTCATAAACTAGTAAAATATGCTCAAGACTTGTGTTTTGGGTTCAATCCTATGGCATCAATGAAACGGGAGCTTTCAGGGAGCAGGTGGCATGAGATTCCAAGTCTTCAGGGCTGGGTGTGCTTTTCCTACTTAGTTTGACACTTATCCTCAATGTGGACTTCGTGAAGTCTGTATTGCCTCTTGCATGCTTCATAAAGTCCACATCAGGGCCACGCTCTAGAGCAATGCCACACTTGATAAAGTACAAATTGGCTATGAAAACTTTATTAAGTATACGAAGCTGCTATTAATGTCTAATCACTTCCCAACAGATTCACCAGACTGCTATTCAGAAGCGTTGTTTTTCTTCATGTCCACAGCTTAAAATACCTTTTACTTTTTGATTCCAGCATTTCAATGTTTCATGAGCCAAATAAAAATAGGAAAATATCGATGAGGCGAGAATACCTCTATTATTTGACTCTCTTGGTGCAAATATTCAAACACATGACTTGGTTTACCTCAAACTATGCAGAGAACACCCACCACCACGATGGGACTATACCTATGTAGAATCTGAGGTTAACAGATTTCAATGAGCTGAACCAGCAGCTAGGAATTTTCAAAACATGCAGTTCTGTATTGAGAATGGTAATGCCTGTTTAAAGGTTAACATCTGGCACTAGATTCACAAGACAGCGTAGACCATGTTACAGCTTGAAGACCCATTTTGTTGTCAATTGGTATTTCTGTAACACCTATCTTTCTTACAGAAAATTTCACAGGCTTCCAGACATTTGCGTGTAGCCACGCACAGAAGAATTGCATTAGTCTAGAAAAAGAGCCATGCAGTGAAGAGCTTAACTTATTTAAACATAGGCTTCCTCCATCTCAGACAAGTCCTCTAACCCACCTGGTTATGGAATAAAAGTGAGAAATGACACAATTCCTCCAGGCTAATTTTGTGCTAAGCCCAACACGCACATACATCTGGAAAGTACAACCACACGTGACCCTGAAGCCAAGTTAAGGGATTGGCTTCTTTGCAGAATTTCTGACTGCAAGCTCTGTGCTGAGTTGCTTGGGATTTTTCAGACTTAAAAAAATCTAGTTGTGTTCAGTAACGAACATTTAGATAAACTTGTAAGTTCTAGGAAAAACTGTGAGTGTTGCAAATCTTGGCATTAATCCTTTTGAGGCTCCACAAAGTCCGCTAATGTGATTCCATGATATGTTTTTGTCTGAAGTGTTCTTATTTGTAAGACTGGACAGTATATAGTGACACGTTGTGGTTAATGCATTGAAAATATTCATTTTTTGAGTATCTGTCAACTTTCCTTAATTTTAGGTTTCCATCCTACACGACCATTTTATCTGCTATGGCTGTCTGGAGATGTTCCTTTCAAGTTGGCAGAGACAATCAACATATAAAGACATTGCTTGCTACCTACTGTTTTTTCACTCTTTCAGAAACTCTTAATCATTCCGTTTCCTCTGTCTTACTGTTGGGGACTTGGTGTACTCTAAGGATTTTATCTATAGGTATGGTAACCACGTATATACACTATCATTCTTGCTGTGCAACCATGGTAGTTGTACTCAATTCTGAGCTACTGATTACAAATATCTTTAAAGGAGAGGAAAACCTACAGGGAAAACATCAGAAGATTTTGAGAACATAATCTTAAGTGCGAAGCAGGATCTGGAGTTTTGTGTAGTTTTGAGATCTCCAGTACGAGAAAGACATGGACATACCAGAGTGAGTGGGGAGTCCCCAGGACGGTCAAGGGGCTGGAGAACAGGAAGTATGAGCAGAAGAAGAGAAGGCAAAGGGAGACCTTACTGCTGAGTACAACAACATAATTGAGAGTATAGAAAGGACAAACATAGACTCTTCTTGGAGTCCTGTGACAAAGGACACAAGTTGAAAGAGAAGAAATTCTGATTAGATAAAACGAGAAAGGTTTTCACTATGAAGTGGGTCGCTCAAGAGCACGGACCTAGAGAGGTTTTGGAAACTCCATCTCCGGAAATATGAAAAACTTAGCAAGTGTCTCTGTAGGCTGATCTAGCTGGACCTGGTCTGAACTGGTTTTTGAGCTAGATGACGTCCAGGGTGCCTTCCAAACCATAAAGTTTTCTGTGATTGTATAAGAAAGCAATATTTATTAATTCAATATTTACCAAGTACAAGGTTACAGAGTACTGTACAAATATATAGAAAAGTGTTTTCTAGACTGAAGAGTTTATATTCCAAATGAAAGAAAGCCTTGTGTGTGTCTGTGTGTGCGTGTAGGGACTGGAGGTGCACTGAGGTGAAGTGACTTGCTGAGGTCCTACTGAAATTCAGTGGTGGAAAAAGCAAAAGAATTGTCTCAGTCTCATTCTTTCCACTGTCTCAGATGAGACCATGGTGTACGCAGAAAACATTGTTAGGTTACACAGGATGGAAGGATTGCAAAAGCAGGATTAATATTTTACTTTTTTCACTTACAAAAGATATTTCTGTGTGTGACATTTTGCAGCAGTTAAGGAAAAAGTCCCACTCGCAGCAGTGTAATATCCAGATAGACACCCTATCACTGTTACATGAGCCTTTTCTGCTGAAGATGCAAAAACATTATTTCTATTTCTGTAATTTCCTCTCATTACTCCAGACCAGTTCCAGGCAATAGGCTCCCAGTCAGTTGTCTGTGAGATCCCTAAATGGGTATATGTGGGCAGTTCCAGTGTTACAGGATGTGAGAATAACTTTGTTTCCAAAACTTCTTTGAACAAAGTAACTCTATCTGCCTTCTCTCTCAGAGGGCTGCAAGTTAAAATATACTGTGAATACTGAATAACTGATTTCTGAGGAGATTCACAGTGGCTTGCAAAAGAAAACAAATAAAAAATGACCCCTTTACATGTATGATGCATTCTGATACACTCCCCCTTTAATAATTAGAAACGTAGTTTCACTGATACACTTTACAAAACTGTTGTGGGGATTCATGAATTTAAAGAAAAAAATAAACTAGACGTGAATAATTCATACTTAAATAGCTCTGGGCTAAGATATTGCTTCAGTATTTCCAAGTATGCAGGTTTTATTATTCTCTTAAAGTACGAATAAAAACAAGGTTGTTTTATCACACTTGGACTAATCAATGATATGCCCTAAGCACAGTTGGCAGTAAATGATCCATTTTAGTTTAAAACATTTTTTAAATCAATGTGTATTGTAAAGGAGTCATAAAAATCTTCAAATTAAAGGTTTTTGAGCCATAAAACCAAGTAATATATTTAAGAGTTTTTTTAAGGCAGTAATGTTTCCAAGTAAATAGGAGATGGGCCAAGCAGTTCCCTCTGAATTACCGTTCGTCAGGTTTTCACACTCTATTAAGGTAACCTTCATGCAATATTTCTACATTACACTTCATGATGTAATTTGAATGCATTAGAATTAATTTGCCAATAAACTGCAGGCAAAATATGGAATATGCTACCCCCAAAATCTTATGAACTCTTTCTGTTTAGCTTGGGTCCCATTCACGAGGGTTTCCAATGTAACTTTTGCCGGCAAAAATGACTCCTGTGACTACAACGCTTTATTCAGGAGCAAGCTCTTTGCCCAGAGAGGGAAAGTGATGCTGTCTGTGGGTCTGTGCACTGGGTTCAGGGCTGTTGGTTTGCTCAATGAATGCAGTGCACTGGGAAACCAGTGAGTCAGTGTTAACTTTGTAGGGTAGAGACAACTTCTTAAAAAAAGCCCTTTCCCCGCCCCAGGCAAGCTACTCCATGGCTCTTTTGACCAGCCAGATTTCGACAACGTGTGCTCTGGTGTCAACCCACCACTGAGCCCTCTTCCCTGTCTAAAGCATGGCTTACTTGTTGGAGAAGATCCAGAGCTGGCCCTTGACTGTGTGGATGAGTTTTTGGCAATGTGAGCTCACCCAGTGCCATCAGAGGGACTCCAGGTGTGAAATAAGATATGCAGAGCAGTGCCCTTTAGGACACAGATTTTTGCCTTGTCCAATTTTTTATACAAATGCTTAAGGTTTCTTCTAATGTCTGCCATCCACCTTTGGTGATGAGGATCTAACACTACAGTCAGGGAATCACTTGGGAATACAGAGGAGAGAGGTTGTAACATTTTCTCATTCTTTACTTCCAACTCTCATTCACATTGCTGGCCGCTTCACCGTCTGCATTTCTAAAGAACCTCTCACTGTAGGTTTTAGTTCAAAGGCGATGGATGTTCCATATGTGTTCACGTCAGACATGCCGTACTGAGGTTTGGAGAAAATCCACTGCAGGCGAGACTATGCTTCCAGTGTTTATACTCATTGCCTTTGGTTATAGTCAATGACAGTGAATGGAAACACTGACAACAGAATGTAGTTCATAGTGGAAAATTTGGCATGCAGTATCTCATATTCTTCAGAATCATTATTTCCTTTTTAAATTTACGTAAAATATATGAGCTAAGTATGTCAAGAGCTGAATTTTTCTAATCCTCAGCATTTTATGCAAACTAACTAGCAAAAAACACAGCTCAGCAAGAAATCTTTCTCACTAAGCAGGACCAGAATCGGATGTGTCCAAAAACCAGGAGACAAAATCCTGTTTTGTAGGATTTCCATATGTTAGTGGAACTGAAAGCACAGAAAGCCCCAGAACCAGGACTATTCTTAACCAGATTTCTGATCAATTTACAGACCTGAAAGGTCTGCATCACCAGAATGAAGCTGGAAGGCTCTTTCTTCCTACAGTACTCTTTTTTTATGAGTACTCTCTCTTCCTACAGCACTACAGATTTCCATACAGTGGAGGTTTTACAATCACACTGTTGCAATCTCCCACTTGTAAATGGAGATAGGGAAGACATAGCAAAGCTTTTTGGCTGCTGGTTGCCTCTCTGTGTTTGAGATCCACCTCTGGTATCCTCAAAGCCTAGTCAGGGCCAAAGGGCTCAAGGGTGGCCTTAGCAAATTGGAGCAAGCTGACCTGTCTCACAGCTCTCCGAGGGCACTACACTTTCCCAGCTTCCCTGAAGGTCTGGGTTATACTGTTTGCCCAAGGTCCCGCAGGAGCCGGTGGTATAATAGGCTGCTGAAACGTAAAGGAAATTATAATATGCTACCTCAGGCAGAACAAAGGTCTGGAAATTGAGAACAGCTAAAACTCGAGCAATGAGGTGAGAGATGCTAGCAGTTACCCAGTCTGCTGTTTTCTGGGATGGATTTGTGTGCCACGTCTATCATTACACCCACAGGTTTAAGAAGCTGGAGGGCCAAATTTTACTGCATTTGTACACTTTCTTCCTCCACTGAAGGCAAAAGAACAGAAGAGAAGGTAAGACATGTTACATGCAAGATTTGGAGATCCTAGCTTGCAGTCAGGTTAATGGAAAAGGTCAAGGAAGCAGCTGGTGTGAGTGTGTCTCCTGGCCAGTCTCACCTTGGTTTCTCTTCGGATGTCACCTCCTATTAGCTCCCAGATCTAGCTGAGCACTTTCTGATTTTCACATCTACAGCCCACTCATCTAGATGATGCTGTGGGATGTGAGAAGATCTGCATTATTTTGGATGATAATGTATTCAAAAATAAATAAGGCTGTGCAGTTGGAGTAGAGAGCTGATTCTCTTACCCCTTCTCTTGTTTCTCTGGCAGAAAAATATTGACACTAACTTGAAAAACATATTATGTTTCCAGTGGAAGGAAATAATTCCAGTCATTCTCAAGTAATCCCTCTATCCACGACGGCATTAATACTACAGGTCCTGAAAAAGAGACCGATCTAACTTTTTTTTGGCTAAAATATGGTCACTGAATAAAGAGGCAGGAAATTAGGGATTTTTTTAAAAAATTTTAGGAGAAGCTGTCTCTTCACACTCACTTCTAGAAGGCCTGAGAAAATTTTCAAATTAATAAATCACTTTTATGATTATTGAAAATTTTGCAGAAATATTTGACAGTAAAAAAAGACCAGTTGTAGATCCCTTACAATAAAATGTTAAAAATGGAAAGTCTGACACATTTTTAAACTATAATAACACAAACGAGATCACTATAATTTTCAGTTCTGATTATAGGTTATAAAATCACTGCCAAATACCCATATCGTCATGAGCTTGCAGAAAACAATCTCCAAAATGAAATATGTAGAACTGCTAAAAGGAAAGTACAGACAGCTGTAAATGTAAGAGATATAACGATAAAGCCAAACCCAAAATCAAGATACTGTTGATAACCAGTCAGAGAAATTTCACTCATACTCTATCAAATTGAATTTAATCACTATTTCCATTATCTAAGAATACAGTGATTTATTTGCAGACATTCTAAGACAAAAAAGCTTTTCTAAGATGGGATTAATTTTGAGAACATATATCAAGTACTAAGCAGGAAAGAAATTATAGAGGTGTTCTATCCAAATGGAATGATATAAACGATGGAAATTCAGACTCAAGATTACATCAAGGAGAAGGAACCAAGTTCTAAAAGTCATAGGTGGAAATATTAATTAGTTTTGGTCACATGAAAATTTCTAATTTTCTTATTGGAAAATAAGTATTTTGTTGACAGTGCAGTTCAGAATACTAGGATTAACCACATGCAGAAATCGGGAAACTAAGGAGAATCGGCTTAGCATGAAGATACTACAGCTGCTAGAGGTAACATAAACATATCTGCAGCTTCACTCTGAAGTAGTTTACTGTGAGACTGCGAGACAGATGAACAAATTAACGTCCTCCCACTAGATTTCATGTTCCTTTGAAACTGCATATAGTTGGAGTTTGCAAGAGGTTTGCTGAAACAAAAAAATGAAATCATGGAGCTATTAAAAGATGGAGACCTGATCACTCTGTGGGCAGAAACAGCACAGTAAGCCACTAACAAATTTCTGGTGTCATTGTTAAATGAGACATATAACCTTCCAAATGTAATAAAACACATAACAAAATGTAAGATGTGGAAATTTTTTCAGTGTGAATTCACACAAATTAAAAGTTGAAATGCAGTATATTATTTTGAGCAAAACTCCTTCTGGACTGCAACTGTCCATGACATAGTCTTGATTGCTTGAGTTTCCTCAAAACCGACACGTTAATTTCTTATCTTTCTTCTGTCAGTTCGTAATTTCATTTCAGTTTGTATTGGCTTAGCAATGAGCATCCTTAAAAAGTGATAGCTGCGGGAATGTGGGCATAGAAACGTGACTCATAAGCTTTCGGGCAATTTAACTGCTCTGCTTATGAAACTAAGCAGTTCACGAGCTATCAGCTAAGGAACTGTGCAGCTGAATCATTGCCTACGCATCGGTGGGCTTCCTAATTAGAATAATAAATACAAAATACATACTTGAAAATGGCAGGAGGACCATATGAGGTATGGTCAGCCATTTCTCCCTATGTGATAGCTATGTAGAGGTTTGTAGAACTGAATGGAAATTACTAAGGTCTCTGTGGGGTAATTTTCCATGCGTAGGTTCTGCACAATGTCTGGTTTTCACTGATATGAATTCCCCTTCCTGAACATTTTCCCACTCTAAAAGCCCATTTCCAGAATTTCCACTTCTCCTTCTTGTGTGACTGACTGTGACTGCTTGTGGCTTGTGAATGCTGTTTAGAGAAGCACTACACACTGAAATTCATAAGCAAAATATGTGCTTTAATAGCTGTAATTATTACAGAGCTGTAAGCCCTGGTGGGGCTCTTTAGCTGAAAGTTTTAGAAGTTTCCAAATAGTCAAGTTAACCTCAAAATATTGTGTCTGATGGGTAAATGTAATCTCACCATTTTATAGGGCAAAATAGAAGTACCAAGAAAAGAAACCTCATAATTCTGAATTTGGGCACTTGAAAGGTTACATTGGCATCTAACGAGGTGTGCTTTCTTATTCTTTTTTTGGAAGCAGAATTGGGCTTGTGGCTCCAGCACACTTCATTAGAAAGCTCTTCAGATTTTCATTGGAAGGTGAGGACGCCCGCCAGCTGCTAGCATAACACCGTCTTATTTATTTTACTAAATGTGGATGTTGCTGTTTAATATCAGATCTTCAAATAGTCTTAAAGGGATTTGCCCAAGGTCATGCAGTGCCTTTGGAAAAGACCTCAGGTGTTTTGACTCACTTCACTCTGTAATGCAATGAGCTTAACGAATGGCTTCTGTTTGGGAACCAGAAGGTCATGCATAGAGAGATTTCCTCCTGAGCAATGCCACCAAGAATGAAATGTGCGTGCAGACCTGGAGACTGGCCTTTTCGGTTTTCACTGTCCAGCTTTGAGGCTGAAAGCTTCTTCGTAGAAATGATGCAATTCCAGAAACACCTCAGTGTTCGGTTGGATTAGTTTGTTCAGTGACTCACTTTTTCAACACATATGAAAATGCTGTTAGCTAAGGAGAAGCCCAGACCTCTTCATCTTTTTAAGGCAGTAGTTTGGGGGAACCCTTTATTTTTCAGAAAGAAGACCTTGAGATTTAAGTATTAGTTCTGTATCCTTGACCTGTCTGAAATGCCAGATACCCTTCCCTCTCTCTACTGTATTTGTAACCTATGGAAGAGGCTTCTTTTTTCTTTATCATAGCTGTAAAACACGTCCTTTCCAGACCTCTTCCAGAGAATGCTACATGCACAGGGTCTCTCTTCTTTTTTTAGGTGGTACAGAAGGGAAAGGAAGACTTCAAAGTGAAGAACAGGGGGTTCTGTGATCATTGTGGGGCAGGTGATGCTCCAGACCCAGACGTAATGCAGAAAGGGGTACCTGGAAGAGGGTGGAGATGGCTCCTTTGCATGCCGGGACGTTCGGCCAAGCTGCTGTTGTGGCCGGTGAGGGCTTCAGGGCGGAGCACTGTGGGGTTGTTTAACACCTGATCAGCAGATCTGGACTTGAAGGTGATCTTAAGGTCAGTCCTAAACACCAGAGGAAGCTCACTCTCACTGCATTTATGATTTCATTAGGTTGTAATTAGCTGAACAAGGACAGCGTGTTCTGTGGAACAGAGAGAAAAAATGCTTCTGGTTATTAGATCTGGGGCGTTAGAGCAGAGTGCTTGCATACCTGCTCCGAAAGTTTATCTGTTGGCCTGCAAAGAAAAATCTGCTGCTCTCAGACACCCACAAACTGTGTGACGTGGCAGCTGGGGCACCACACAGTGGCAGCAAAAAAAGTGGTGGGAGGCAAGAAATGCCAACCTTTAGATCTGGGCAAGGTGTGAGCAGCCGGTGTTAACCCAATCTGAATGCAGAGGTGTGAAAAGCTTTTAGACAAATCTCCCCAATTGCCAAATCTCTGCGACTAATCTATCACACGTTGTGTCTACTGGAGACGCAGAAGCAACTGAAAGAGTGATTTGTAATCCTGTTACGTAATTTTTAAATTATTATGGCATTTAAAAAAAATAAGTGATGATCAGAAGTTTTATGCATTTTCAAAGGATTAAGTCTAGGGACATAATTAAGATTATACCTCCAAAAGCCATGCATAGTGGAGGTTTGTCCTTGGCATGGCTTGGTTTTGTGTTTGGACTCATCCCGGTGAATGCAGCAGGGGAGACTGGGGGATCGTCACAAGCATACCCGGTACAAACATTAACAGATTAAAAAAAAAGAGAAGGGGTATTCTGAATAAAAAGATAAAAAACAGTGAGAAGAGAGTTGTTTCATCTTGGAACAGGACGAGGGAGATGGTTCAGAGTGGGGTTTCCGAGACAGGCGCGGCAGGCTCAGCTTACCAAGTTAGTTTTGGAGGACGATCCTGAAGAGTAACACTCAGGAAGTGAACTTTTGCTGAATTTTGCTCTCAGCTTGCACAGCTGGGTACCGGGGGATCCTAAATGACAGTTAGGGGAGGAGCTGATTTCTGTGTTCGCTATGGGACTTTTTTCCAACTTTATCATCATGTATTTCACTGTTCATTCACTGGGATGAAACTTTTTCATCTTTAAGCTGTCTGATGAGAATAATCATTAGAAATGAATCTCAGAAGCACATGGCACATGTTTTTTTCCTATGGGACTAACGAATACGAGTAAAATGATTTATAAGAATAAAGCCTTCAGGAGCTTCTGCCCTTGCTGACATCTGGGCAATCTCCCATCAAACTCCAAGGATCTGTTTGGGGCTGATTTCAGGTACCGCAACGTGATGGTGTATCTTTCTAAGTACAAGAACATTATTTCCTGCTGTGGGTGATAGCCAGTACCCCTTTGGCAAAGTGTACATGGTGGAGAGAGATCCCCCAAAACGGAATAATTTTGTACCGGCAGAGTCCTACACTGTCGGCAACAGTTGCTGCTGCTGGTTTTCTTTATTTGCCCACTGAATTCTTGCTGAAATAAAACTTGTGTTAAACTAACCTGAGCTCTCTGGACTTGAGTTGCTCTCCAAAGTCGTTATGAACGCTGCCCAGCTCAGTCCACTGTATGACATAGTCTTTATTTACCTCCTGCCAAAATTAACTCTGTTTAATTTTCTGTAAATTGCAGCACTATGTCTGAGTTATTTGGGACTCTATTTCTTCACACTTCTTCCAAAGTCTAGGTCTGCACTGTGGTTCTCTACCAAGAAAAAAGAGACAGATGGCAGATGAAATGTACCCTAGAGAATAAAACATTGTAAGGATGATGGATATCAAAAGATGAGAGAGCATTTCTGAGAGCAATTGGGCAACTGAAGTCAGGAATGATTCAATCTTAAAAAAATGCACCTTCTGTTTTCAGTTATAAAGAAACAAAACTGGTAACCTTATTTTGAACTTTTTTTGTTTTTATACTTAGAGGTGCTATGTTTAGGGGAGGAAGAGAGAAGTGTAGCATCCAGCAAGATGCCATGTTTTTCATACAATACTTTCCTGTTCATTCTTCTTTTTATATATATATATTTATATTTTAGTTTTTGGATTGCTCATACAGATGATTTGAAAGGAAATATTCTCCAACATATCTCAGCTGTGCCTCTAATTCCTAGCATTTTAAAAAGAAAAGTCCTCTGTCTTGCGTATTTACATAAAGCCTGAATGCCAGATTTGGAAGATGTAATAAAAATATGCTTTTCTGGGATTTGTTCTTAGGGAAAGAGGATTCCCCATGACCAAAAATACCCCAGTAATAAGCATTTGCTCTCTGCTGGCACCACTGTGACCTTAAATTATGAGCTTGCCCCCGTTTGTAGCCAGTTTCCCCTCTTTAAATGTACAGTTAAGTCATCTGTAAATATCATAACTAAATCTGGAAGTGCAATTTAGTGACTCTATTTGAGGATTAAGAAGAAGAACAACATTACTCAGAACCATATGTAATCTTTTCTGCTTTGTTTAATTTCATTTACGCTATGCATGCCTTATCTTCCAGTCATTCTTCACTCCAGCTCGCTTGATATATTTGCAACGCTGTTGATAATACCATCAGAAAAATAGCTAAGTGTTCACTTTTTTGCAAAACAAAATGTATATACTGTGAAGTGCATTGACATAACGTTAATGATGTGGGATCATTGTCCCTAGGAAGGAAAAAGGTTGCTAGATCATTCTGTTCATTTTCCAACTACAGATGAGTTCAAACTGTGGAAAGGAGGTATTAGATTTTACACCTGATCATACTGGCTGGCTTTATTAAACACTTGGAGCAACTCTCTACTTTTCTTTACCAAGAACGCCAAAGAATTGAAATTCTTTACTGAACACAGTCTACATTATCATCTTTATTTCATGAAGGTGTTATTCATGTATTTTTTTTCAGTGGGACTGCCCCCCAGGTGCTATGGGTATCTGCTGTTTGATTATTGTGCCAGGGTGACAATTACTGATTAATTTGTATATCTTATTATTCATTACAAGCCTCACAAGCTTTATTCTTGCTGGGCCCACCTTGTGGTCCCCTATGGTAGTTGAATTCACACCTTCTTATTTCCTCCTGACAGTATGGATGGTGAAATAATTTTGAAATCCTGAGCAGCTGCTTTTGAAGTTATTCTTGCTGCTTTTCAAATCAAATAGTCTTAATTTGTAGCCTTACTTTTTATTTTTTTTCCTGAAAGCTTATCCATTTCCATATGAATATATTGTACAGTCAGTGAACATAATTCTTTGTCATATACTTGGAAGCAACATGGGGCAGACCCTTGCCTGGTGTAAATACTCATAATTGTGTTGATTGTGTGGCGCCATTTGAGCTTTGAGTGAAATTTTGCAGAGGACACCTTCACCCCTTGCTCGGTGTAGAGTCCAGACAGGCACACAAGAGGAAGTGCCTGAAAGATTACTATGAACCGGGCAGAGCAAGAACATCTCCTAAAATAGCGATGCTCCATGTCATTGACAGCCAGCTTTGGAAAATCTGAGAGTTAGGTAAAAGGAAGACTTTGGAAAACCGGCTCTGGAGCTCAGCAAAGCCGGCACAAAGCCGTTCCCAGCATTCCTTACCTCCCAAACTGCTCCTTTAGTAGTTTAATCCAATGCGCAGAAACAAATAACCACACACAAATAAATCCTCTGGCACAGCAGGGACTAAGGAACAGAAATAGCTGTGTCTCAGTTACAAGCAGGATAGACCCTCAGCCAGAAGTGGCCCCCAATCCAGAAGACAAATTAAATGCAGAGAGACAAAAATGAAGAAGAGAGAACAATGTTTCACTGGGGAAAAAAAAGATCACCCATCACAAAACAGCTGTAAGAAGAATGACTGCGAAATATATCTATACACACACACATGCATGCACATACACATCGATACACGGAACCAGTCTCATAGTAGAATGTGAAATGTGTATAAAAACCCAATTTCTTAGAAATTTTCAGCCCAATATAAGGTCCAGTTATCAGGTGGGCATTTTCCACAGTAACATCTAACAGAGATTAATTATGATCTAAAATCCTTGATTTTCCTTATAATTTCTTGTATTTATCTCCTTGATGTCTTTACTCACCTTATATTAAAACCAGCAAGAAGACTCCTGCTTCTTTTCGTAAGAGGTGAAACCAGACTGGTGTTTTCATAACCATATACCTACAGTCCAGTCCAAGATTTTTAAGAACCTTTACTATTACTAACAAGGGAAGAAATTTTGGCCAGCAGGAGTACAGAAGTGATCATGCCCCTGTACTCAGCATTGGTGAGGCCACATCTTGAGCACTGTGTTGAATTTTGGGTCCCTCACCACAAGGACATTGAGGTGCAGGAGTGAGTCCAGAGAAGGACAATAAAGCTGGTGGAGGGTCTAGAGAAGAAGTCTTATGAGGAGTGACTGAGGAAACTGGGGTTGTTTACTCTGGAGAAGAGGAGGCTGAGGGGAGACCTTATCCCTCTCTACAACTACCTGAAAGGAGGATGTAGCGAGGCAAGTGTTGGCCTCTTCTCCCAAGTAACTAGAAATAGGATGAGAGAAAATGGCCTCCAGTTGCATCAGGGGAGGTTTTGATTGGATATTAGGAAAAATTTCTTTACTGAAAGAATGGTCAAGCATTGGAATAGGCTGCCCAGGGAAGTGGTGGAGTCACCATCCCTGGAGGTGCTTGAAAAATGTGTAGATGTGGCACTTTGGGACATGGTTTAATAGGCATGGTGGTGTTGGGTTGGTGGCTGGACTTGATGATCTTAGAGGTCTTTTCCAACCTTAATGATTCTATGATTCCATGGTTCTACGATATAGAAAGTGGCAATGTATCTTGTTCTTGAATCAAGAGAACCGTAACCAGGATTGATATAGTTTTGCTGAATCTGCAAAGCCATTTGATAGACACTGGTCACTGTACACTGTGAAAATTGTACCGTTACCTTTACACTCTTGCAATGTGTGGAAAATTGTGCTGGTAGAACTGGAAGTGAGACTGCTATATAATTAATGAATTATCTGGTGTTCAATAGTAAAATTAGTTTTAATTAAGTTTAATTTTAACAATAGAAATTAACTGTTTCACTGGCCACAGGACTGAAGAGTACATTGTAAGGATATCTAATCAACAGCAGTTCTAACACCAGAATTGGCATATGGGAAGGATTTGTCAACATGTAATTAGGACTTGATCCAACCCTCATTGAAATGAACTTTCCATTGATTTTAATAAGAAATGCATCAAACACTGGACGCCACAGTTCACCATAATGTGGTATCTCTGCTTTTAAAATTTGGCACAAGATCAAATTCTGTAATTTAGCTTACAAATTTGCTACAGGGAGTGATCCTACCCATATTATGTGGTACGACATCTACAAAACAGCTGCTATCAGCTTAGAAGAATGGTAGTTTTATAAGCTGGGAAAAGAGTTTGTCATGGTAGATTGTTCTATTGAAGTAGATGCAAGTTCAGGAAACATGGCAAAAAGATAATTGCCCAGTAGAAAGAGCACTGAAATTCTTTGGTTTCCTACCTGTGCAAAAACCCAGCAGGTTCAATGACTAAATAGACACTGAGGAAAATTTCAAACCTACTTATGTGGCGTAAAAATTCAAAGGCAAGTCTTTGAAGCTTTTCATATTCCTCATTCTCACAGTAATTGGTAGGTTAGTAATCAACAGATCAATCAATTATTCAAATCAGCAGGAAAGGGGATATCTCTTCTATAATCCCAATTTAACACAAGTTTAAAAAATGATTTATTTTCAATAAATGCACCCAGTGTGCAATCCACATCTCTGTGAACATAGCAACTCGATTTGGGAGTTCTTTGCAGTTCTGCTGTAGGAAGTTCTTCGAAGTCCAGTGTTTAAGCCAGTACTTGTCACAATTTCGTGCATGGAAATAGGTATCAGCATAAAAAATGGCTTCAATTTTTGTAGGCCACCTAAAGCTACAGCCTTCAGAAAGTCACGGCACTTTTGCAGCAATTCAACATCTCCTATGTGACTGACACTAGCTGCCTACATAATTTTATTAATGCTATTCAATAATGATATTTTGGCATATGTCCTCTCAACCTATTACAACAGCAATTGCTGGAGACAGCGGCCACACAGACTGATCAACAGAATCACAGAATCACAGAATAGTAGGGGTTGGAAGGGACCTCTGTGGGTCATCTAGTATAACCGTCCTGCCGAAGCAGGGTAATAAGTTAAACAAGACTGGGCCCAGTACTGACCCCTGGGGGACACCACTTGTTACCAGCCTCCAACTAGACTCAGAGCTGCTGATGACAACCCTCTGAGTTCTGCCATTCAGCCAGTTGTCTATCCACTTCACCGACCACTCATCCAGCCCACACTTCCTCAGCTTCCCTAGGAAAACAGAAAAGGTTTGCAGTGCAGATGTCTACAACTGAGCCAGTTATAGCGGCTTTTTTATAGCCATTGGGGAGCAATAGGAACTTTGAGGTTGTGATTCATCTCACCCTACATCAGACATCTGAAACAAGGTAGATGAACTCAGTCTTAAAACTGTGTAGTGACGTAAAAGAAACTGAAGGTGACTGGCTCGGAGATGGGCGTTCACACTGTAGGTAGATACAACTAAGTGAGATGAATCTTGCCCTGCTGAAAGGATTTTGATCTGGCAAACACTTAGCATCTCTCTCTGATATCAAGCATCCAATAGTAGTGCAATAATATTATATATAATATTATGTCGAATATTTCTCAAACAGGGATGTTTTTAATCTCCTTTCTGGCCTCAAGATCTCCTGTGAGGTTGAGTCACCAACAAAATCTCCCTTACTGTGAAAAGGTACTTTTCTGAGGTCATAAGAAAAAGTGTATTATTAACTCATCATTTGTAAAAGTTATTCTGTAAATAGAGATAATATTATAAATAAGGATAATAGTGTAAATAGGGATACAAATGTAAATAAGGAGAACAATAGCAATTGTTTCTTTCTCTTTAAAAAACTTCTTTATCAAACCCCCAAATCATTTAAACCATTTGCCTGTCCTGGGAACTGACTAAAGCATGCAGAATTATCAGTTTAGCCTTATCTCAGCCTGTGCTGAATGGTGACGAATGTGTTCTTACTTTATAGTCATGGTGCAGAAAAAATTTGTGTGTGCTGAAGTTCATGCTTCTGCCCTAGGACACTAACAGAGTGTGAAGAAGTTGGATTAGAGCTGCCTTGGGTGTTTCTGTACTATCCTTTAGTGACATCTGTAATGAAGTGTAGAGCCACTCTGGGAAGACTGGGTTACCTGGGTATACTCAAATGGAAAAGGTGTCTCAAATATATACTTTTCATGGAGTGGCTATGAATGTTGAATGATGGTATTTGTAAATTAATACATTGCATTTTGAGAAAAAACCCCCACAAGGTAAATATTCTTGAGCTGTTAAAACTTGATTGGAAGAAAAACTTTTTTGCTAAGGACAATCAGGTCATAGTTAGTCTCTTGCAAAACCTCAGAGTGAATACTGGGGACAACCAGTGAGAATTATGCAAATCTTCTGTCTTTAAGTGAAGAATGGATGATCACATTCAACCATACTGGGCTGAAGTGTTTCTTATTCGTATTAGTGTCAGGCTTCTTGTAGCACATCTTGAGACTAGCTATAATGTGCTTAGGAAGAGTCAAACTTCTAAGTTGGTGGATTAGCCTGTGCTTAATTTGTCCAGGCTCTGTGAATACCATCTGTGCTCAGGCTGGCTTCTTCAAGAGTGCTTTGAAGTTAAAACCATGCATAGTTCTCAGATTTATAGGTGGAAGAAGAATCTGAGCTTGAGAATGGGCTACAGCCACATTCAGCTCTTATTGCTGCTGCAAATGTGCTCCACAAAGTGGATCATGCCAGAATACTCACAAGGATTTTCCAAGACTTGCCTTCCTGCTCTAGGATTTGGGCTTTCCCTCTAGAGGTTGTGCTGCCATCTGATGAGCAGGTGTCCTGCATGTCAGAAATAGTGGCAGCTAAATGAATTTTGCAGGGGCTAATGATACTTTTAATATAGCTGACTCCTGTCTGGGTGCCTGAGAAGAAAAATCTACACAAACTCAAGAATTAATTACTTCTGATGCTGAGAAGGAGCGGAATTGAAAGGGTGATCTCAGAGAAGGGAGTAGAAAGATCTAATTAATAGATCGTAAAGCTAGAACAGACTACTGTGATGATCTGATCCCAAGTAGCAGAGGTCATAGGTCTTCCCTGAATTAATTTGGAGTTGAAGTTGAGCATTTCTTTTTAAAAGCCATCCAATGTTGATTTATAAGTTGCTAGTGATGGAAAATCTTGGAGACATTTTCAAGCTGTGCCAGTTATTAATCATCTTCATTGCTGAATTAAAAAAAAAAGGCATAGCTTTATTTTTGGGCTGATTTTGTCAGATTTCTACTTTCATGAATCTCAACTGTGAGCCGTGACAGAACATATTGAATCAATTTTCATTGTTTTACTCATGTTCCAGCAAAAGATATGGTTCTATTTGGACTATATACATTATTTTAAGGTCATCAAATGAGAGAAAACGAGAGGAAAAAAAGAAAGAAAGAAAGAAACTTATGGTCAGTGCTGGTATGAGACTTGGGATTTCTTGCTCTGACACTCCACCAAGCTGACAGAAAGAATTCAGAGCCATGTTTTGGAAAGGTGTTGGGCACTGCACGCTGTAGTACGCATGCAGGGAGGATTTAAAAGCACCTCTGCACCAAGCTCCTTGTGTTTCTCATGGATCTAGGCACTTCTGAAGACCCAATAATCATGCTTTGGTACTGAACAGTTCTCCTCCCTCCCCTCCCACCTACCCTCTGCCACTGTTAATCTCTCTGCCTCAGTTGCCCAAGGAAAGTCTATGTAGAAATGGAGAAGAATGCTGTAAGGTTAAACATTGCAAGACTGGGAGGTGTCCACCTGCAGGAGGAAAGTATGTAAGATGGATCTGAGTGTTGATTGGTAACTGCAAAAGAAGGATCACTTCCATATCATACTTCTGGCTGGGAATCTCTGAAATGCACAGCTTTTAGTGAGCTGTTGCAGCCCACTGCTCAATCATTGCTTTGCTTTCTGAATACCCCAAGGAAAGAACATAACCACTGCCTGCTGATCCACACCGTGGATTTGTGGTCTGCTCCATGCCCCTTTGAAGCTGGCAGGAAGGCTCTTCTGGATGGCAGCAGGCCCTGGGTTGCCGCTTCCCTCGTCATGTTCCCCAATGTCTTTCTGCGGAGGTATGCTTCTTGCGGCCAGTCATTGGGCCAGTCTACATTTCTTGGCTGGCTGGTGAGTATTTGAACTCTAGTGCTCACTCATGGGACCTGTAGCCATAATTCTCTTACAGCAGCAATGCCAAGTCTGAAGGCAGCATAACTGATGTGGCTACTTGTTGGGTGGACTCAAAGAAATCAGCTCAGGTGTGACTAGATTGTTCCAGTCAGGTTTGCTAATTTTCTCTCTCTCATCCTCTTATTCCCTCTTTCTCCTCTTTTTTTTATCATTTTACATCTCTCTCTTTCATTCTTTTGAGAAAAATAAAGTTGCTCTTGGATCTGAAGAATTCATTTGTTGATTGTCTTTAATGAAGCTCCAGTTCTTCTAGTGAGAAGCAAGGGCTGTGATATTTCATGGAGATTTTGTGATTCTAAGAATTACTTTTTTGAATAATCTGACACTATATTTTTCTGAATCTGAAGTTGTTTATATGACAACTAGGTGCTAAAACTTCTCAGAAATGCAGATATTTGATAGGAAATACAAAAATTATTTAGAACAAGAAGACATTAGTATGGACCCAGTAAAGATCCAGCATGAATTGGGATTAGCAATTATGATAATGTCTTGGTTTTTCCTCTTAAATTTTCACTCTGAAGGAAATGTTGCTTTTATAGCCTTTAGCTCAGCTGTTTCATTTATCTGCATTGTGCTGCAATTATAAAAATAACGAAAAGGATGTTTCGGATCATCTTTTTTTTGCCAACTATTTTTGTTATGAACGGCCTTTGATTATGAAGCAGAATGAATTATTGATTTTTGACTGCTCAGGGTTATCAAAAAGAGTGCATTTGTGCTGTTTTTGGTCATAAATTTTAAACACAAAAAAGGATCATGTTATGGAAAAACTTTGTGGGCCCAACTGCCAGTTCCTACGCGCTCAAAGACATCTGAAATCCTGCCTACTCTTCTTAGTCCCTCTTGATTACTGAGGAAGAAGTCCTGTTTTTCTTTAATGGGAGCCTTGCCCGGGATTTGGCTTCAGGAAGAAGGTCTGTCTTTTTATTCAGCACTCAGATGGAGTCCAGTTGACTAATATTGCAAGATAGTATTAATACTTTGCTGTCAGAACTTGTCAATCCAGAGAAAGCCAGTCTGACTCATTGGAAACTATCCCCATGAGAACGAGACTTTCACAACTGCCTATCTGAGTGCATGGAAAGATAAATGCTATGGTTCAGTCTTTCCCTCCAGAGAGAGGCTGTTCTTCAGGAAAAGTCAAACCAGACACATGCTCAAAGCAGGCTCAACAGATTTTACAAGATATGACGTAAACGACAAGGAATTTCTAGCAGTGGCTCTCTAGACGTATTTATGGAAGACCGAGGGCTTGAGGATTAAACTATCTTTTAGCTGGGGTGAGACAACCTGATTTTTCTGTCCAGCTGGAAAAGAGACTAGTAGCCATGTCCATCTCAAGAAAATTAATCTCTTTAAATGGTGCAATGCTGTCTTCAGCTGCCAGAGTCGGGATGACACTGAACATGAACACTCACAGGCTGTGGCTTGCCTTGATATCCTTAGGAGAACAACACGAGGCCTGAGGAAAATAGTACCAGGTGTTAAATTCATCACCTCAGAAACCGAACAAAGTGAACATAAAGGAAATTGAAGGGATGACTGAGTATAGCAGGGAGCTAGACATCTACAGGCTGTCAGCAAGATACATCCAATATGTGAAATGAAGATCAATGCTACATTTAACCCAGTTAAATATTTTTGATAGGAAAGTAGACTGGGAGAAATATACCTCAGAAATTTTCACTGCTAAAATTGTATTTTGTATTTCATACACTGCTGGGTTTTATTTTGCATTTTTGGTGAAAGTCATGGATCCAAACAGAGCTCTGCTGGCGTCTAGAACATTCATGTGGAGAAGCACGCAGCTGGAAGGATAGGATGGGAAAAATTATGTGAGTAGAAATAAATGGGGAAAAATTCAGTATAACGGTATTTTAAAAAGATGCAGATGAGACTTAACTTCAGATGACATACTGTTTTTTTAATTTCTTTAAACAAAACCACCCTGAAAAACATGAAGATAATTATTTGTACAATTTTTTTTAGGTGTCACCTGACAGAATGTCTAAAGAATAATTAACTTATGGATGCAGAACCAGAAGATGCTGATGAGAAACACATTTTCTTTAAAGTAGTGCTGAATGTCCTGTCGTGAATATATTAGTATAGCTGTTTCTTTCTAGCACAACTGTGGGCAGAACTGACCCAGGTTAACACTGGAATGTTGATGTTGAAAGTCTTGTCTAATTTTTGCTTTTGTTAGTAGTCCTGATGGCTTTTGTGTGACTGTGTTCACCATTGTGGAGGGCAGTAAATCTGTTGTCTTGCTCCAAACTGTGCAGCTCTCTAAATACATATGAAAGTTTCAGGGATCCATCATATAGTAGCTCTGTGTATAGGCCATGTACATTGTTGTCTCTGATGTTCCCCCTCCTACACATTCCCCAGTAGGAACTGTTTCTCGAAGAATCATCCCTGGAGGCCACTTAAGACCTCCAGGGATGGAGCAGTACCATCATGGTGATGCATTCTGGACAGGTACTCTTTTCTCTGGCATATTTCCATGGTGGCAGTAATAAAGGTAATGAGCATGGCGTGGTCCTACCTACCCTGTCTCAGTCTGTCCGCCTCTGTCCCAGGGCATGTTGCTATTTGGCCAGCTGCCTTTACCTCATAGGAGATGAAGAACTGCAGATTGATGGAAGAGCTGAACTGCGTTTGGGTAAGCTTATAAACTTTTACAGTGATTAGCGCTGCTATTTTTGGGGGGACTTAGGTACCTCTAAGTACCACCATACCCCTAGGTCACCACCATACCTCTAAGGTATGCAGGGTTACTGCTGCAGGGGGTTGCAGGGGCAGCCTAAACCCCATTTTTATCATTCACTGCTGCTGGGAATGGACTGTCCTAGTGAAAATGATTTACAGACCTTAATTAAAATCTTTGGCTGTTGCCTTCTGCTCCTCGCCAATAAATCCCAAAGTGCCTGATGAAAAAACATCAGTATTATCGTCCTCATTTTATAATGCAGATATCAATGTCTGGGTGTCATATGGGCTAGAGTCTATAATTCCTTTAGCTGGAGCAGAGGACTGTATTGCTACAGAGAACTGAGTCCAGCATTATTTAACCAAGGCCAAAGGCAAGTCAAAAGCTGTTTTAAGTTTATAATAAAAATTTCCTGGTTTTCAACCCTTTGCTCATTCCACTCAACCATACTGGCTCTCTGAAGTGCTAGTGGTGCGGAAGGAAGAAGATGCTTTATGATCCTTGATGACTATAATGTAGCAAATAAAGCTCTAGGGTGCTTTCAAGCTCACAGCGATCTCGTGGGGTGGAAAATTAATCATGCTGCAACTACTGGAGAATATATTTTTTTTACATTAGCTGCTTGGGTCTTTTTCCAAACCAGAAGATGATAAAGCTCTTCCCACTACTGGATGAAGACAAAAGAGAGTGTCATCAACACAAGCAGTAAAATAAGCTGAATAAGCTTATTTGGACTCCTGGTTACTAATCTAATTCTTTTACGATCATTTTTGGCTCTAGAAAGAAGAACTATTTGCAAAATAAATAGATTTTTTTTTTTAATGCCCCAGTCAGCTTGTTGCAAATGTTGGATCTCAAATCCTTAATCTAGCCTTTCAAGCCTAGCTGCCAATCTTTCCTTACTACAGAATGTTGGTATATTCTGTATAAATGTATAGACAATTAAACTTTTGGAAATTGCTTAGAAATTGTTCCCTGCAGTCAATATGTATCAGTAGATGAAGCTAAAATAAAACATAGACAGTGGTTTGAGGTCTCTTGAGACTCCCAATATTCCTACTGAAAAAAAACATTCGTCAGCTTTGGTTTTTTCCACTGCTTTCTCACAGACCAATTGTGTCTTCTTACACCCGAGAACTTTCCAGATACCTCTTTCATACTGGCAATACTGAGGGGTGTCCCTTTAGGGTCCCAGACTCACTATTGTGTAGGGTAATTCACAAATGCTCCAGGTTCATACTCACAGGGTTTATTTTTCAGCTGAAACCTTGTCTTTATCTAACTGAGGCCATCTGGGGTTTCCGGCATGGTTACAGTCTCCTTGTAAGCCTGTAACATTCCCCTTTTCATAGGCTGCAGCAGCCCATGAGGACTGGGATTTCATATGCTCTGAGCAAGGCCAAGTTTAGCATTTTCCACCTTGGTATCATTACATCACTACCGCAGGAAGAAAAAAAAATGGAACTCATTTAGTTGTCACAACAAGGCCAGCTCTCCAGTTTTGCTGTCCTGCCACCCTTTCATCCCACTGCATGTCTACCACCTTCTTATAACTTGTACGTCAAAACCTAGGTTGAAACCTAAAGCTGAACTTGGAAGGGAGGATAATTTTCTCTGACTAGCACCTGCCTTCAACTTAACCAAGTACTTTTTCTTAAGAAAAAATGGAGCCCTGTTGCAAAATAATTGATATTTACCTGTTCATTGAGTTTCAGCAATGGAAGAATCTTTCTACCCTAATTAAAATGCTAGGATCAGGGCACTAGATTAACCAGTGATTTTCTCTTTTAATTCCAGTCTGTTGGTCTCAAGAAGGTGCTCCACATGATCACCTTTCTCCTCTCCCTGGCACCAGACCACTTCCACTGCAGGCTCCTACTAAGGGGGAAAACAGGAAGCTCAACAAGAACAACTTAAAATAAGAGGAAACAAATGTTCATGAAATGAAAGACATGCAAAAAACACACTCAGAAAAGCCTGTTGGTCATCATTAGGTTTTTCAGCTCTTCTTGTGCAAATCTGCAGCATTTGCTAGAGTGTGCTGAGGAGCTGTGTGCAGGAGAAAGGTCAGAAATCATTGTGAGGGTTGGCACCCACAGAGTTACAAAGGTTCCCATAAAATATTTTGTCTTGCAGCCAGCTGTTTCCTAACATAAACTGGGCACAATCCTTGTTAGCCCATTGCTCTACCACAGATTTAATTTGGAGACTCACAAAATAGCAAGATGAGAAAACTAAATCATTAAAGAAATTTTTTTTTTAAGATAAATTTATATTTTTGTTACATATGGATGCAGAACTGGGACTCAGGATGCATTTTATTATGGACTTTTTGAAAATTAGTAAAATTTGTAAAAGCAGTTCAAACTGCCTAAAATGTTACAGTGGTCTCTGAATTGCTACTACAGGTCTTAATCTCACTATGTATCATGCCCCTTATGCTCAGAAGTGCGAGCGGTCTTTGAAGTATTCAAAACTGGACAGAGCAGTAATACTCTCACTCAACCCTTGATCTACTTAAGGAAATGTGGTTGCTTTCACAGATGCGTTGCTGCTTGGATTCTTGTTGGGGTAAGTTCCCAGCTGTGCGTGGTCCCTGAACTATTTCCAGTCGTCCCTAGGACCTGGTGCCCCTGTTCACTGCTGTTTCCACAGAAAAGTAAACGTCCTTTTACAGCCATTAGAGGGGAGGGAAGGAACTGCTAATTAGAGTAAAACCCAGGGAGGACTTTAGAGTGGCAAGACAATATTCAGTCTCTCAAGTGCAGTGGAGGGAGCAAGTGCAGAGAATGAGACACCCGTGGGGCTCCTATGGTGACTTCTGTTGCTGTCTCAACTGTTTAAAAAAACCCCAGCAAATGTTTCAGGGACAGAGTTGTGATAGGAAAGCTTGTGAGGTAGTAAAAAATATTTCCTCACTAAGTGTGGGTCAATATCTGGCCTCACGCCATATTCAATCTCATTTCAGATGCAAATCAGTGGGTTTCATGCTGTCATTAAATGAACTTCCAGAAGCATGAGGAGTACAGAAGGCCTGAAGAGCTACTTAACTATGTAAGGATGGATGACTAAAAGTGAGGTGATGCTGTGGGAAGTATTTTTTTTTCTTGAAATCTGTCTCATCAGCATCACCCCGATCTCTATCGTCAACAGTTCTAGCAGTTTTCCCTCCAGATATATCCTGAAAAATACAGACAATGATACTGTGATGTAAGGCAGAGAGAAACTCAAGCAGCAGTGTGTACCGCTGTCCTCCTGGTCCCCTCCCTGTGGTATCTGTCTGTCTCTCCTCTTTACTCTCTAAAGTTGAGTAATGCTGGAGATAGGATTGTGGTTGAATGGAGTTTGCCACTAAGGGCTCTGGAGAACAGAAAGGAAGGATCTGAGACATTGTAGGACATATTTTTTAATTTCTGCTGTCTCCTGGCGGTGAAGTAAAGTACAATGCCAGTAAATAAAAAATTCTGCAACAATTTGTCCTTCAGTGACACAGAACTTTTCCTTCAGTTGCTCAATATGCCATTTTCTTTCTTGTGCTCTTGTTGTGACACTATATTGAATTTCTGCTTCTTCCCCACTTCCAATTAATGCAAGATGAGCATTTTTTCAAAGGCCCTGTGGGAGTTAGGCACCCATTTCTCAGCAATTTTCCTTCTGAGCTGGCACCAAATTTACGTAGACAATTCTTGAAACCTCACCCATAGAGTCTGATCGTTAACTAAAGAGTCCCCATTGGAAACTATGGTTATTGCAAAGATTACTGGCAGTAAACGTTACCTTGTTATGCTTGTGACATGTGTGCAGTTGATTCATAACAATAATGACACTTTTCACCTAGGTAGTAATTTTCATCTGAACTGAAACATCAGAGTCAATATTTCCATTTTGCTGGTGTTTCATATAAATCTCTGCATTTGTCATTGACAAATGAGAGAGCTTCAGAAATGTTTTCTCCATCATTTGTCTCTTGGAACATAAACCAAACAAGGAAAGTTCATGTTGTATCACAAAGAGTAGGAGAAAAACTGAGTTTGTTGGCTCGGAGAACTTAGCAATGGCAGATATGATGAAACAGCTGGGGGACATGCTGGACCCCACACTCAGTGTAATGGAAGGCACGCAGTCAGCGCATGGCCTGAAACGCCCTTTGTAGGTCCTGGAGCACCGTGCGCGGGCCTTAATGGCATAGCCTGCCCCATGCCTGCTCGGTGCTGGGCTGCATAGATAATAGGGTTTTGCTGGTGCACTGTCCATGTATTCACTCCAAATCAGCGTGTAACAGTGAATCATTGTGACATGATGTTCCGTTTTCCAGCACAGTGAGAAAGATATTTTCCAGATAGAGTTCCATTTGTTTTCTTTTATGTGTTATGGGAGCCACACTCGGTATTTACGGACTTTTACCATTTCCTTGCCACTGCAGTTATTCAGGTTTTTTTTACATGTGAATCACACGTGTCTGACAAACTCCCTTGTCAGCAAGAAGGAAGGTGAAAGTAGGAGTAAGTGCAGGAGCAGCTCTCCGGGTAAAGATGGTGTGAAGTACTTCCTATGCCACCTATCCTGAGCTTTCTTCCCTTTGCGCAACAAAAATATAGTAGTAGAAAGTTCACAAGCAGGATTTTTGTTTTGGGTTACTTTGTAAGCAAAATTTAACAGAACATCCTAAAAGCCCTTTTTTTTTCAGGCATCAAATAATCAGTTCCTAAAGACAACACATCATTTGATCTGTTTGTTGATGTGTCTAATGCTATTAGAACTGACTGTGCTCTAAAGTGTACAGATGCACAGTTCAAAGAGATACAACACAGAAGTTTGGGAGGGAACAGGAGGAATATTTGTCACTGTTAGGAAATGTATAGAAAGAAGGACTGCAAACTCCTGTCTTGATCTGAAAAATCCTTCCCAATGTTTCTGGCAGATGGGATCTGATTCCCCTTCTGTCCCCAGCTCTCAATGTAAAAAAGAAAAAGTGATGTCACAGAAGTAAAAGCTACAAGAAAACCACAAGTAAAGTAAAAAATATACATAATTAAAAACATATCAGTGAATGGCTGTTCTGTGGTTTCTGTAATGTGGAACCCATAGGAGAATGCTGTGTGTGGGGCTCTGGATGTACATATAACTCTGGAGCACTTTTTTCTAACTCCAGTGATGTGTCCTCAGGCAAAAGAGATTCTTCCCAAGGGTAGTTTAAAAATATTAAATGGAGTTTTTCCATGAGATGATCTACAAAAAGTACCCTTCAATAAAACGAGCGAAGATGCTTTTACTGAAAAAAAGCCCCCAGCAACAACAACAAAAACTGACTGTAGAGGCAGCGATGAATTGAAGCTTTTCAAAAGCCTAGAAAAATAAACTTATTCAAAGACTAATGGGTCATATGAACCTTAGCTGCTTGCCATGAACTTGCATTATGTCTGAGATTTTAGAAGACTACTGCTGTTGCACTGAATTTGTGCTTTTAGATCTCTACTCTTCCAGCTGTGCTCTGCAGAAACTAGATTTGTATCTATCTGATCCACCCATTGCCATTTTCACACTTACTTCAAGTAAGGAAAGTTGTACATTTTACAATTTTTCCTCATTTTTAGGCACAGTCTTTGGAAAAAAAAAAGAGTTACTAAAGGACTTGGATGCTTTCTTATAGGATATCTGAAATGGAGAAGAAACAAAGTATAATGTAACAAAATTTGGCATACAAAGATGCTTAACATACCAGATTTTATCGGTAAAATGTATCAAGCCTTTTGAAGCTTTCTTTGCTGAATATTTCACTCAATTGGAAATTTCCAAAGTGGCAGTAAATATAGCAATAACCTCTACACAGTATCTTAGTTTAATTGTCCTGGGAGTCATTTAAATTCTACGAGCTCAGAGCTGTGTTTGGCCGCCACAGCTGAAGTTCGGAGGGGTGCAGAGGTGGTCGGAGGAGTGTGCAGGTGGGCTGGATGGTGGTGGAGAAGAGGGTCGGGTAGAGGGGGTGATGCCTGGTGTCATTGTGCTTGCACAGGGCGCTGTGGGACGCTGGTGCAGACGTACCCATTGTCCTTGTAGGCAGCCTGGGTTCAAGCTGCCCTCCCTGAGCTTCCCAGTGGCATTCCTGCAAAGGCAGGCAGGAGCTGTGGGCATAGACCCAGCAAGGGCACAGCAGGTACGAGTGAAAGCAACTTAAAATACCGGGTATCTGAATTTAATTTCTTGGGTGCACTAGATGGGCTTTTTCACAGTAGGATCCGAGGACACTTTAGAAATATATAAACGTGCCTAAAAATATATGAATGCACATGTAAATATACAAATAATATTTGGCCTTGATCCTTGCTTTGAGGCCACCCTTACAACTACAGCCTTATGTCTAAAAGGACAGGTGTACAAAATACCTTTACCTGCTTCAAAATAAAATGGGAAGAAAACAACCCAATGAGTTTCTTGGCCTTCTCTGATTTTGGTCATTTTCTTTTGAGATACTGTGATAATCAATCTACATTTGGAGGATTGGAAGGGCAAAGGAGTATTTCCTCTTTTATAGATGATGGGGAAAAATAGTTCACTTGGAATTAAAGTCTTACTGTGAGGGAGAATTGCTGTGTGGGGTTTTACTGTGTGAGATGAGTTGTCACGCTGCTGCAACTTGTCCTGGCACCGAGTCTAGTCAAAGCGGCTGGACCAGCAAATGGTCATTTCTGTGGTCTCTTTCTGGGGGCTTGTGTTGCATTTAATGCTCTCCTAACATTGTTTTATCCTATTGGATGACACTAGTCCCTGAAAGAATGCAAAGAGCTTATTTAAAAATAAACATAATTTAGCTTAAATGGAAAGTCAAAATATCTAATATCCTATTTTATTTCTCTTCATCTGCCTGGGCACTAAAAAGCAGAAAAATCCAATTTCTGGCCATACACTACACATCTAGATTTCTGACTGTAGTGGTGCCTGTGTCAGGGAAGGGAGTTCAGCTGGCTCCATGAAGTCTCTTAGAGGTATTGTTGTGCAGATATATTTTACCTGGAAAGCACATTAGTACATGGGTGGAGATAGCTAGAACTTTTGGAATAAAATATGCAAACAACTGAGTTTTATTCTGAACTGACTCTTTGTTTGCACATTGGAATATTTTTAATTTTCTTCTGTTTTTTCTTGTAAAGTGATTACTTGGAATTTCTTTCGGCTTTTTTTTTGTTTGTGTTTTTCTTGTTTTCTCTCACAACTCACTGTTCTGAACTTCAGATTTGCATATCTACTTTCTGAATATAATCTGTGTTTTATGAGACTATTCCCTAATTATTCCCTAATTGTTCCCTAATTTTCTTAGTGTACATTCAAAAACTCTGCATGAATGGAGTTTGCCTCTGTCACTGAAGCACTAACTTCTTGCACACTGGGTGAGAGCTTTGCTTGTGGTTGCGCAGACATACGTCACTCTATGTCTGTTTGTCTTGGTTACTCCATTTCTGTTTGTCTTGGTTAGTTTTACATCTTTCTCTGCTCATCTGAAAGAGATCTTTCCAGTTCAAAACAAGCACAGTTGCGCAATTTTTTGAGAGTTGATTTGTGGTAGTTTGGGGGGGATGGGGAATGGTTTAAAAACATTGAGTAGAAACAAAACTATATGAGTTTTACCTTTCTGTCCCCTTTGCTCAGCTGCTTCCTGTTTCCTTTATTGCAAAAGTTAATCTCATTAGAAAAAATAGCATGATACCTTTCAAAAATAAAACAAATGTTTCCGGGCCTTTTGTTTGTTTTTTTGGGAGATGGGTGTTTCACACAGAATTGAAACATCTTGCAGGGTGTCTGATGCTTTTGGAAGAAAAAGTTGAGGAGAAGAAAATGTGTATCTGCTTTGCATAGCCGAGAGGTCACAAAATGTAGTATTTATAAATAGAGAAGCAAAGAAAACTTCACCAGCAGGTCCTGGTTCTGGATTTACAGTGAATGATTCTGGCTTCCTGCAATGACATTGCACTTTTGTCAGTTCACTCCATCTTGCAACAAATTTTTTGAGCTCAGGAAGTCATCAGTGGTACTTCTGGAGCTGTTTGTCATTAAGTACACATTTTTCTAAATGGCTGCAAGAGTGAGGTGTGTTTTGCAGGCTTGAACTCTGTGACATTTTCCTCAACTTAGGCAATCTTTTGCTCGATATTCGATAATTCACAGTTTTTATCAGCTGTTGATTACAAGAGCTTGCTCTGGGAGTTTCACAAATACACCACTGATCAGTGGTAACTGGGAGATGTGAAAACTATGTACAGTCCTTGAGTGCTCATTCCTTTAGATTCCCTGAAGACTTAGACTGGTAGACTTTTGTATGCAGAGAAAGCTATGAGTGATAAACTCAAACGTTCTGCAAATGTGGCTTTCTGAAACAGCTGTATATGTGGATAAGCTGTTTGATAAGTTACCAGGGGCTGTTTATGGGTGGCGTTAGTGCTCTCTACACGTTGTGCTAAGTGGTGTTCAAACGGCCCTTGACTCCCAGCCAACAGATGGGAAAGTCATTAACCATCAGATTTGAACAACAGTTGCTTTCTGTATTTACAAAGCCCTGTATGTGATCTGTATGCCAACAAGATATAAACTGAATGAGGAATGTCTCATGCCTTCTCAGCATAACTTGTGTAAAACTTTGCAGTCCTCAGCACAAGGTTAATTCAGCGTGCTGCAGGTCTCTTGCCCAACACTGGGCTGAGGGCTGTGGCCGCTAGCTGAGAGGGGGACCGTTATGTGGTGAGAGAACAGGAGCCATCTGGAACTGCAGAACAAGGCCAGTTTGTGACTAGGACATGAAGTACATCCTCATAAAAGCATGAGCATTTCCTGTGCTGTCACCAAAGTCAATAATCTCAGTACATGTAAGAATAGCACCCCAGGTACATAAACCTTACTAGCCTTTAGTCTAATATCTGCATCTGTAGCACTGTGCTCTGCTCAGTCTTGGCAGAGTTGCTGGCATAATAATTTCTCAAAAGTAAACTGTTGTGGACAATCTCTAGAAAGTATTCTGCACAACCAGTAACTTATTGACACCAAGCTTGGCATTACCTTCTTGTTTTCTTATTGCCTCGTTTCCTCGACAAATAAACACATGATCAAATTAATTCTGCTATTCAGGGGTTTATATTCAGGGTGGAATTAGCTCATTATACTTAATTTATGGGTAAAGAATCTCCATTAGTTTGTAATGTTTCCCTGTTTTGTAATAATGCACTCTACTTTCTGAACTACTGTCCAGAGGCATTAGCTGGTTAATAGAGAACTAATATTTTGCCAGGGCACCTGGGAGGTTGACTTGGTAGAAGTAAATCAGTTAGGAGAAGAATTACTTCATCAGTGACCATTAGGGGTTAGTTAGTTATTTATTTTTTGTAATCATGCTGTTGCAACTATATATTGAATTACTTTTGTATTGAGAGGGGAGAATTGTCAAAGGCTGAAATAGGTCAACTAACAATAATTATCAGTGTGACTCAAACGCCTCTTTGTTCCTCTATAATTCACTTTATAATACCCAGAGATGTGATTTTCTAGTCCTTTCCCCTGCAAGGATCTGCATATCAGGTAATTATTTGCAAAATATCTAGCAGAATGTTTAGCTGAGAGGGGTACAGTTTGGAGACCCAAGTAGTAGAGACCTTACGAAAGGGCATTTCAAAACTTAAAGAGTGGTTTAATCTTGATTTGAACCACTATCAAATAAAAGAAGTAGCATTTCAGCCTGCTCAGTACAGTGACTGCACAAAGTACAAGGCAGAAAAACAGCCTGGAGTTTCTCAATTGTTTCAGAAAACCTCTGCAGATATTTCTGTACCTTCCTAGCAAAATGTGCTGTGAATGTGTTGCTGTAAACATGGCTTTACCTTCTTTAAATCAGCTAGAAAAGACTATTCTTCTTCTTGTCATGGGTGTTGCATGTTTATTAAAGGAAGAGTCAGTACAGAAAAAACTTTTTCCTTTTCCACTGATATTTTTTTAGAGACAGGACCCTGAAACATTTTGGAAAATGTCATTGAGCTTTACTTTCTTTCTGGGTACCTGCAACATCAAAAGAAGTTAGTGGGCATGACAGTCAAACAACAAAAAAAGCAAGAACGACAGTATTACAAAAGCAGAGATGTGCATGTAAAATTATTTGCCATTTATTAAATAGGAAGTATTCTAAATGAGATTGTCAGAAAGTTTGATCCTGATACTTCACTGCTGAGGTAAATGAGTATTTTTCTACTTGACAGGTGATGAATCCTTGGTCTGAAGTAGTCTGTCTTTTTTCTCTCTCTCCATAAATATACACACACACTCATACTTGTATCTACCCACCTACATGAAAGAGACTGAGAACACAGATATTTTAGTCATTGCCCTGGCCTCTTGGTGAGATGGGGAAATTTTGGAACACTTTCTATTTTTCAAAGGAGAAGCACAAGCCAAATGATGCACACGTCATTCTCCATTCAATCATGAGCCATTATTTACCCCTGTGAAAAGTGAGTGAAAAATGCTACCAGCATGAGTAAAGCAATTTCTAATTTCTTCACATAAGCATGACATTATAAAGCATAAGAAAGTGGAAAAGCGGGTCCTCCATGTTGGCAGGACCAGATCTCTAGATGCTGTTCGCTCATGTGCCAAGTTTTTCTTGCCATATTTCTCAGGTAATTAAGTTTGTTTGTGGGAAGCCTTGTTCCTTTTGCCACCTGCCCCCTTTTTACAGTGATTTTGCCCTGAAATCCCATGCTGAATAGAGATAGGTATCAGGACTGCTCTACCTCTCTTACAAAGCAACGAATGGAGTCAAAGATACAGATAACTGATAACAGTGTGAATGGAATTACGATCTTCTGGTTTCATGCTAGTGACAATCCTTTAACACAAATCGAAGGACCATTTTTCTAATGGGTGGTTGGTGGCCTAAGGGCTTTGCATTTGTGTCTTTGGCACCTTTTCTTTGATGTGTCCTGTGACCACAGGCTGACACATCAGAACTAATTTTGCAAAAATGAACAGTTGGAGGACTGACTAAGGCAAAATTTTGAAATCCAAGGTGTTTACTTATTTAATGAAAGAGTGTAACGTGGGAATATTTCCAAACTAAACCTCTCACATCATGAGTGTTTCTATCCAAACATTTGGAGTTAGCAATAATTCTCTTGTATAGTTCAAACCAGCATGTCCTAAAATAATGTGAATTTTCTGATTTGGATCTATTACTAATGAAACATAATATAGCAACGTGGTGGGTTTTTTTTAAATTTTTAAGTAATTAAATTTTGAAAATTGCTGATCGTATTTCCTTCTTCATGTATTTCCTCCTAAACTTCTTGGTTCAGACAGAAGACCCTTCTGCTGATCCTATGTTACATGAAGGAAGTAGGCCATTTTCTCTAGCTATAAAAGGTACAGGAACTCACCCAGATCTTAGTCTCATATAGTGCTGAAGGTTCCAGCCATTATCCAGCAAAGAGCTTAAGCACATATTTAACTTTCAGCACCTCAGGAGTCTCATTCGTATCGATGGGTTTACTCTTTGGGAGGTTTGGGGCCAGAATTCTCAGCATCCTGCTGAAGGAGGAGGTTAGGGTGTGAGGAACAAAGAGCAAACTAATGAACAAAGACCTGCTCATCTCCTGATCTTTGAGATATCCTGACATTTTTTGAAGAAAAGAGCGAGAGCCAAGAAGTATAAGCCTAAATAATTTGTTTCTTTTGATCAGGGGTTGTGCAAGGGCTGACAAGGATTATTACTGCTCCTAGGAGACACTGCTACACATAAAAATGGCAACATAGAGAAGCCTGTATTTGGATGGTATTGACTTGGAAATACACAAGGAAAAACTGCAGCTCCAGTGAGCAGGGTGGGGTAAAGAACTGAAAAGAATTTTAAAAAGTAAACATTTCTTGACGTGAAATTCAACTGTATTTTCCCCTGGAAAACTAAAATGTAATACTGGTAATTTATACAGACAGTTGAACAAATTGAAACCATATACAGAAAATTAAGTTATGTTTTATGGAAAGAACAGCACACATTTAACAAGCAGTACCTGAAGCCAGCAATCTTTTGCTATATAACTTGCAGGGTGTTTTAATTATGCTGAGGTCAGAATGTCTGTTTCCAGCTTTAATCAGCTAATTCAAGATTTTATTTAGTTTGAAATAATCTAATAAGTTTTTTGTTCTTAGATTTATTTTTTTGTATTGCAAATGTGAATTAGAAATAAAATACAATATATCCCTAGATTTTTAAGATGTTAGGTTATAGTTAGGAAAATATCCTTGAGTACATCAAAAGAAAAAAGATAAACTACTTTCTTCGGTAAAATGTGTGCTTGAGTTTTAGTGTTTTGCAAATTCCTTATTCCTCACCACTGTATTTAACCTAATTTTGTGTTGTATGGTAGCTTGGTTTCTATTACAAACAGATGGTTAAAAAAGAAGGGAGCAATCTCTTAAAACTATGTGTGGCCGGAGTGGGTTCTTCATTGTAGGAACTGAGCTATATTCTGTCAGTTGTTAATGGATATTTTTATTGTCTATTTTCAAATATTAGCTTACTGATAGTAAGAATGAGTGAGTTAAATGTAGATGAATTCTACAGTTTTTTCCATGCTGTTTCTGCAAGGAACTGACATGTTGCTATATTTGTGCCTTTTTCCTTACATAGAAACTGAGTAAAGAATGAAAACTGAACGGATCCTTTGTCTATGTGGCAAACGTAATGTGAAATCATAATATTAAATACATTTTATCTGATGCAGGCAGTGGATAAAATGCAGAAGCAGGCTTTGACACTGGGACTGAGACTGGAACCTGACAATGTTCCCTTCCTGTGACAGTCCTGAACACCAGGATGAAGAATCACTCTCATTTTTTTTGCTTTTGCTGTTCCAATGCATCTTGATTTGTTTGTTTATTTTTGTGCAACAGAGTGTTTTCAACCAGAGGAATGGAGAATGTAACTGGTTCATAACTGCCTTGTGCTGAAGATGCCTTCCTGAGAAGCTGGAGGATGTGGTTTGAAATGTCCTCAGACAGAGGCGAGAATTTCAGCCTGTCTCTTCCATATCCTGGTTGAGGAGACTAATCAGATTTGTGCTGGGGGTTACAGTGTGAGGTGGAGGGAAGAGTAACGGTGGGGTAGTTTACTCCCATTGGACATAAAAAGAAAAGAATAATTCTGCTCATCCTTTTGAAAGAGAGGTTGTAGGTACCTGTGTTCAGGAAATGACCCCTAACTCAGGGGTTATTTTTCTGCAGGTGTAAAAAAGAGGCAAGATTTAGGATGTGTTCGTAGGTATTCCTTTTTGTTCAGTTCTACGTGGTTCCCTCCCCAGAGACTTCACTGTTTTGAATCTCATTTTGAGATGTGTAATACTTCCCTGGCATCACTTTGAAAGCCTTGTCACCTAATACAGGGTTGTGAATGTGGCTTAGCCAAAAAAAATAGATTTATGATGCTTCGTTATTGCAACTTGTAGATCATTTTGTGGCTCTAGCTCAGAGAGACCACTTTTTCCTTTATACCTGGTGATTCTCTGAGCTGGATGTCATTTAAGAGAAGCAGTATGGGCAGGATACACCCTAAGAAACAGATTCCGTCCAAGTAGCATTTGAGAGGAATGAAGATGTCCGTGAGTGTTTTATATCTTGCAATTAAGATATGTGCTTTCTCAGATTAGACCCAAGGTATCCAGAAGGTTGGCTTGTCTTCTGCATGCTTTCTGCAGATCTCAATCTTCATCAAATATTTGAGCCTTTGTGCTGAGGACCCTACCCATGTTCACTGCTTAGGTATGGATAGAGTATGACAGTCACTGCGTGTTCAGAACAACAACAGCTGAAGTATACCCATAACCCTATTCCCCCTTTATAAAAATAATGATCTTGCTATAACTCAAGAGAGACTGGCCTTACAGAAGCCACATAGCTATCATTACGTGTGTGTATACATCCCAAAATGATTCTTAATCGTTTCCATTCCTTGACTGGATTGCAGCCATTTGGTTAGTCGCCGTTCAAGTGCGGGGAGACCATGTAGCTTGTGAAAGCTGTATTTGAGACAGCAAAACTGCCAAAAACATCCAAATACATAGCTTGTCTATCCAATTATATTAACAAATAACGATGGCTAGAGCTTGAGATGGTGGAAAAAGAAATGTGGACCCAATTTTCTACTCGTAATACATTCTAAAATGATGCTCCACTATTCCATGTTAGATTTCCCCTCCCTGTCCTTTTTTCCCCCTCTTACTTCTCCAGAAGCATTGAGTCTCAGCTTTTGTGCATTGAATGGCTGTACTGCTGAGCCTCTTCTCCATAGATAAAAATCTCTACCACCACAGAGGATATTTCTTTTCATTTCTTCTCTGTCTGAAGCAGTTTTTGCCTGTGAGTTTACTCCCCACCGTTGGAACAAGACCTAATGTCCATCACACTTGAAATAAATAAAGCCTGGTTCAACATTATCTTCAAATCCTGGCTTGGCAAAAAATATCAGCATGCAGCAAAAATAGCAAACTCTTCACCCTACTAGGAAGAAAATGGCAATGTTGCCAGCTTTTATTATGATACTGTGACTAGTATGGTTCTCATTGTCCATGCTCCTGAAAGGAAAGAGATAGATAAACTTTTGTTAAAAGAGATTTATTTATAGTCTTCCTGTTTGCACAAAAAGTTTGACAATTTAACCTCAATATGCCCTGAAGGCTTTAACCTAGGAAATGAAATGTCCTCATCTATGTATTTTTAGATTTCATGGTTTTAATCTTCACCGTAAGACTTTTGGGGTTTTACTCACAGTGTTTGAGTGCTTGAGGTTAGCAGCGCTTAATGACTAATAAAATCATGGGGTTTTATAATCAGCAAAATATAAGATTACATTCAAATTACAAGTCTGAGTGCAAAGGATAGAGAACAGATGTATTTCACACACTGTTTTTTCCTTCTCACAAACCATATCTTAAAATACTTCACAGAATTAAAAACACAGAAGAAAGTCTCACCCCAAAGCTATTTAACTGATAGTCTAGGGAAACAGAAATTAAGAAGACGAGACATATGATTTCATCTAAGGTTAAAAATGTGATCAGGGATCAATGAGACATAAAAATAAACAGAATATGTATACAATAAAGTTATACGAAACAACAGCTAAGACGATGCTCACATTCACAGTGCCTAGACTCTATAAACAGAGAAAGACCACAGAGCAGAGGTCAGAGGAGGTGACAGCTACATCTGTGAGGAAGGCTGCAGGCAATCAAGGCAGCTGGTTTAAAAAAAATGGAAAATAAAAAAAAAAGTGATTGGGAATTTTTGCTAGATCATGGGATGCCTGCTCGTGACTGGGGGTGATGTGTTCAGACATTGTTGCTTGTTAGGTAAGCTGAGTTTGGTAACTATTTTGATTTTGTGAGTGAAATTGCTACACCATGAAGATCCTGTCACCATTAACTGATGTGCAGCACCGTCAGTAGATTTGTATTCTGCAGGACATATCTGTCTTGAAGTTGACATGTTATACACCCTCTTTACCACAAGCAACATGTAAGAGGCAGAAATCACAAGCTCCAGTCTTCCTGAGGAAGGGGGAGATGGTCTTTCCTGCAGGACCTGTGCACTGGTGGAGAAGCTGTGTCCCCAGGTAAAAGAAGGGAGGAAGGAAGATGGGAGGAGGTCAGCAGACTGCACAGCATCAGAGATGATGAGAAAGGGATCGATCAGATCTTCTCAGAGATTCTGCAGACACAATAGCCTGAATGCCCAGGTACTCCGAAGGAAGGACCCAGAGAATCTCTGTTCACCAGGTTGGCAAATGGGAACTCCCATGATGGTGCAGGCTAGAAACAGATGACTTCTGGCAACAGGAGGATAGCTCATGCTCCACTTGCAGATTTGCAGCTACAGAATATGTTCAGTACTCTGGGTTCAGTCGAGGAACTAGGAGCTCACTCCAACAAAGCAACCAAGTCTGATGAGCCTGGGTCATGTAGGAGCACTAGGAGGAAGCAGCAAGCGATAGCAGTCGGCAGGTCACCGCTTTAGTGGATGGAGGCACCATCTGGTGACCAGACCTGCTGTCTAGGGAGGTTTGCTGTTGCTGGGAGTTCAGATCTGGGACTTTGTAGACAGGCTGCCTAGGTGTGAGTGGCCCTTGGATTATTATTGTTTCCTCTGCTCTTCCACAAGGGCACCAATGATACTGCTGGGGAGATCCTGACAGTTTCAAGAGTGACTGCATTGCTAAGCATCTGGAAAGCAGATTTGCAGAAAGGGATCTCAGTAAGAGCTGCATTAGGGAAGTCATTGCCAGCAGGTTGAGAAAGGTGATCCTTCCTCTCTTCTCAGCACTGATAAGACACATTTGGAGTCCAGAGCCCAATACTGTGCTCCCCAGTAAAGAGAGACATGGATGTAATGGAGCAAGTCCTGCAAAGGTGAACAAAAATTATTGGGGACTGGAGCATTGGACACTCGAGGACAGGCTGAGTGAGCTGGCTTTGTTCATCCTGGAGAAGGGAACGCTCACTGGGGGATCTTATCGATGTGTATAAGTACCTGATGGGATGATGTAAAAAAGGTGGAGCCAGAGTCTTTTCACTGCTGCACAGCAAAAGGAAAAGAGGCAATGGGCACAACTGGAAATAGAGGAAATTCTGTTTAAATGTAAGAATATATATATATATTTTTTAATTTTGAGAATGGTTGAACACTAGAAAATGTTGCCCAGAGAGGTGGTGGAGTCTTTTTCTTGGAGAAATTCAACACCAAAATGGACATGGCCCCAAGCAATATGCTTTAGCTTGTCCTGCTCTGAGCAGGGAGACTGGACTAGGTGATCTCCAAAGGTGCCCTCTCACCTCAGCTGTGCTGTGAGTCCCAGCCCTTGAAAATGACAATGATGACAGCAGGCAAAGTTTTATTCCTTTCTTAGTGTTCATGGCAGGAAAATTTTGCATGGTTTATAGTCAGCTAGTGGAAGTTCTTCAGGACCTACAAGTCCAAAGAAGAGTTTTCTGGGCCAGATTTTTCATGTTTTTAATTGGAGAATTACATCATACATCACCTGGTCACTGTACTGAAAGAAACTAACAGGAAAATTGGATATTGACAAGTGGCAAAGGGAGGGAAACAAAAATCTTCTGAGCCTCATAGGGTGGTGGAGAGTAAGGATTCTGCTTTGTTTCTAATGTTTTCTCTAAGTCAGAATTCAAGCCAGATGTATGCAATGTGGACAGCAGCATAGCTTCAGAATGATCCATGTTACTGTGTCAGTAGTAGGAGAGGCCCTAGCTACCATTGCAAAATATCTGCTTTCTTCCAGTACTGTGAAATCTGCAGAATTTCAAGAAAGCCTTGAAAATCCTCCATTTAGTTACGGTATTATTCCAACACAACGATTTTACCAGGACAAACTGATTAGAGGAATATTTAATAATCCTGATTCCCAGTACTATGGTACTAGCTATGTCCCACCACAACTTTATTATTATTCTGTACACAATGGGCTACAGTTTAGCTGAAAATATTTTATACCAACATTTCTCTTGGATGACTAGATGTATATGAACAAAGGGTGGCTTTATGAGACAAACATATTTTGTCAATTTTGAACCGACAATATTGTCCCATTCCCTTGTTGCGCAGCATCTCATGAAATCTGAAATGCTGTTGCCTATTGATACTGACAGATGCCATAAGAAAGAATCTGTGGATGGGCAAGCCATATGGGCATGGCAGCCATAGGGAAAAAATTGTGAAGGTCTTAGCAGCCTATATTATTCAGTTAATGAGGTCAAGCTGAGAAAAAAATGCTCCAATTTAGTAGCCTCATACCGTATATAAAGCATGTATATAAAGCATATAAAATACTGATACTAGAAACAGACCTATACTTGATGAACTCCAGATGATTCCGTTGATGTTAATACAGAGAAAAAAACCCAACATCTTCCCTCCTTCATCCCCTTCCCCTGCCAGAGGTAATCCAGAGATTTTTACACTGTTAAAGTCATTATGACATATTTTGGAACTAGCAAAAATGAAAATGATTCATCTCCTCTTTCCTATGATGTTTAAAAATGTATTTTGCAGTAGCTCTAAGTACAAGGCAACTAGAAAACTTTCAGCAATTCATATAAATAAATATTGTAGGAAAAATCTTTGAAGTGGGAGAACATGAGTGAACACATCTGCTTAATGGAACTGAAAGCACAAGGGTTTGAGACCTTTCCCTTCTGTTCTACCAAACAAAATTAAAAAGAAAAATATGCTTTGTTTCAATGTTTTGCTCATAAAATTTTTGCATTATTTTGTATTTTAACACTTAGCGAAAGGAGTGTTTAGATAAACAAATGTCTCATTTCTCTTAGTAGCAGAAGTATTCTGGTTCTTATTTATTGACATAGCATAAAAGTCATCTTTGATAGTAAGACTCCCATTTACTTTTGGTTAAATAAAGCCTTTAGGAAACAATGTTAAAAAAAGATCTTCAATTCTTTAATTTCAGTCAATAGAAAAATTTTTGCTTTACAATGAGTCTCTTGATCAAAAGGATGGAGTACATGAATTAAGAAGTCTTTTCCATCTTGAAATACTGGGATTCTGTGATTCATTCTATTCATAGCACAGCCTGAAACCTTTTTCCATTATTATCCAGTCAGTAATGCTGAAAAAACCACCCTTAAGCCTAATGATCTTGTTCAAATATTTTGGAGTGCAGAAAAGGAAGAAATAGGCAAAAATCAAAGAAAACTCAGACCTCAGTACAGATTTCCTCCTTAGGGGAAATGAAAGAATGAATTTATAATAACTTTTCCTCCTTTTCGTACAAATATCTTTTCTTTGGACAACATAAAAATGCTAGATTGTTACAAGGTCTCGTATGTTACTGCCTGCTAAGGAGCCTGTGGTCAATGTTACTCACAGGAAGATGTCTCATCCAAACTGGAAATGACCATGACCAAACCTAGAACTTTTCTGTGTAGAGAAGTGGGTGAACTTCCCTTATCTCCTGAATGTTGTGTTAAATATGGAACAGTACACAAGTGCTGTGGTAACTTAACTTTGGGGAGTGCCTCACTTCAAGAAATGAAAAGCCTAACATGTGCCAGATCAGTAAGAGCCAACTTTACCAACAGACAAAATTTTTAAACATTTGAAAATTGTTTACTACAAAACAGAATAGAGTTAAAAATGACACTGTAAACAGATTTTAAGTAATCTTAACCCACTAATGATAATGGTATGACTTAGATACTCCAGCATCTCAGCTAGTTTGTGAAATTTTGCAACTGATGTTGAATTTGACATGTGTTGGACACTGCTGGTGCTACATGTTCCTTACCAGAATCACTGATGATAACTGCTCTAGGCATTTCTGAAGTCCAAAATGGAATGATTGCAAAATGGAACAATTCAAGGAATTGCTCTTTTTTTCAATTCTTGTACTTGGGTGTTGGATGTGACAATATTTCACATCCTTGCCTTTTCCTCCTCTTCTTCAAGTCTTTCGCAGGAAATATTTCTATTGTATATCCTGATTAGCTTATATGTTTGGCTTTAAGTTGCCTTTATTGTGATTGCAGCCTCTTTAAAACGCTGTGGTATAATGTTACAAAATATATATCATGAGAAATATGAATCATACACATTTTTAAAGATTTGTAATATGCATTTTGGACTATATATGTTTAAATAAAATTGACATAAATATGCAGTTGCCAAGATTACATATGGTGACCCTTTCTGAGATTGTGTTAGATTTAAGGAACCCTATCACACTGTTAATTTCCTATTATCTTCTAATACCCATCTAAACTTGTAGGTTCTTACCAAATATATTAATAACAGATTTTTTCCTGGCATTAAATATTAAGCATTAATATCAAGTATGTATAAAGAAAAATGTCATTTTAATGCATTTCTTAATAGTGCTGTACATCCTTTGCATTTATGTTTCCTCCCAGTGTGTCACTATATATGACCTCAAGAAGGTGTCTGTATTTCCCACTTTTATGGCCTCATGTTTCAGATAAAAAATTGTAGTCAAGATAATTCTGGCAAGAACTTTTTCTTATACCCACTCATATTACTATTCTACAAAAAGAGAGGTCAAGCGTAAATAATACAAGATGTTGTCTCTTTGGCATATAAAATCATGAAAAAGATACGTGGTTTTTATTTCAGTTGGGAAGATGAGAAAAAAGAAAGACTGACACAATCTGTTTTGTAGCCCTGTCACAAATACTGCATTTGTAAATCTTTTAGTTGTTACTTCTACTTTTTGAGTGGTTAAATGTAAACCAGAACAAGAATAAAACTAACAGGTACACCAGATTTCTGATTATTTTTGTTACTATCCTCTGGATAATCTCCAGCTCAGCTTCAATGTTCTTGATCTGTGGCAGCCAAAACTGAAAACTCTGAAGTGTTACTCTATTTCCTTAAGACTAGGGTACAGAGAAATAAACTACTGACATATCCTCGAGGAACCACTTTTGTGTGAAACATCTATCATGTATGTAACTAATGCAGAAATCAGTGGGACTTAGTGTGCTTCTACTGGGCATAATACTTGTTTCCTCTATAGTTGTCTCAGCTGTTCCTGAATTATTGCAGTGTCTCCAACTTTCTTCTATTTTGAATTTGAAATTACAGTGTAATATCCTGAAAAGAAGGTAGTGGCAAGTTGGAAGCAACTTGCTGAAATTGTTTTGGAGGTACAGAAATGTAATTCAGAATGTTCTAATTCTGAGAAAGATACATTCTTCTTGCTTTATTTTAAAGAGTTATGGATGATAAACTTGCACTGAGTCCAATTGCAAGCACTTCTCCAATTTGCTGCTCCAATAAACATTTATTTAAGTAATATGGAAGAGCTGCAGTCAGGGCAAATAAGAATCCCACTTTACAGTAACCACAGTCCTGGTGGTAGAATGTCCACTTTAAATAGTTCCTGATTCAAGCACCTAAGTCAAATCAGGCAAGCTTTGATTGGATGTACTACAGGGGAAATGAGTCATTTGACAACCCTCCTGCCCAATATGAATTTCATTCTGGACCCCAGAAACGGTTTCCAATAACAAGTTAATTAATTAAACTTATACATTATCAACAAAGTTTCATTTTCAACAAATTTACACTTTATAGTTAAGAAACCCAAAACAGTGACAGAAGTATTCCTGATAAACTGTTTGGATTGAACGAAGGTGTAAAAGGGAATGGTAAGCATCCAAAGGATCAGACAAGTTGTTAACCTCTTCAAACAGTGACAAAGAATCACAGAACCGTAAAATCACAGAATGAGTTGGGTTGGAAGAGACCTTCAAACTTCATCTAGTCCACCCTCCCTGCCTTGGGCAGGGATGTATTTCACTAGATCAAGCTGATCAGTGCCCCATCCAATCTGATTTTGAACACGTCCTGTGATGGATCATCCACAACATCCGCCTGTTCCAGTGCCCCACTACCACCATTGTAAAATAATTTTTCCTTATATCCAACGTAAATCTACCCTCTTTCAGTTTGAAGCCATTACCCCTTGTCCTATCACCCCATGCCCTTGTCAAAAGTCCCTCCCTAGCTTTCTTGTAGGCCCCTTCAGGTACTGGAAGGCCGCAATAAGATCTCCCAGGAGCCTTCTCTTCTCCAGGCTAAACAGCCCCACCTCTCTCTGCCTTTCCTTGTAGGAGAGGTATTCCAGCCCTCTGACCATATTTGTAGCCCTCCTCTGGACCCATTTCAATACATTTATGTCTTTCTTGTACTGGGGTCCCCAGAATCGAAGACAGCGTTCCAGTTGGGGTCTCACTAGAGCAGAGTAGAAGGTGAGAGTCATCTCCCTCCTGTGACCTGCTGGCCATGCTTCTTTTTATGCAACCCAGACTGTGATAAGTTTTGATGTAGAAAGTTATGGTAAACCAGGATTTTATAAGATTTCAGTGCTTCCACTTACAATACGAACACGAAAACATAAATCTCTGGGAGCAATATACTATAAGAACCAGAAAAAGGTTCAAGAGCCTATGCAAAAGTAGTCCTGATGATAGCATTTGCTGTGGCTTACAGCTGAGGTGATATGTTAGATGCAATTAGTCGCACTCATCCTTAGCTGCCTACATATGTCAGACTTATTTTTAGTTTTACAAGATGAAGTATGTTCCTGTTATTAGCTAGCGAACAGTAAATGAAGCACTGTGACAGTGCTCAATTTAGAAAAAGAATCAGCAAACAGGAAAATGTAGTCAAAGGAAACAAATCAGCACTGGAAGCAAACCTAAGCGGTATCATGGAAAGTCTCAGATAACAGGACTGATGAAGTTTTAGATAAAAATCTACTTCTACAAGCGTGAAAGCGATGGGGAAGCAGGGCTGGTGTCTGTACAAAAGCAATGAGGGGTAAAGACAGGAAAAAGAAGGAAAATATGAAAAGGGTAAATCAACAATGTGCGATTATCTGGAAGAATACCTAAAATGTTGGGAAAGATATTCAGATAGGACTTTAATATCAGGCACCTATACCTATAGATGCATCTGTATCTACATACATCTATACTGAAGTTAAAGGCATTCTCCGTAGCTGCTCTGAAGTCTAGGCTCCATGTCCAAATCAAAGAATTTTCTAATGTGACCCCCAGTGTGGATGCAGCACGGGGGAGCCTGCAGGCCTGGTCATCTAACACCCTGTTGGTATCGTATCAGATGATAAGCACCTCTGCAAGGAATGCTCCCAAGTGGTGGCAAGGTCCCTCTTCCTTATTGGAAGTGGATCTAAGATCATACCATTTTAACAACACTCACCTACTAAGAGTATAGAGGATCACTGGCTTCACGCTCACTACCAAGAAACTAAAAAAGGGTTTCTCATTGCTGAGAAATCCAATATACACTTGTAACTTTGGATATATTAAAAGCATTTAACTAGGAACCGGATTGTACACAAGACATCATTTCAGAAAACAGGACACTAAATATAAGCCCCAGTAAAAGGGTCAAGACAATAAATTAATGCAAAATAAATGTTAATACCAACATAATTACATGGATAATAAATGCAAAATACAAGGATGCAAACCATGAGAATCAAGAAGAGAAACAGGTGACCTGAAATATAGGCATATTTATCATGGTGCACGTTATGTGGAAAACAATGTGCAGAAAGGCAGAAAGAAAAATGCCCTATCTTTAGGCAATAAAGCACACTGTGTGGGAAAATGAATCACTTTATCATCTGAAGTCATGCTATCTCAAGAAGGGAAAAAAAAGTAACAATCTCCAAGGCTATAAAGATTGCTAGTAAAGGGAAGCATAACTCCAGCGTAGCTTTAGAAGACTAAGAGACACTGAGGATGAAGTTTTCCAGAAGGATGTTAATGATTCCGTTCCTAATGTTTGCAACTGTGCTGTTAGACCAATGACTAAATTCAATTGCCACCGGTTTATGGAGCCAGCTGCAATTTAATGCCAAGAACACCAGCAAACAACAATATTAGACTGGAGAAGTGAGGCCAAATATTGTTCATCTACAATAAACTCATTCAGGAGCCAGTGGACAAATACAGACTCTTGGTAAGAAGCCCATGATCCAACAGACAAGGAAACCAAGGAAATGGTATGCCTAGAGGCAAGATTAAACTCAAAATAGTTCCTCACATAGTCTGTAAAACTACAAGAACACAGAATGTCTTTAACGTTGTTGTAGCAGTAAAGATGGACGTAGCTGTCTACAAAAAAGGCATCATTTCAACCCTTGACATTTTCAGCTCAGGTGTCTAGAACTGGTTAGGAATCCTTCAAGTAAATGGTCAAGCACTCAAAACCCGGATATTCTTAAGAAAAAGAAAAACATTACCAAGACCACAACCCTAAAATGCTACTATCTTGCAGAGCGATTAGAGTGAAAGTGTATTTTTCAACAGCAAATTAGAAAAAAACTCATCTAAAACTAGCAGGGCAAAGCTGTTGCTGGTAGATAACTAGTATGCCCAGAAAATGCATCTGGAATAACTGAATGATTTGAGTTAGAGACTTATCTCAGAGCCATTAGAAAATTACTAAAAAAAAGCACTACCAAGTGTACCTGAATGGTTACAACAAACACTTTTGAAACATCCGTGCTGTGAGGTTAGAGTAAAAGTTAGTCAAAAAGCCACTTATGGTGGAAGAACAGCATAGGGCAAACTTGCCAGGACATAGAGAATGCAGTGGAACATAAGATAATGTTATTAATACTCTACAATGTCTCTGAAACCCACAACAAAATAATGGCAACCAGCCAGAGGGCCTCAAAAAAGGACCAGGAGGAGTCTTGGATGTCACTTTGCTTTGTGCAGGAGAAATATAAAAGGTAATATATATTAAGAACTACTAGCACACCATCAAACACTTTGAAGATGAAAATAACTGTGTGACTCCTGCTAATAACAGTGCAGACATGAAACCCTTTGAAGACTGTCAGGTTGGGAGGATTGTAACGGTTAAGTATATGCAGTGTCAATGTAGTTCACATCATCCACATTCCAGTAACCTGCAGTCCCACAGAAAAAGCAGTATTTAAAAGGCAGTAACAGAAACTGTAAGAAGCCTGGAGATACATCAGGAAGTCTTTGTCTTCAGGAGGCAGCTGGAACTCAATCTTTATGTGACTGGATTAATAGCTATATTATTAACACTGTTGTAAATAACGTATTTATTTAGGATTTCAGTCATTAATATTTATGTGATATTCTTCAACCTGTGGTCCATAAATGAGATTGGATGTTTTTTCTTTTTCCCTTTGTAGAAATAAATATCTATCATTATTCTAATAAGTTGAACAACTGATGGGAACAGGGAGGTTTGTTGGTTTTTTTTGTTTTTCGTGAGCCATATTTCCAGAGACTTTAGAAATTTTCCAGAACTGCTCCAGGCTATTCTATTGATATTTCTAATTCTTCAGAGGCTGTAAGAAGGAATTAACTGCTGGAAGATATTCACATGAGAGACCGTGAACACTAGAAGTTGAAGGCTTTGCAGCATAGTAATCTGCGACAATGCCATCTGAAAAGCTGAGATAAGGTCTGAAATTTGCCAATGGGCAAGAATACTGTATCTGGGGATGTAAAAAAGATAGGCTTGAGCTTGATTATAAGAATTCAGGAAAGATGGAATTGAATCTGAATAGAGAGACTTGTGGCTCTTTGGATTATGTCTCGCAGGAGACAAGCACTTGCTGACCTTCAGTCCCTCAGTGCTCTTCTGCCCAGACTTTCAGTGCACTGGAATGTTTGTTTCTTGACCTTGAGTCCTAGCAAAGCAATGAGGTTTAGAAATACTTGAAATGGATGAGTTGTTCTGGTGATCTTTTCACAAATAATTTTTTGGCGAGGTTACTATAGATCCGGATGCTATTCATGCACTGTCAGTATTGCAAGGTACAGAGTAAAAATCATGGATTCTGTGAGAAAAGCAAATGGCAATGTGCTGCAAAGGGTAGGTGCTTATCTTCAGGACAAATGTTTTGATGAGCTGCACAATCAGGTATCTTGCAAATCAAGAACTGTAGAAAGCTATTAAGGAAAATATTACATTAAATTTCTGTTCCATGTAGTCCATACATACTGTGGTCAGAAGACAATTCACACATGTAATGCATTAGCTATGCTTTCTTTCTGTCTGGGCACTGTGTCCCTCGAGACATACCAGTGTAGCTCTGTGTCCAGTCAAACTAAGGCCAAACAGCTATGTCAGGAATTAGAAGTAGTGTGGCATCAGGATGCACCTAACCATGAAGTCTTGCCAATCTATAGCTTTCTTGAAAAAATATGTCTAAAATGGGATGTTGTACACCAGCCGAGACCTCTTCAGAGAGTGGTGGGGCATAGGATAAATAATATTTTATGTCTCTTTGTGTGTTCTCACATGATATTTACTACTATTTTACAACTGTATGTTACTGACACCAGTATGATTAGTAGTCTGCAATAACTCCTAGGTTTTATTTCTGAAGAGCTGCTGCCTAACTAGCTCTTCTCCCTCTTACGTTTGCACAGATGACTTCTTTTTGTTTTTGCTAAACAGAGTACTTTGCTCATACCTTTACTGCTCTTTGTCAGCAGAGGTTTCTTCTATTCCCAGTGCCAAAGTGTCTTTCTTCCAACTCTGTCTATTAACTAAGACAATTTTTTCCCCATCTGAAAAACTGTATCTTGAGGAGTGTTGGGCACTCAGTCACTCTTACATGGTAGTGTGCAGGATAATGTACCTTGCAGCTCAAGGCATTCAGAGGTTTCCTTTTGATAGGAATTTAAGCAGGCTGTACTATTTTTCTCCCGTGTGTGCTGATGTTTCTGAAAAAGAATCTGAAGTGGAATGAGAACTGGAATGTTTCCACTCTTTCTGCTCTGCTAAGGATGCATTCAGTTATGCACCAGATATTTCATAAGATTTCTAGTAGTGGGTACTACTTATCCTACCCACACTCTTTAGGGGAACTGATCAGTGTCTGTTTGGGAGAATACTGGGTGTCCAAGAGTTAGAACATTTTGGGCTAAATACCATAGACTCCAGACAGTTTTGTGTTTCTAGGAAAATCTTCTTTCCATTACCTCTGAGCAGTTTGGGTCTGCTGGCAGTCACAGGAAGATCCTTGTCTTTGCCTTAGTCTTCAAGGCTACCATCTGTGAGTTTTCTGCATCTCTTCCTACCTCCATTCTAAAATATTCTCCAGGCTCAGTGGGGTCATTTGTCTCCAGGGAAGTAGAAATCTGGAGCAGGAAAAGACAAACAGGTGGTTTCCCTTCCTGCTCAGCCGCATCCTCGTTAATACTGTGTACAATACACCGTGCACACAGCAACCTATTTCTCACTCAGAGGATGATAAAGTACATGTCTTTAACATGATATTTTGGTGACTCAGAAGTAGGTGGGTTATTTCTCATCCAGTCAATAAATCTGGCTCAGAGAACACTGGTAGCAAGGAGGTAGATACTCTGTTTGATCTATCCGATTCTGGATGAAGTAAACCTCAGAGAAATAGTCTACTTTTTGTATATTGTCAAGTCTGCCTGACAGGCAAGATGAATCAGAAAATGTCTAGGTCATCAGTCCCACCACACTCCAGACAGAAGCCAGGTGCAGAGACATCTCAGCTCTCAAACTTTTGAGCAGTTCAGTACAAGCCTGGCAGCTGGAATTCTATTAAAAACCGGAGATGTCTAGGGAATGTCACTGCTCCTAGGGCAAAAGAAAAAGACTGAAATAAAAAAAGAAGCTGCTAGGTGCCCCCATTGACCTTGTGTGTATTCTGCTATAGCTTAAAAAATCTACAGGAGTCAGACCTTACAGTGACGGGATTTGCAAGTTTCTCAACCTAATTTCTTCCCTTTACTAGGTTCTTCCTTCTACTTATGACTTGGAGATCTAGCACAGTTATGAAAGTGCTAAACTGCCTGCACAAAAGCTGCTAAGAAGTGTTTCAATTAATTTTCTGACACTTGAACAACCCCTAGATTTTTATATATTTGTGTTGCCAGGATCTCAGTGATGTTCTCATGGCCCATGCAGAAGGGAAAAATCTATTGTCATTTCTTTTATCCTCTAGAAGCATTTAAGAGTTAATTACCTGTGCACAAACTTTGTATTGAGGTGAAGGAAGCGTGACTGCAGCTCTTCTCCCTGTGAATGAATTAAGACTTTCAAATTATGTTGTCATTCAAATGAATTTCCTCCAAATAGAAGTAAAAAGCCTAATCTTTTAAAAAATATCTATCCAATATTGAGTATATAAATCAAAGTTTTCTGATGAATTTGATGTTGCTTGTAACATAAAACTTTAACATTTATATCATCCCTCACAGTAATATATATGGGTTGTGCATTGGGTGCAGTCGTTGAAGATGTGGTGTATTTTGAGAATTTATGTGCTTTTTATGTTGGCTTTCTCAATTATCTTTGTTCTTCAGGGCTGATACAGGGCACTGTAAAATGTTTTAGAGTGATGTATGTTACAGAGAAGCATCAATTGTCATAAAAACTGCGTAAGCTGATGCTTGAAGGTTTTAGCAAAAGCTATGGGGAATACGAATTTTCGGGTCACTGGATGCTGTCAGTGGCACTGAGTCCCATTTCAAGAGATATTACTTATAAATCTTGGAGCAGGAGCTATTAATCTGTTCAATGTAAATAAGTTCATTAGTGGACTATACCAATTTTTGAGGCTTTATTTGGAGAGATTTGTGCAGCTAATAATACTTTGCATGCTCAGCTCAAAGTTTTGGCTTATAGCCTTGTGTTTAGAAGTTAGATTATTAACTCTGATTAGGAAAAAGAACAGAAAGTGTTTTCAAGGATAAAGAAAAGTTTTTATTCAGGTGACTTCCAACACTTAAAACCTTCCTTTTGCTAACAGCATTTTGCTTTTTCCGTTCTTCTACTATATGTCATTCATTTTTTAAAATTGATCTACATTGTCCCAGCCCGGCCTCAGCCTGTCCCTGTACCTAGGGAGTTGCCCGATGCCCTGCTTCCTGGCAGTGGGATGAAACCTGCCCTGTGGGCCCCTGTGGGAACCCTCCACTGCTCTCAGTTCTCAGCCCGAGGGAGCTGCTGGCCCCGCAGTACCCTGGCATCCATTATTTATTATGGGGCCAAGCTCTTTTCAGTAGTGCCCAGCGACAGGACAAGAGGCAATGGGCACAAACTTAGGCACAGGAAGTTCCGTCTGAACATGAGGAAGAACTTCTTCCCTCTGAGGGTGACGGAGCCCTGGAACAGGCTGCCCAGGGAGGTTGTGGAGTCTCCTTCTCTGGAGATATTCAAGACCCACCTGGACAACGTCCTCTACATCCTACTGTAGGTGACCCAGCTTCGGCAGGAGGGTTGGACTAGGTGACCCACAGAGGTCCCTTCCAACCCCTACCATTCTGTGGTTCTGTGATTCTGTGATTTCATAACTGAAATCTGAGGAGGAGGTGTGAATTTCCGCTGTAGACCAAACAAATATTCACCTATCCATTACACAGTCATGTGCTGCTATGAATCCTAATGTCTGTCTCTGTAAATGAAGGCTTTTGTAAGTTGAATGTTTGAAGATATAAACTATGGAGTAGATTGATAAGAAAAATGTAGCTTTGAAATTACTTAGCAGTTAGAAAGTAATACTTGAGTAAAGAAGTTCTTTACTGGCCTTACATTCAAATAATTTCTGTGAGACACTAGCCTGACCATTTTCTAAGAGGTGTTGAAAGTAAATCTTATTGTGTATTTGCTGTTCAAACAAAAAAATATTTGCTTTGGCTAGGTGAAAAGTTTCCAATTTATAAAACCTTTCTGAATATATACACAGGTTTCATTCAATCATCTGGAACCTTCATTTTTACCAGCAAGATACAGAAATGTGAACTTTTACTAAACTTCTAAACATCTGTTATTGCTTTCAGAAACCATTTGTGGTGCAGGTCTGTATTATTGTCACTCTTTAGAGTGTTGTTACTCTTTAGAGAAAACAGCAGAGCATTTTATTTACAGTTGCTTCCAAGCCTGGAATTAAATGAAACCCTGTCATTTCAAGACCCATTGAAAGGGTGCTGAGGACTCCAAAATTAATAGTCCTGGCACACTGAATCTTCGAGGGAGGCCAAACATAAGAGGAGGGAGTTTCCATTCCCATCCTTCAGAACCTGCCTCTGTTTGGATTTATTTCTAGATACCTTCAGAAAGCAGGAATACATAGGGTGCTATGTTTTCAGGGGAGGAATATTTAACAGGTAAACAAACAACGTTGGTTTTATGTTCATTCACAGCACCGCTCTGTTTTTAGCATTAAGGACTGGTACTAATCCTTTCATTGTTCATCCTGAAGGTATTTTTTGATAGTAAGTCCACCCTGTCCAGAGGGGATTCTTGAAGAATGTGGATCCTGGCATTCTGCATGTATGTGTATAGCCCTGTAGACTTTCAGTGGTTGGGTTCAGTACTGGGATGACCATGGCCGTTCTTGCAACCCTCCCTGAAGTCACACTGCCAAGACTTTTGTTTCAGGCAATGTAATAAATTCCATAAAATATTGTTGGCTGCCAGAGGATTATAGTTTTCTTTTTCGAAATTCTGCAAAGGTTGAGATAATGTCAAAGTATTTTTCCGTTTGTCGAATAGACACTCTCATCTGAGGACCTCAGTGTGCCTCGAAGACATTAATTGAAGACAGGTATATATCTCAAGCAAGCCTAAATGCATTTAAGCTGAACACAGTTTTTGACCAGGCTTAGTCTTGTTATAGTACGATATCAAGTTTGTTTCATAGAATATATTTTTCTTGAAGCATATTGATCATTATTGTCTACCATGCAGCTTGAACTCTTCAGATTATCGCATGATTACTGCTTCAAAATGTTGCTTGAATTTAGTCTTTAAGTACCTGCAGAGCCATACGTGACACCAGAGTATATATATGTACACACATATTTCATCTAAAGGGGGACTACATAACACTATCCGATAGCTGGTAGCCAAAGTCAATGAAGTTCATATTTAGGGTGGAAGTTGTTGTTTTCCAGGTAAACATGGAACACAGGTAGGCATCACCATGCAGAAAGTCAGAGCCCTGCATGTGCGAGTAGCAGGACTAGCTGGGCACAATAGCCTCCTGGTAGAGTGCAGTAGTTTGCCATAATAAAATGGTTCGTTTCAAGCTAGTATTTAGATATACTAGAAGGAAGACATATAACACCTTCACATTTTTAAAGTAGTTAGGGTGGAATCTCTTTCACAAACCTTCAGAACACAAAAGTTAGATGTGTAGGTTCCAGCTAGTTATCTCAAGCTGCTTCTGTAGTCTATAGGGAGAAACAGAACTAGACTGTGAGGGAGAATTGCTTTTACGTGTCCAACTTAGAATAAGATGGATAGATAAAATCAGGGTGAAAGGGGTCCTTGTGATGATCAGCTAGGAGGATGCTAAGTCTAAAATGATTACATTAGGATACATGACTAGATTTTGGACTCTTTTGCTTTTTATATACACTTTCAGAAATTAATTCTTATCATTATCTTACCAAAAAAGTTTATGCATACCAAGAAGTGACTTGAAATTTTATTCATAACAATCTTAAACTGCTGTTTTTTCTTAGTTCATCTAGTTCTGATGTTTGGCGTTTGTGTTTATTTGCTCATTTCTAGTTAAAATTAATGTCCATACTACACATACAATTTTGGAAATGGTTTCTTTTACTGTAGTACCAAATGTCATCACCCACGTCTTACACTTCAGTAATTGGTTGGATATTTGGCAAAAAGATAAAACATATCTGTTAATATTTATAGAATATACTTAGACGCTGTGGGGAGTATTAGACAGTTTTTCATGTTTTTGGAGCAGGCTTGAGAAGATACTTGTTTGGCAAGATTCAGAGTGATTCGAGAAGAGGAAATTGTAGAATGTTATCTTGTTCCTTCCCTTTTCTAGTTTTATACAATCCAGGAGATGAGGCCCTTGTTACCAACTGAAACTACCATTATGTGAAATTCAGTTAGTGTTTTGTTTTAAAACAAACTTTTAACCTTGTAGGATGGAGCTTTATTACATTTTTTCCCATTTCATGCTAGTAATATTTGTGTGTGAGCTTCTAAATTGAGCAAAGCTTTAATTTATACAGTCATTTTGGAAAGCAGAATATTTGGTTTACATCAAACAGAACACATTCATATAAGAGTAGAAAATTAGACATTGCACAGCAGGTCTTCATCAGTAACCTAGTTCTAAAATACTTCAATCAGAAATTGCCCCTGGATATGTGGTTATTTCTCCGGCATTATACAGTTGTGGAAAAAGTTCTTCACTAGTGCTAGGAGCAAAGCAGAGTTTAGTACTTTTCTGTCCGAAACTTCTGTTTCCTTCTTGCTCCAGGCATGTATGACAGAGACAATGCTGAATTCTCGATACAACAAATTTGCATGACACTTGAAATTTAAATGACACATTAAAACAATCCTCTAACTACTAGAGACAGAACCATACCTATTTTAGTCCCAGTGAATCTTACATTGTTTCACTGAGTATCTTTCAACAAGAAAAGTGGAGAATACTAACCTAGCCAGGAGTTCGTGATTATGGCCCTCATTTAGGAGGTGGGAGCTATGGTTTCACTTTTCCTCAGGCTTGTGGGAGGATGTAAACTTGTCCCAGCACCATCCCTAATCTATTTCTCTAACATTATGTCACCATTAAATATTTATAGCATCTACATGATACTAAAGTTTTTAATATATTTAATCATTGTCAGTCTTCTCTTACTGCTGCTAGTCCACAGTCAGACACGAACACTGCATTTTCATATAAGAAGTTATATACATACTTACACGTATACATATTTAGATTTATATATATGTGTAGAGTTATGCAATAACAGGCTGCCCAGGAAAGTGGCAGAGTCACCATCCCTGGAGGTGGTGAAAAAATGTGTAGACACAGCACTTCAGGGCATGGTTTAGTAGGCATGATGGTGCTGGGTTGACAGTTGCACTTGATGATCTGAGAGGTCTATTCCAACCTTAATGGTTCTATGATTCTACGAAAGCAAGCTTCACAATAGATTTAGTATTATTTTCTACATAATTTTTTTTGTAACTGTGTTTACTCACCATTTTTTGAACAACTACAGAGTATTAAATAGTAGCTTTTGGTACTCAGATCACAATAACACAAGCATCTTTCTCCCTGAAATAAAAAATAACTTGGACATGGGGAAGGTATATGAAAGCCCAAAAGATTTTTTTCACTTAATGTCAGTTTGACTACATCACAAGTGAATTTTCTCTGAAAGAAACTTAAGCTTTCTTTATTCTATGTCCCTTTAAAGTCCCTAACATTACCTTTAGCTTTGATTAACCCAAACTGTTACATCCCATGTGTGTTTTTTGTTTTCCTGTTGCTCATTCCTTTTCCCTAAATAAAGACAATGAACATAAAATTAATTCTAATACAGATTGAAAACACTCAACAACATTATTGGGCTATTGTATTAAAAAGAAAAAGCTCTAAAATAAGTTCTTAACACAAAGAACAATATAATAATGAATTCCAATACCAATAATTTGCTTATTCAAATACTTGTAAGAAATTACTTCCAAAAATGTCTTTATTGTTGTAATGTGAATCTTCTATATTAATAAACAGTTAAAAATCAATGCAAATGAAGAAATCCATGGTTAAAATTATATAGAGAAGGGTTTTTTTATGCATGTGAATATCCTTTCTGTCTAGGAACACTGGGAAGTCTCAAAGGATCATAAATCTTAATTCAAGTCTTTCTTCCATCTCCCATTTTTTCCTCAAAAATCTTCTATTAAAATGCTCATTTGTGTTCACTTCTCCTAGTGACTCCTTTAAGCTTGTAAACTTTTCCTAAAGGTCCAATACCTTTCAGTCTTCCCAATAAATTACAACTCCCTTGTAATGAGTTAGTGTTATAATGAAGACTCACTGGCAGTGCAGTGTATTTTAATAGACAAATTACTCTAAATTAAGCTCTAACCATCTGTTCCATTCTCATTTATGATTCTAAAAAGAGGATATTTTTAAATTACATCATTTAAAAATAATGTAAATTATTGAAGTATGCAATAAAGCTTCTGCGTATTTGTTCATTCAGTGTGGCATACTTATGGTAATAGTGATATTTCTTCCTTGCTCTGGGCATGTATGAAGGAGAAAGTGGTTAATGCTTGATACAATAAATCTGCAGTTATTATGACGCATTAAGTATGTCAAAAAAGATATTTTACTCCTAGAGAGTTACACTGAATGTAAATCTCTGTATTGGAGCATCCTGATGGGATACCTGGAGGCAAAGCTTTAGCAATTCTACAACTTGTAGGGGGTTAAGGATATCAAAGACATTAAATGCTGACAACTGTAGTTTTAATATGCTGGGGAAATGGAGCTATTCCATATCACTTTCTGTATTTGTTAACTGTTATGCCACCACCAGGGATCTCACTAGGATTTATAGAGAAAGAACATGCTGATAGCTATTTAGAGAGAAAACAGTACATTTTTTTTCTCCTGCAGACTCATTGAGTAGTAAATTGTGGTACAGATTGATAGAGCAGCAAGGAAGAGAATACAAAAGCCGTGGTATTCTTAAAAGATGCAACTGAAAGTCCAAGTAAATCCCTTTCCCTCCTATTGCCTCTCTACTCCATCTGTGTTCTCTGTGTTGTAAAAATAGTACATCAAAAGTTTATATTAATCTCATAAGTGAGATAACTTTGTTACTGTTGATTTTGATTTCAAAATAAGCATCAGCAGTCTAAGAAGATTTATCTCTTTCTTCATGTGATGGTTGCATTTGATTGGGAGGCCACCCATGGAAGAAGCTGAAACAAGCACTACGTGTTGTGCAGAGACACCTCTTCTCCTGCAAGACTGGGCGAGATTCTGATCTTGATGAAACACAAAAATAGATCAACTGAAACTAAGAACTGCATCTGACCTGCAGCTTGTCACCATGTTCAGCTAAAAGATGGCATCAGTCTCACCAGTTTGCTGTTTAAAACTTAGCAATTTCGCCCTGGCTAAATAATCAGGCTGCCTCTATCGATGGTGAAGAGTATGATAGGGTTGTTTCTTCTGCGTATTTTTAAACAGGATGAATTTCGTTCTGAAAGTGTCACTGTCTGTGGAGACAGCCCGTTTGACTGAGGCAGGCCAGATGCTACGCTGTTAGATAGCTAAAGTTAGATGAGAAGAACGCCAAAGTTAGCATTTACTCATAGCACTCCATTTAATGTCTCCTTTTCAATCATTTACAGAATGACATCGATGATTATAAAGGGAACATCTGCTGATGGCTTTAGAAGGTATTAAGTTTAGAATGACTAATTTAGTCATATAATTAACAGAAATACGGTTTGTTTGGCAGAATAAGAAAAACACACTATAGAGATACTGATGATAATTGTGAAGGCCAGTAATAGAGATCAAAATGTATCATTTCAGTATATTACATGTCTGAGTCTGTCATTCCAAAGTAAATGCCTCTTAAAACCAGATGCTCCCTCTGCAAAATTTGATGTGTGTTTATAATGGGTGGACAAAGGAGATATTACATCTTACGTTATCACTAAGCACCAAGGTCAAATTTGGTAAGTAAGCAATGGTTTCAGAATTTTAATTATACACAAAATAATTCTGTTTAATTCCTGCAGAAATGTGTCTGCCTTTTGGGAATTTCCTAGAAGGCAGCACTTTAAAATTGGCTATCCTTTTTCATTTGTCAACATATATAAATTTAAAGTATGTTTTACTTTTAATCTTGTAAATATTAGGACCATAATTCAGATCTCTGGTTTGGCTGAGGTTGTGCTGGAAGGGTAATAATAGGATGTATGCAGCTAGTTTTCACACTGTGGCATAACGAAAGTTCAACAAAGATGATCCTTCTCTAGAATACTAATCACTGGAATTACAAGTTTTATTAATACAGGACAAAAAATGATTTTAAACTATCTAAATAAAACTTATTGACCTTTCACTATTTATTATTTTTTTTTTCAAGAGTCTTTGGAATTTATTATTTTCCAGTTGCTCATTTATCGTTTAATATACGATTTCATTTCATTCCATTCAATTTTATAAACTAACCTTGTACCACTTAGCTTTTTCCAGCATACAGTTAAGAGCTGTGATTAAGGCTGTTTATCTGTGGTTCATTCTTTTTCACTTTCCACCCCAGTGTTTGTAGCATTTTTTTTTGCCAGGCATTTAAAATATTTAATTTCATGTGTTTTAATCAGGAAAAAATGCTAAGAAATGAGTCTTGCATTTGGGAAAAGAAAGGCAAAAACCTTCCCTCCCCTTGGTTTTCAGAACTTCCTTATAGATTTTTTTTTTACAGTTATTTTCACTTTGCAAATCAACTTTTTGTTCAGTGTCACACAACTCCCATTTTTGGCAGATTTCTGACTGTCTGGTACTGTTCCACACATCCCAGGGGGAATGGATTCATGAGTAGAGCAAAGGTGAGGAGTTGAAAGTTCATGATAAATGAATGTTCTAATATTAGTCTACAATTTATACTGTGAATATTACTGCTATCTAGATGGAATCTTTTAGTATACGTGTGTACATATTCAAAAGAATTACATGGCAGATTTTTTCCTTTGTGGGAACTGAACTTCTGCTCGTATAGTTCATCAGACAAGCCTTCCTGGTGAAAAGGAGTCTGATCAGAAAAATGTATTACAAAAGGAGAAAAAGGAAATACATTTTCAAAATTACTGGAAAGATATTGTTTTCTTCTCTAGAGTTTAGTTCACTAGCAGTGCTTTAACTATATAACTTCGTGTAACTAGAAGAGAAACCAATCCTAATTTTCTTCCTGTCTAAATTTTCCATTTGTATTTAGGAGGTGATAAGTCTGGGGTCATAGTGGCTATTACTGTTCCTTTCTGTGCCCTTTGAGAGCTCAAATTATGAAATGAAGCCAAAGCTGCAGCTGCAGCAGCAAACATGCACTTTTTTAATGAGAAACATCTTGCTGTTTTCCCCTTCCCCACAGTAAAACTTTGCATAAGATGAAAAATAACACAACATGTTGCAATTAGGTCACAATCTATTAATCTTTCATTTTGTAGTGAAAACATTAAATGCAGGTAGAACAGATTTTTTTCACAGATTTTGTTGTTTTTCACATATTGTCTCACATGCACCATTGTATGTAGTAATATGCATTCAGAAGGAAAAATACCTTCTTCCATCTTTTCTGTAAGTTAAGTTCTTGTTCTTCAGTTTTACATTAGCATTTTCAATTCATAGCAATTTTCTACACAAGCGTCGTCCTGATATAAAATGTTGGTACTATGTCATGTAATACTATTGTACAAACAAAGCTTAGATTCAGTCTGCTGTCATGTCAGCTTCATGTACTTCTTCAGTTTTATTAGTTCTAACATTCGTCCATTGAAAGGGTAATGATTTATTGTGTGTGGAAATTCCACAATACCCTATTTTGCTTTGACAGCTGTATTTATTCCAGTGAGTTAACTAATGGAAGTCCCAGTTGTTAAGATGATTTTCTGATGTGTCGACAAAACCCAGAGAAACAGCTGACAACTATACACTTTGGTTTCAGGAAGCAAAAATGGTTTCTTTCCTTTTTTCCCTGTGCTCTTCAGGTATAGGAGGATTGTCAGGGTACAGGGATTGTCCATTGGAAAGAAGAATGAATCCAGCCAAATCTTTCAGTTTCACTTTAAAATCCATTCTTGTAATAGTTGCTTTCTAAGATTTGTCTACAATATTGTGAAATGAAAAAATCACCACAAACAGTTGAAGCTAAAATAATTCTATTATTTTCTTAGCTGAGTTACTTCCCACAGTGAATTAAGTGATGTGACTGAAGTGATTAATTTTCTTTCATAGATGCCTTGATACAAAAATATGTGATCTGAGATGTAGGAATCTTTAATCTAGCAGTTAAAGACATAGTAAGATATAACTATGGCTAAAAGTGGAAGTCAGAACCATTTAAACTGGCAATTAAATGTAATTTCTAAAAACAGGATAAATCTGACCTTATTTTCAAGCATCTCACTGTATTGAGGGCAATTAACAACTGACATTCCTTCTCATGGAAAGTGACAAATTCATTATCATTTGGAATCTTGAAATCAAACTTAGATGCCTTTGAAAAAAATGTTCTGTAGCCCAGTCAAAAATTAAGACTGATAATTTATGGTAAAAAGAAAAAATAATAATTTCCCAATATGAAAGAGCAAGAAATTATTTGGTCCATGTTATTTAGAAGCTGGATAATAAGATTATAGTGGATCCTTCTGGTCTTAACAGTCTGTGGATCTACAAAACGCTGTTGAAATAATACATTATATGAGTACAAGTAGAAGATATAACATTTTGAAATGAAGGATGACATTAGGGAGGCAGTCTGGTTTACTAATTAGTGCATGGATTCACTAGTCAGAAATTCTACATTCTATTCCCATATCTGACATTGATTAGCAAGTCACATTAAGACTTATTATCAAAAGTCAGATATGCAGCTGATTATCTAATTAAGATCATCACGCTATTAGCATAAGTGCGTTTGCAAATCATGCATGCAGAGCTTTAGCCTTTGTTTAACCTTGATCTGTCATATGAAAGCAATCTGTGTTATGGACTGATAGAACCCTCTTTTTACATGATTTGAGCAGCTCACAATTTTTAATGTATTTATCCTCATCAGATTCTGTCAACTTGAGTTTTATTATTTATCCCCATTTTAAGAAAGTGGAACTGCAGCACAGAACTACAAGGTTCCGATTTCCAAAGATACTTAGGCATTTAAAGATTCAGATAACCAATTCATGAAATTTTCGCAGGTCCCGAAGAAGAACACACCCTTAAGTCATATATACATTTTAATGGCTTTTGAAGTGTCTAAATATCCTTAGAATTTTGTTCTGCATCTCTTGAGGTTCAATGAAATCTAAGTCCGGCTGGTAACTCTGTACCCTCTAGCAAGTAGCACAGACCAATGCCAGTAGATTAATAAAATGAAACAGTCTGTACTAAGGATCTGGCATTCACACATTTCAGGAGGCTTTAATGCTGGGCAAGTTCTAGACATGCTGTGGACTGAATTCTTGTCAAAGGTCACCGTCTACTCACTTTCATTCCAAAATCCAATTTGTGTGAGGCTTCAAGGCCAGTCCATAATATAAACAAAAACACGCTAAAGGAAAATGATCAGGAAATTTTCTTAAAAAATCACACCTGAACTAGAAAGTTGATGTAGATTTACTCCACGAATCTTAGAACCAAACCAGTAAATGTCCTCTCTGCAGAGATGGAGAGTATTATGTCCTTGTTTGAAAAGTTAGTATTAATAAACAGATAAAGTAATCTGAAAATTATGGTGTTGGTTTTGTAGTAGCTCACTGAAAAGCTGGATAGAAAGAGTCAAATATCACTTGAGAAGGGGTATACTTGATATATGGAAGGTTAGCCAATTTAACAAAACAAAATACTTAGTACCTGTCCAACTTTGAAAATATTGCTGCATTCTGGGATTATTTTGGTAAATATTCCAAATCTCCTTTGGCCAAGTTTATGAGAGAAAGCAATACTTTTCCATCTACTGCATTGCTCCCACATTTTCATGATTTTTCCATATGATGAGAAAATGAAAGAAGAAATGCCTCATTTCAATGTTACTGAGCATATGTGTAGAATAGTAAAACATTTATGAAATTAAATACACTTCCATGCAATAAGGTGAAAGAGAGATTAAAATTTCAAAGAAGAAATATGACTGAGAGTCTCAGCCGGGTAAACACTTCAAAGATTTCCTGGAATTGCTAAATCCACTAACTGCTGTGTCATACTTCTGAATGAATTAATTTTGTCACTCTTACTTTTTCCAGAGAAATATCACGGACAGATGAGAGTTTCTTTGTGAACTGATGTTGCTAACCTAAATATTTTATTTTTTCCAAAATCCGACATGAACTTTCATCATTATACATATGAAAAAAGTCCCAAAACAAAACAGTCCATGTGATAACTGCAGATGGACAGGATTTTCTAAGCTATCTAGATTTCCTCCCTTTTTTCCTTGTGCTTTGGTAATGCTGACATACTTAAGTAATAAATACATATGAGCATTACTCAAGAGAGGTCAGCAAAAGAATGTTGGAAAAAAAAAGAAGGTTCATTGTTACTCTAATAGCCTTTTCATGCCCTGAAATATTGCATCAGAGTTAAAAATACAGGATATAAACAACAAAAATTGAAAACATCCAAATAAATTGAACCGGGTCAAAGTTCAGTAATGCATCATGAAAAATCTATATGGACTTTAGACAAAAAAAATACTTCTTTGTATCTGGATCTTATGTGTTTATTTATTTATTTTGTAGAACTCCAGTTGTGAGATAACTATGGTATTTTTTCAGTTTTCTTGCATGTCCCCCAGTGAAAAGATGTCTTGATGCACATCCTTCTCTCTTTGTCTCTGACTGAAAACTTAGAGCCGTGATAACTTCTACCAAATACAGTGGATGACTCAAGAGAGTCTTTTTTCACTCCAGAAAATTAAGATATTTGTAGAGATTTCACAGATGTTACTCCCAAAAGGATTTGTGATATCCTAATACGTCCCTTCACAGTCTGCTAGGCTGATGGATAGACTGAAGCAGGTGGGCTTATAACAGTATACTACTCTTCTCTCAGTACTGTATGTGCAGAACACCTCAGCTGTCCTTTTAGTAGAAGTGCTACCACGCTTACAACATATTTTCATTTACATTACTAGTGTAGCTTGGCAGGTAATTTATAAGGTCCAAACCTAATACTCCACATTACCCTGTCTAAGAAAATATTTTTAACTAAAATGTATAGAGTTTTTCTTTATAACTGGTGAGAATACAGTGTACTTTTTTTAAGTTTACATTTCCTAGAAATTATTCTCATGGTGTCTCTTCCCCTCCAGTTTTAAACTTGTGAAGGCTTCCAGATTTGGGGGCAAGGTTATTTTTTTTTAGTCACTGTCTTTCTATTTGTTGGCCATATTTACTCTTCTACCATGCAGAAACGTGGGTCTCTAATCACCTGGGAAAGAGAAGCTACTTATCAACAGCAAGGCTTCCTAGGCTGCTGATCTATATACCTATTATCTTGGATGCAGTAAAAAAATTTAAAATTTAAAATATAATTTTTATGCACACATAATTTTTGTATTTTTCTACCACAGACTTCTGTTCTAGTTTCTTTGTCTCCCTTTTCTGAGTACTGAACAGGTGGGTATAAAAGGTGGGACATTTTCTCTGTTCTCCAGTCTGATCTCTGAAACATCTGCCTTGGATTTCCGTTGAGAAACGGGAAGACTGGGAAGTGGAATGGAGATGTCTACAGATCTTACAAACATCTACTTATGGGGATTTTTTTTACTTTTAATAAACTATCTTTATCTGTTCAGAACTGTATGGAGCTTATGAATGGCTGCTACAATGCAAAAGTTGGAGTTGGAAATCCGTTTCACTAACAGCTGATACAACCTGACATATAACCTAGGTGCTATCAATGGCCTAATAACAGTACAATAGAGGGTTTTAGTGAGAAATCACTATCAATGGTATATTGAAATTCCCTATAGAAAAATGCAATAATCTTTGACATTTTCAGTATGAACATGAACGACTTGGTGTCTGCCAAAATATTTGCTACCATGGTTATAAAAGAGTAGAGTGGAATGGATTTCAAGTTAGCTTCAGAAAGAATTTTCAATGTAGCTGAAGGAAAGATCAGCAAGAAAAAAGCCTTTCTATGAGAAAATGCTGTGCAGACGTGATGAATCTATTTTACCTGTTGTGTTTATAGACCACAAGAAACGCATGTCAAGATCAAGCAGTGAGCGGTAGGGTGTGCACTGGTATAGGTATACACGGGCCACGGTGAATCCCAGCAATGGCAATGTCTTTCACAACCAAAGTGAAAATGAAGCTGCTAAACTGCAGAAAAGTAGGTTTGGAATTCCACGGTTTTGTGTAGATTATCCTACCTGATAGAGTTTTTGAAATCTGACAGAGTCAATGAATGCTGCTGAAAAGAAGAGCCTGTAAAAAAGGTGAGGTATGGTTATGAGAAAGCCAATTGTATTACCGAAGCAGTTCACTGCCTATTTCTTGCTTATTTTCTCCACTAAAAACCAACAGTGGCACATCCCAGAGACTGCCCCTGCTTCAGGCGAGAACTTCAGCTCATAGTAATGTCACCTTCCTACAAAAACCTACATTCAGTAATTGTCACCTCTTTCTCTGGGTTTTCCTGAAGCAGAAACTTTCTAATGTTGTGCTTTGTTTTTCACCTGCGTAGATTGGAATTAACCTTTTTAAGATTTTATTATCTTAGAAAGCAGTCAGATGCCATGACAACTGTTAGCTGTGTTAGAAGCTGGACAGACAATTATTTGATGATATCTTTGAGAGGTGGCTACAGGGGTCAGAAAAAGAGGTGGACACATTGTAATTATGTTGTGAGACCTATCCATCTGCTCTCTTCTGTGTTGCCCAATACAAGTGCATATTCATATCATCCTTATTCTGGACTACGTTAGTGTAATCCAGACTCTGGAAGATGAGCATAATCCTGAACCATTCTGGGTCATCCCTCCTGCATCTTGTCTCCCCAGAAACCAGGGCCTAAGGAGAGTTGATGAGTCCAGGTCCACCTCAGATCTTACCTGAGGCAGGAAAATGAACAGAGTGCACATCTGAGCCTGGGAGCTGGGAAAGCCTTTGTAGTTCAGGCAGTGGCACTCAAAGTGCCTCTAATTTCTGCTGCTTTTTACCTTCATGACAGACGACAAAACTCCAGTTTTTGTTCATGGTTTAGTCTCTGGTTTATGGTTGGATTTTTTTTTCCTTCTTGTTTGTTTTAAAAGGGTGGGACAGAACAGCAGTGAGGAAGGCTGCCTCTGCTTTTCCTGGCTCTGTTAGTCTGTGTCAGGTGGACGGACAGAGGGAGAGGAGGAGATTACAATGTCTGCATGTGAACAGAAAGACTCCTGACAAAGCACATGGCTTGCTTGTTGCAAAGGAGCAGATCCACCGCCAAGCCTCAGGGGTCAAGGAGAGGTTACATTCCTAGAGACCCAGAGGGAGACTGCATGAAGGCTGCTGCAGCCCAGGAAGGCAGTGCAAATTGCTGGACTCCAGAGCATCTGGAAGGAGAGGCTAATTCTGAAAGGAAATAGAAAACAGGGGGAAGATTTATTTTCAAAACTTCTATTTATCTGCATCATCCAGAAGATCTGCATTTGCTCTGTTTTAAGAGGTTGTCAGTGTTCTAAGAAAACATAGAGATTGGAATTACTATTGTGTTTTGGGGTATGCTCATTCTACAGAGAAGGCTGTTTAGTACTAACTCAAGGATCAGACCTCCTCAGAGTCACATCGAAACCTCATAAAGGCAAATGTTCATATCTGCTTTATGGGATGGAGACACTCTCTTTCTTATTTGGAAATGACTACAGAAATATTAGTAAATTATCCCTGGTGTAATTTATTTGGCCATTCCTGCTGGTAGAAGGAGACAAATAGCTACTATAATGGACTAGAAACCATGGAAAAATAAGCTTGGTGTTTAAACTCTTGAGGTTGATCTAATTAGTGATGACAACTAGTCTCTAGTTAGTACAAGAGATTTAAGAGCATACTCTAACACTGTTTTCTGTTTCCCTCAATTTTTGCCTGCTTTTCTATCTCTAGATGCTGAAATCAAGCATTCCACTTTTCCAAGAAAGTAACTATCATATAATGCACACTGCAAACAAATTATTTTCTATTCTGTTCAAGACATCACTTATGCATAAAATCTGTGGTTCAGCATTACAAATTCATAGACACGTGGGCTCCTATACATTGAGCCAAGATCTCTGTTGTTCAATATCCTCAAGCAATCCTAGTACAATCCAGGAAAATCAATGCGTAAGCTATAGGACCAAACTATCAAAAAATAACATTGATCCCTCTGTAAACTGACCATAAAGCATCATGTATTTTTTAACCCCCTTCCCTTCCTGTTCTGGGACAGTGTTGCTGATTGTGAACTGAGATCCAGATCCCACATGCTTTGTAGAAGTATTGTCGCTTACATCCTACCTGCATGGTGTCTATTGAACAGAGCTGCACCATACTTTGCTTTGTTAGCATCTGTTATATTACACCAGCTAGGTGAGATGTCAATGAATTGCTATCCAAGAGAGTAATAGTTAGCGATAAGTATAATTCTGATTGTCTGATTTGCCATGTTTGAGGAGACTTTGTTCAGCTGTCTGACAAAGAAAGTGTGTAAATAATTTCATACTGTGAAATTATGGGATTCCTGTGATAATGGTTTGGGGTTTGTGATACAACACGTCCAGACTTACACTCAAAAATGACTATACAGTTCACAGTAGATTGTACGAACTATTGTTTTCAGGAATATGTTATTTTGTTTTATTATGTTGGGAAAAAGATGGGTCAGGCACTACAGTCACCGTTGTAAGCAACTGTTAAAAGTAGCTTCTCACACTGAGAATTGGGAAAGATCTACTTACCTGCAAATGCAAGGACATGACTGTATTTATATCAGTTTTTATAACACAGGGATAATTATTAAAGGAAAAATATTGATGTTGTTGCTGGGGATGATCCAAAGTTTGGCAGATTGATGCTTTTGAGAATTCTTTCACTGTCAGCATCACAGTATCTCTGACTATTTTACTCACAAGTAGTAAGCAGCTTACACAATCTAATTTGCCAGAAGTTACTCAGCCAAGAGAAGTGTCAAAATTACTGTTAAAATAAAGACATCTGCTTCTGCATTAGAACAGCACGGAAAGCACATGCTGATGTAGTTTTCAAAATAGTGTACAGGAAAAGTAGGAGATGCAGCAGAAAAGAAATAAACAGAGTACTGGCAGCTATCAAAGGCTTGTAAGAAGGAGAAGTCCCAGAGAAAGTCGTCAGGCCTTCCAGAAAAGACATCATACTATAGCGTGCTATAAACATACAGCACTTGATGAAACAGGGTACCCTCAGCAAACTTTATGACAATACTGAATCAGCAGAGTGGTCAACAAGACAAACAGTGAATCTGCTCTCCGGGCAGGCCTGCATAATGTTGAGGAGACAGCCAACATCAAAAACTTCAACAAGGAGTCCATAGTTCTACCCTTGGGAGAAAACAACCCCACACACAAACTCAGGATGGAAACTGCCTGACTGAATAGCAGCCACACTGAAAAGAACCTGGGGATTACTGTGGCTGCCAAGCTGAACGAGAGCAAGCGGTGTGCTCTCATCACGAAGAAAGCAAAATGCACACCAGGCTACATCAGGAGTTGCAAGGCTAGCAGGCTGAAGGAAGTTCTTAAGCTCTGTACTCACCTTTGGTGAGGCCACACTGAATACTGTATTCAGTTCTGAGATTCCCAGATGAAGAGGAATTTTGAGAGACTGGAGAGGGTCCAGTGGAGGGCTATCGAGACTAGCTAGACTAAAGTACGTGACATATGAGGAGAGGCTGAGGGATCTGAGCTTGCTTAGTCTAGTGAAGAGGAGGTCAAGGGCAATCTAATAGCAGCCTGCAATCACTTGAAGCATGCATCCTGTCAAAGGCAGCAAAGCCAAAGCTCCACTTGGTGATGGCAGATGATGTAGCAAGGGACAACAACCACAGATTGTACCTTGGGAGGTTCAACGGGAGGAGTGAAAACTTTCCCACAAGGAGTGTGGTGCGGCCCTGGAACTGGTTACCCACGGAGGTGGTGGCAATCTCCACCCTTGGTTCTTTTCATGACTCAGCCGGACAGTGACAGAGCTGGCCTGACCTAGTTAGGTGACATCTCTGCTTTGAAGAGGAGGTTGGAGAAGAGATCTCCAGAGGTCCCTCCCAGCTGTCGATTCTATGTGTCTATAAAATAAATTGATTATTGCTCACAAAACATTTGGGAACAAATATTTGTGTTTACCACGTAGATTTACTGAGTCACAATTATCACTAAAGAACACGATTTTACATTTTATATACATCCAAGATTAGAGTTTAGTTTCCGTTGCTTTTTTCTGAGCATTTTATTACAGAGTATTGGGCCCATTATTTAGATGAGTAAATCAATGCTTTTAAATTTCTGATTTTGACTGTTCTGGCTTTTTCTGTCATAGTGATTCTAGAGACTGTTAGAAATGCGTCATCTTGTAATGGTCATATAGCGCTATTACTGCTCATATAGCAAACTAAATGTGTGGACTGAGAAAGAGAAGAATTTAAATGATCACTGAATTCTTTCTCCAGTTCTGTGCTTATTTACCCTTAGTTTGAAGGGTAACTGTAATATTTTAACGCATTTTTTTTTCTTCTAATAATGCATTTTATTCATAACTGTAAAATATTGTCCAGCCAACTGCTAGAACAGTTTCTCAGAACCCATAGCTGATAATGTATTCAGGAAACAGCATTGTAACTTTGAAGCACAGGTTAGGACAAGAAGTGAAGAATAATATCTTTTCTTAGTTGAATCTACAAACAGAATTCAGGGCTGTTAATTAAAATGTGGTGTGGGCAATGGCTTTTCTATTGACAAAAGAAATTACAATACAAGTTTCATATCTTTTAGAAGAATAGGTCAGATTTTGATTATGTTCATGTTGGCATAATCATAGAGTGATTCTGCTGATGTTAATTCATATTTATACCAGTGTTTCAGATTTAAAAACCCATTCAAGCATTTCTAGCAATACAGTGCCTCCTAGCATGATACTTGACATTGATTAAGTTTTAGAAGTAAATGAGCAGTACAGCTTCCTGAAATACAAATTGACGTCAATTTATGCTTAATTTGTAGTTAATGCAGAATATAATGGAGAAAACTTCTATTTGTCATCTTTTTGTTGAGTTCATTTTTTCACTGTAATAATTAATAAATAAAATTCCCACTCAGGCACTTAAGATTATTAATAATGCAGGGACCTGAAACAGCAGTAACAACTACAAGAGATTATATAATCCATTATTCAAACAGCAGCTTTCTTCAATTTCAAAATAGCAAACATTTTTTTTTATAATTTCACTTTCTTCAATACTGGCAACAACACTGATTTAGAAAAAACTTGTTCTTTCATTTCACATTCCCCTGAGTTTCATTGAGAACCAAAGGGTGAATAGAACATTTTATTTCATTTATTATTTCTGGAGAAGAGCAAGTTTCTTGTTGTAGACAAGAGATATTGGCCTGTGGTCAGAACAATAATGTCTTAGGCATAATAGTCTTATTTCTTCAGCTCTGTACTACTTCTGAGATCTTTTGTGCTCTTGGGTATGTATGTCATGAAAGCCACTTTTTTTCCTGCTGTCAGAGTTGGTAGTTCTGTTGAAAGTTTCTTTCTGTGCTTTGGGTCATATTTATCGCCAAGTTTTAAAACAATTATTTATCTGTGCAGCACAATGTCTCTGTGATAACCTCCCAATTCCAAATGTCTTCAATGAGTGTGGTTGACTATTTGATTCCTTCAGCATGATAAGAGGGGTATTATTAATTAAGAATATACATTTCATAGGGGTTGACTTCACAAGTTTTATAAAATGCTGTAAAAATCACCTAGTAATATTACTTATTATGAGAAAGGTCACAAAAGACTTGAAGTTTCCCATAATAAACTCTGAGGGCATGCATTTAGTTCTCTACAGTATTATTTGTGTTTCATACAGAGATCCTCCATAAGCCCATGAACACCTCTGCAGAAGCTGCTGTCATTGATCAGTGGGTAGACATAGCTGCATGGAGGTTTCTCGGAATTCAAAAGCAACATAGCTGTGTTTGCATGACAGTGTTTCCGAATTAATAGATCCCATCTCTCAGTTAGTTAATTAGCTTCATGTTCACCATGTTCATTTCACTTTAGTACCTCTAGTTTCAGAGAGAGATTGGTTGGTGTTAACTTAGGGAGTTCTGCACTGAATTCCATTGTGTAGCATAGAAAAGTATTCAGATCACCCATAGAAATCAGCCCTACATCCGCCTCCTTTATAAACCTTAATTTTACAATTGCATTGCTGGTATTACTTATGAAAGAGAAATCCCAGATGTGAAGAGAACTTCTGAGATTAGTACACAAGTGAAAGTTTTTTGCTGTTAGCGGAAGCATTGGGATAAGATCAGAAACAAATTTTCTTCATAGTATCATCAGATCATAGGATAGTTCAGGTTACAAGGGACCTCAGGAGGTCTCTACTCCAATCTCCTACTCAAAGCTGGGTCAGCTTTGAGATCAGATCAGGTTGCTCAGCGCTTTATGCAGTCTTTTAAAGACTCCGAAGAAGGAGACTGTACTGCAACTTTGGGGCAACTGCTCCACTGCTTAACTGTTTTGATGGTGACAAGGCTTTCCCTTATACCCAACGGAACGTCTCTTGCTTCAATTTATGCCCATTGTTGATCACCCTCCCATCATACAGCACTGTGAAGAGTCCAGCTCTATCTTCTTGATGACCTCCTTATAGGCACTAGAAGGTTGCTATTGGGTTCCCTTGAAAGCCTTCCCTTCCCCTGGCTGAATAGAACTTGGTGGCTATCCACTGAACTGACTCAAGTTTATCAATGTCTTTCTTGTATGAAGGTTAAGGGGGGACACAATACTGGGTACAACATTCTAGATGAGGTCTAACGAATGCTGAATGCAATACTGCAAGTGCCTGAGGTCTTTACTGTATCCAAGATCTTATGCTCTGAAATGACATAACCTTTTTTTTATCAGCTGTCATTAAATTGGAAATTCCTAGCTTTTCTTAGTGTGATTAGACTGTATTTATAACCAAGCTAAGGACTGATGACAGAATTATATATGTAAACAGGAAAGTTGTACTGATTTTCCTATATAATATAAATATAAAAACATATCTTGGTCCCAAAAATGTGGTTCCACTCTGCCAGTGGATCACCACAGCTCTTCATTCTGACGCTGCCCTGAAGTCTGCGTTGGCTCCTCATCAGTACTGGGGTGGGAAGAAGATACCGCATTATGGTGGCAAATATGGAACTTTTACTGAATTAGAGCTATGCACAGGCTGTGATATATGGATAACTTCTCAGAAAAGATTAATTCATCTCTTACAGTACCTCATTATTCATGGGGATTAAAGAAATAACTCTAATAACTCCACAGCTATCATTTAATATATTCAAGACCTTTGAAAAAATATAGAAGTCAACAAAACTGACTGTGAAGCAGAAAATAATATAAGCAAAGAGTGGCCTTGATAGTGATGACTTTCAAAATACAATTTGGTGGTCTTCTACAGTGTTGCCAGAGAGATAAAGGACTGACATTTGTACAAGGTAAAGAAAGCTTCAGATTTGTCTTAAAAAGTCAACACTTTGAAAAGTAGCCTTAGTAGTGGTATAAGTAGAATTATTTAATGTTTAAATCTTTCTCTAGTGGAAATTCAATGGCAAACAAGAAGTACAAATGTTAATAGTACAGGTTCATTCCACTTTACGTATCAAGTGAAAGATTTAACAGGAGGATCAGATTTGCTGGGAGATGCAATCCATGTTTTCCACAAAATGAGAGCTAATTTTTATTCTTTTAATTAGTCTGCTGTAGTTTTATCCCATTTTCTTTAGTCAGTTTTCAGTTCTTTTCTTCTTAAACCTTTGTATATCTATCTTAAATATTGTCTGTGATGTAAAACTATTGAATTTATTAGCCAGTGAGAGTTAGAAATCAAGCAATTCTATTAGAAACAAAAGGATGTGAGAAGAATAAAGTGCAACAAAAAAATCACAAACCTCTTAATATTGGAAATGATGGAAAAAACCCCTAAAACTATTATGTTAAGCAAGTACAGTAAACTCAAAAACTACCAGATTGGAATGATCACAGGGATTTCTACACGGGCTGTATACTCAGTCCTACAGAAGAATGATGGAATGAAGTAATATGGTAATTAAAACACTTATTTTTTACATTGTGTGTTTTCACAATACCACAAAAATATCCTTTCTTGTACAGTAAGGAAGCTGTAGTACAATGCATGTTAGATTCTCTTCAGAGCAATTTTTGTTTTGGTTAGAGCTTTTCCTACAAATATCAGAGCTAAATTTAAGAGCAGGGATTCCTGCAAGAGTCCAGCTCAGGTCTGCAAGATTTGCCTTCAGCATCTCCTAATTATTCAGCTTGTTTCAGAGTTCTGCTAAGTCGTGCATGTTATACACTCCAGTGAGCTAATACTGCTGGTGCAGGCACTCCAGTGATTAGCACAGTGCTCTGAAAGCTGACACTCGTCCCACAACTCAGAATATCAGACTGATGAGCAGGTCAAAGAAGTTAGGTTTTTTCCTTAGCTCTGTGCAGTTTTGGTGGATAGAAAAATAGCACGAATTGCTGTTCCAACTTTATATTGCAAGACCCTTTGGAAACAAAGGAAGGCAGCAGCAGTAACAGCTGGCTGTTGCAGGTATGTGGTGGTCTGAATGACTGAAGTCCAGAATAAAGGAGCTGCCTGAGTGCGTAGGCCTTATGAGTCTGCTTCATACCTATCATAAGCATTAGCCATAGTACAGGCTCCTCGTAAAGGGGATTATAAGATTTCATGGCTTCTGCTACCTAACCTTGATGGTTAGGTCATCAGGATGTTCCATCTACTGAGCACTGGAGGGCCAAGAAGAACCGGCTGTGCATATTATAAGTGAAGGACTGTGGTGAGACAGCAGAAAATGGGTTTGACCGTACTAACAGCAGTTGATTTCTGAAGAATACTTACACAGTGGAAGACAGCTTCTGTGTTAATATAATAAATGACAGATTAGGAAACAAAAAGTGCTGGTGAAGGTGGTTATCCAGGAAGGTCAAACACCTTGGGTACTACAGAGCTCAGCAAACTGGAATGGCCATAGACCTCCCAGGCAATGGATGCACTGACAGATACAATCCCTAGTCTCACTAACAAGTGTGTAACCTATGGTTACACCACCACTTTCATCTAAATAGAACCCTGTATTGCCACTGACATGGGTGCTCCCACACTCTTTTGTGGGAGCTGCTTGTTCTAGTGTGTTTCTTGTGCGAAACAGTGAGCGAAATGAAGGAACTAATTTGACTGAAAGCTGACTTCGAAAGAATTGCTATTAACTGGGTCAGTTCTTCAGTTTGTCTCACTGTGTAGCCACCTTTTTCTGGTGTAAAGGAGATGAAAACAAGAAGCTGGGTTACATAAAATGGTGGGAGTCTAGGATCTTCTCGCAAATTCTTTTCAAAAACAGAAAAGATGGCATGGTTACTATTGCTACACAGTTTGGGTGAATCTAAGCTGTGGGCAGGCAAAGAAGTCCAAAGAGAAGCATAGTCTCTGGTCACTGTCATAGGGGACCTTGCTTTGGTTATCTAGTGCTAGCCTACATACTAGGTTTTTCAGTACCAGAAGTTAAATATAGATGACTGAAGAATGCAGAAGTTGACAGAAGAGATTTTTGTTGCTGATCAGTGTCATTGTGGACAATAGACCTGTGATTTTTCCTTAGCCTTTTCCTTCTCCTTATCTTGACTTGAATTCTCAGTGAGCCCTGAATTAAAAAAAACAACAGACCACCCCCCCTCCCCAACCCCAAAGTCAACAACTTTACAAAGGGAATTCCTAAACTCACAATACAGAGTGAGTTTACAATTTCCTGCTAACAGGTTGAACCTTGATTACAGTCATCAGTGAGAGCATTTAATGAAGTCTGCTTGGCTTCGGACTCAGCAAAAGATAGAGATGCCTGAATCAGTTACTTATGTGTAGATGCTTACGTGAGAGTGAGGTGTCTGGTCAATGGAAATCTTATCAATATAGTTAATGGAGACCAGAGAGCTACTCATCAGTTATTCATTTGGTCAAGTAGAGGTACGTATTAAAGGGTTAAATAAACAGTTCTTTAGATTCTATTGACTATAATAACTAGACCTCCATTATATATAGTGGCAGTTTACCTATCTAGTTCATATGTATATACTCATTTTAGATACCTTAATCTGCAAACTAAATTTTTATCCCAAAAGATAAACAGAGACTAAAGCTACCTTGTCTACAGTTGTACCATCCAATACTGGAAATGCTTTATTCTCCCCTGTAAATGTTTTATTTTATAAAAGCTTCCAAACCAACACCACAATTCCTCCATGATAAAATATTCTGCTGCTTGCCATTCTGGTACTGAGATTTTACAACTTAGAGCTCAGAGGGTATTGACTGAATGTAAACCTTTTGGCATTGCTGAGTGTCCATAATCGTATGTGTATCCATGGTAACTACAGAACGGAAAGTATGGGTGTATAATCCTTCTTAAGTAATACAATGTTCTGTTTTTCTTGGTAGACAAAGAGATGCTAGCTAGTCATAAGCATATTAAACAGCCTGTCAATATCAAAGTTGCACATATATTCTTACCAGCAAAATAAAATGGTTTGGAAAAAATTTAATGTGTGGTAATAACACAGGAATATAGATACAAAAATTCTGGAGCTTCTGTTTTGAATAAAGGTGGGCAAACTAACTTCAGATCAATCATGTGAGTGAAATCTCCTTTCTCTTAATCTTATGGTTTAATAGAAATGCCATAACTAATCATGCCAATCTTGTTGCTTACCAGAGAAAGGGCTAAATTATTCTCTGACTAATCAAAATGGAATTTACACCCTTTTAATGTGCTGTATTGCTGTGTGATAGCCTAAACATGTTCATATAACAATTTTTGTATGGTGTAATTATTTCAAGAATCAACATGATATTGACTGTAGTGCTATATTTTTAAGTAGGACTTTTTCCTTGTTTTCTTGCTTTCTTAATTATTTTTGGTTAGCAAGAATACAGAATATTTTAGACACAGTTAAGACTGTTATTTAAAAACCCAAAATATCTGCACCCCATTTGTTTTATACTTACCAGCTTTGATCCTGTGAGTCTTTGTGAAGTCTGCGGAAACTGTAAGACTGTTGCCTTAGTGACACAAAACAGCAGAAGTTGCATGCTTCTTCAAGTATAATGAAACACAAGGCACACTTTGGCCCTGATACTTAAGTATGCCTACTCCTTGAAGTATTAGGGTCTATAGAGGTATGCATATGGACGGAAAAGAGGCATACCTGAAGAGATACAAATTTGAAAAGCAAAAGCTATTTTGCTGTAAAAGAAAAAGAAAAAAGTCCAATTTTTTATACAGGTAAAATGATTTCTAAATGGCAGAGTTTTTTTCCAGTTTTCCATGAGTTTGCCGCTGCTTTCTAATGGGACATACAAACTGAAGAAGGAATGCAAGCGTAGGTTCTGATCCCACAGCAATTTTTTCTCCAACTGCTGGCCCACAGAAATTTGGCATGTGTGTCTTCCCAGCCATGAAAGTAGTCCATTGAGTGTAAATCTGGTTTTTTTTCCCTTTTTTTTTTCTTCGCATCTATGAGATACTAAATTTGGTGTTTTGATGTCCTTCACAATGTCAGACACTGATTATGTTTAGCACAGTTTCTATTTAAAGAAAGAAGACTGGGAGTCCTCAAGTTCGTATTTTCTGACAACACTGCGAGGTATGTTTTTCTCTGTTTTCACCCTTCTTCATTTATGGAAGGTGGGGAGGGGTGGAGAGAGGAGAGAAGATAATGAAAAAAAATTTACTGTCACTGTATTTTGCCAAAATTTAATTATGAATCCAACAAAGATAAGAATGATGTTGTAGGTCCTGAAGATTTTAATCTTTCCTGAGGAATCTGTCATGGTAGAGCCCTCATTGTAAACAGGGAAAGGTCCAGCATAGGAATCAGAAGGAACAAAACCTCCATTGTGGACCAGGATTAGACAACAAGAATAAGGACTATAATCCAGATCCCCTGTAAGTATCTGAAGCTTTTGAGCAAAGAATCCCTCTGTTTTTTCAAAGTAACATGTATCAAAGTCTCTCATTCTCACACTGGTAAGTTAGATAAGTAAAAGGTCTAGACTCAGTTGTATTCCATTAACTGACATTTGAGCAGCTCATTCTAGAGGTCATCATCAAGCAAGTGGAGGAAAAGAAGGTTATCAGGAGTAGTCAACATGGATTCACCAAGGGGAAATCATGCTTGACGAATCTGATAGCTTTCTACGATGGCATGACTGGCTCGGTAGACAAGGGGAGAGCAGTGAATGTTGTCTACCTCGATCAACACGGTCTCCCACAACATCCTCCTAGGGAAGCTCAGGAAGTGTGGGCTGGGTGAGTGGACAGTGAGGTGGATTGAGAACTGGCTGAATGGCAGAGCTCAGAGGGTTATCATCAGCGGCGCTGAGTCTAGCTGGGGGCCGGTAACTAGTGGTGTCCCCCAGGGGTCAGTATTTGGCCCAATCTTGTTCAAGTTCTTTATCAATGACCTGGATGAAGAGTTAGAGTGTACCCTCAGCAAGTTTGCTGATGATACAAAACTGGGAGGCATGGTGGATACACTGGAAGGCTGTGCTACCATTCAGTGAGACCTGGACAGGCTGGAGAGTTGGGCGCAGAGGAAGCTGATGAAGTTCAACAAGGGCAAGTGCAGGGTCTTGCACCTGGGGAGGAACAACCCCACGCACCAGTACAGGCTTGGGGTGGACCTGCTAGAGAACAGCACTGCGGAGAGGGACCTGGGTGTCCTGGGGAATGACAAGTTGACCATGAGCCAGCAGTGTGCCCTGGCTGCCAAGAAGGCCAATGGCATCCTGGGGTGCACTAAGAAGAGTGTGGCCAGCAGGTCGAGGGAAGTTCTCCTCCCCTTCTACTCTGCCCTAGTGAGGCCCCATCTGGAGTCCTGCGTCCAGTGCTGGGCTCCCCAGTTCAAGGAAGATGAGAAGCTACTGGAGAGAGTCTAGCGGAGCGCTACAAGGATGATGAGGGGACTGGAGCATCTCTCCTAGGAGGAAAGGCTGAGGGAGCTGGGATCGTTTAGCCTGAAGAAGAGAAGGCTGCGAGGGGACCTTATTAATGGTTATAAATATCTTAAGGGTGAGTGTCAGGAGGATGGGGCCAGACTCTTTTCAGTGGTGTCCAGCGACAGGACAAAGGGCAACAGGCACAAACTGAAGCACAGAAAGGGGGGTAGGACTAGATGACCCACAGAGGTCCCTTCCAACCATTCTGTGATTCTGTGATTCTGTGATTCTGTGATTCTGTGTTTCTTTGATATCGGATGTTGAAGAGTATGATAACTTCAAGAAAATGGAGTAATGGCGCCCTGGAAGAAGGATAAAATGACTACTTTAAGGTCTTTTCCGACCCAAACCATTCTATGATTCTGTGATTATACAGAATTATACAACTGGAACGCCTCTTGGATGCTCAGTACAAAGCATCATGCACTCCTATTCCAAGGGAGAATCAACTATAACATTTGTGATTTTTGATATTTGTTTGTCTGCTCTGTACTTAGAAACCTCAAATGAATTCCCAAGTTAATGACTTCCAACAATTTGGTTTCTTTTCTCATTTAGTATGTTTTTCTTATAATAGCTGTGCCAAATTATGCAGCCTGCATGTATTGTCCCATTCCTGGATACATTCATAACATGTAGTCATGGAACAAGAACGATCTAGTCTGGTGATCTGCATTTTGGCAGTAATTTTTCTTCAAAAGGAAAAGGCTAGTCTGATAGAGTAAATAATTCTGTGTTGGATCCAGAGCTATTTGCTTTGTTCTCATTTTAAGTATCGTCCCGGAAGTGTCAGAGTATGTTTCAGTATATGAATTTAGCTGGTTCAATCACTGTGATGATAAACAACCAAGCCTACTAAAGTTAAAAGCTAGTTAGTAATAAATAAGAAAGCTTTAAGCAGTTTTAACTGTGCTTTAAAACGTGTGGGAACTTTGTATGGTTCTTCCAGAGGGCTGCATGGGCTGTAAAGATCACCCACTTCTAATGTAAGTAAACGCATATCTCTAAGACATTCTGTGCATAGGAGGGAGTGAGCTGGATGTAATTCAGATATCATCCTTCAACAAATACTCACAGAACTGTTATAAAAGTATCCATGAAGCTTCTTTGCTCTTTTTCTTAGTGGAGTCTGGCTCCTGGAACACAAATAAATTATGGAAAATGTTGCATTAACATAGGATGGAGGAAGGGGCCTTGGAAATAAAGGGCATGTCCATGTCTAGATGGCTTAACCTGCTACAGGATTCCCATTATCTATTCAGATATACAGGAATCATGGTTATGGGTGCTGAATCCATCTATGTTGAAACTTGCAGTAGATTCCATTTTGCCAGGAGAATAATCAATGGAAATTCCATTCAGACATCCCCGTTTATTCATCTCTTGTCTTTTCTTGTTGATTTCCCATGGGGTGGGGGGTGGAAAGGAAGGACAAGTTTCCAGTTAAAGAGCCACAAAGCTCAAACTGGTTGTTGGTAACCCCCCCCAGTGCACTATAATGTGTCACTTAAGCTATATACTTATGATGGCCTGGGAGTTTCATTTGAAAAATAATTGCCTTGTTTTTCCATGTGCTGTACCATCATATCAGAGATCTGTGGAAGTACTTTAGTGACATTCCTCACAATTTCAAAAGACAGTCTGTTAAAAACTTTCTTCATGGTTCACTATAAACTTTTGAACTTAACTGCCTTTGCTGATCAGCCACAGTAGCATTTGTTAAACCTTATAGGCATGGCACAAAGCCCTTGTTTTCCCTTATTTGAAAGGTAGTGGGGAAAACAATTTAAAATAAGTATTAAAGGTTATCTCTTAATTAGGTTACTGTATTATGCATAATTTTTCCTAGACAATGTGAATAATTTTAGCTATGTCAGTGTATGTACTATGTACAGAAGATGTGTGATTTAACTGTAATAATAAAATTTTTATTTGGGGTTTTTACTCTGAAGACTGCTAAGAAAAATCTCAGAGCTTCCCAAAACCACTCTTTCCAAAGAAACCACAACGTTACAGAGCCCTTTCATCATCCAGCATACGGTACTGTAGAACACAAAAATATACACTGTACTACTTTAAATTAATTCATATTTGCAGGAGACACAGTCTGTGTGAGTATGCGCAATTATAAAATGTAACTTTTTTTCCTCTTGACTTTTTTAACTGCCTCACCCCTTTTATTTGAACACATACATATGGTGTGTGAGAGTCAGCAAGCTCTTTGTAAATGTTTGGAAGGAGCATCTGTCAGACAATAAAACTTAGAAGAAAACATGCTTCTCATTTAAAGTGTACTCAGTAGAACTGTTTCAGTGCTGGAATCGGTTCATTTGTATAGCTTGGAGGCATTAATAAGAGCAGAGAACTGTAAACGCACCAGAAAACTCGAGCTGTTACTAAGAATCCAAGGTATTTTTTAAAGCATTTCATCTATTCGGCATCACAGTCTTCTGATAGGAACCTGAAACGGTTGACGGACAGGAAACCTCTGACAGTCTATCCAAAAAGACTGCAAACAAGAAGATGGCATGCTTTTTGCAAACCTGGAAAGTCGAAAGATTACAATGATTGTTGGACCAAAGGGACCCTCTTCAGGCATAAATAGCAAGACTCCTACTGTCTTTCTTGCAGACCAACTCAGCTGCCAGCAAAAGCAGGTGCTCTCCCCCTACCAGTGCTCCAGAAGAAATACTTAGTGAGTATTCACAGCTCTTTTTACAAATTAATATATTATCAGCCTTTTAGTTCTATTTGTGCAGTTTTCTCAAAGGACAAAAGCATTTAAAAATAATTTTTTAAGACTTTTATTTTAAAGAATTCTTGCAGTTCAACAGTATGATGCAATTTCCATATTAATTTAAAAACAAAACTTGCATAACCTGTGACAGCAACTTTTTAAAAATACTGGTTTTTACAAATTGTATAGCTTAAACAATCTGAAGCAATTACAATGTATTTTTTAATGCACAAGTTATGACAGCAAAGTAATTTATACAAATATGAAATGTATTTGACTTTAAATGTTATGCCATAAAACAGCCTTTGTAGAACACAAATTTAGAATAAATCATTTCTTTTGGCAAAGTAACCTGCAATTTAATCTTTAGGAGAATAAATGTACCACTAATGTTTTCCACAGAAACAGTTGCTACTCTAATTAATTCAAGATGTGACTTTAGTAAGATTTCAAAAGAAAATCAGAAACAGATTTTTCTCAGAGGTAGTACTATGGACAAGGTTGAGATGTTTTTATTTTCATTAGAAACACTTGACCCAGGTAGAATTACAGACTTGTAGTATATAGCGTGGAAATATCAAATCTGACAACATTATAATAACGTTTTTAGAAGCATAACTATTTTTAGTGTTTCAGATATATGCTTTCTTTCTAGTTATAATATCAGGTACGTTACATTTCATTAGATAACTGTTACTCAAATTTGAGTTTAGAGTGACTAATACGGCTAACATATTTTTTTCTTTTTGTGTGGAAGGGTATGGAAAACCTGATGTTTGTCTACCGCTCCTGTAAAGTTATCTGGACGTTACTCATAACAATACTAGGTTATGCCAGCAGCTTGCCTGTGGGTGATGATTCTATTTGCACAGCAGAGGAACTTGCAAAGTACAGCATAATCTTCACAGGGAAATGGAGTCAGACTGCTTTCCCTAAGCAGTATCCTCTTTACAGGCCCCCAGCACAGTGGTCATCAATGCTAGGTAAGTGAAGCATGTACATTTCTAAGAACAGATAAATCTCTTGACCGCTGCACTCTTTTTTCTTCTTAATAGTCAATTTTAAGATAACTAATGAAAAAGGGAAAAAATAACCAAAGTTATGAAGAATGAGATGCAGAAACTGAAGTATTCACAATGCTTTCAAAAATCTACAACTGTTTTCAATTGACTTCTGTTTTCAATTGGCTGCAGCTGAAATAAACAGTGATAAGCCAAATGTTTTAGTGTTCACTCATTTTTATACACAACTTTTTTAACCTCAGAAATAATACAGAGAAACTGAAGAAATAGGGACAATCTAAACCAGACTTTTATGTCATGCCATGTATTCACTCAAATAGGTGTTACTCATAGTTCTGACTACAACATGTGGAAAAAAAATGAATATGCCAGCAATGGTGTACGTGATTTTGCTGAAAAGGGTGAAGCATGGGTATTAATGAAAGAAATAGAAGAAGCTGGAGAGAAAATTCAGAGTGTACATGGAATCTTCTCTGCTCCTGCCATTTCCAGTGGTACAGGACAAACTTCCACTGAATTAGAAGTGCATTCAAGACATCCCTTAGTAAGTAAATGTACATATTAATTTTTAAAGTTTGTGTTATGTCACTAACACACAAAATTAAATTCTAGAGTTCTCACTTGTAGGAACAATATAATGCAAAGTGTTACTAAAAAGTATGTCACACTGCAGGGAGCACTGTACAGGATCTATAAAGTAGATGAGCGTAATGACATTTCTTTCAAAAGTTTTAAGTTAAAATTACTATAAGCAAGACTGGAGCATTTCAAAGCAAGTGATGCAATCCTGATGGATCATTTTGTTTCATTAGGTTTCATTTGTTGTACGAATTGTTCCAAGCCCTGACTGGTTTGTGGGTATTGACAGCCTAAATCTCTGTGAAGGAGACCACTGGATGGAAGAAGTATCAGTAGATCTATTTCCATATGATGCTGGAACTGATAGTGGTTTCACATTTTCCTCCCCAAACTTTGCCACTATTCCACAGGACACAGTTACAGAGGTAGGTGTATATACATAGTTTAGCACTTCAGAACTATTTGCTCTGAGTCCTCCCTTTAAAAGATGAAGATACTATGACTGCACAATAGACTCCTGTGGAACTGATTTCAGTATTTGAGAATGCTGATGCTCCCTATGTATGGATTTCTACATAGCTGATAACCATACTGCTTTTGTTTATTTTCTGTATCTTTCAAATTTATTAGGTAAATGCAGATGGTTTATGAAAAGTTGGCTCTACATGTAAAGCATTTTCTGTAAAAGCCAGCTATTTTTAGCTGATTTTAAATGATTCTTAAAACACCAGAACATTAAAAATATTCACAAAAGTCCTGGCATTACTAAATATGTATTTAAACAGGAAAATCCTTAGCAGTAAATACTGATGTGGGGAGGTGTTTTCAGTTAAAAGCATTGCTGAAACTTGAAACTTGCATTTGAGAAAAAGGAGGTAAGGGAAAGCAGAGAACTTCATGGCTACTGTGGTGGCCCCACTTTCAGTCTCTTTTGCTCACTCGATAGTCTAAATGCCTCATACTTTGCTTTTGTCATTTAAGGGTGGTGGGGAACAGAGGACTTTGATTCAAATGTTTTGAATACTAGAAGCGTTCAGTTAATCCTTTTGTTTAAGATTAGTTTTTCTAGAGCCAAATGCTGTGCTAATGATTAATGAAAAAAGGAACAGAGAAGCTGGAAAACAATACATTTGGCCTCCTATATCAGTAAGACAGCTGCTATAGCATACCTAATATTATTATTTAATGCTCTTGTATTCTTCCTTGTAGTAACACCCACTTCTTTCCATTAAACCGTTCCATACATTACTCTGTTTTCAGTACCTTCCACCGCAGTCGTCTATCCAAAGGTTGGCACAATTCATTGTACCCGGTCTCATAGCATTATGCATAAAAATTCTAGGCTTACCAGCAGCAGCTGTGTGAACTGAAGTTCACAGAAACTTGTTATATGCACTTCACTTCCCCAAAAGTATTAGCACGATGTGTAAATGTGATTTTACAGTGATCTTCTTATAAATATGATATAGTTTCTTTAAGGTTCCCCCTTTTATTTCACAGATTACTTGTTCCTCTCCCAGTCACCCAGCAAACTCGTTTTATTATCCAAAGCTCAAAATTTTGCCACCTATTGCTCAAGTAACAATGGTGAAATTAAAGAAAAACCAGCTGGGTCTTCCTGCACCTTATCTTAATCTCCAAGCTAAAAGCAATGAAATAATAGACTCTGTCTCAGGTAAGTGATTAGTACTTTGATATGCTGAATTCTGCTATTTCCATTCTCTCAGAAAATATGTGGAAATCTGGCAGGTGATGTGAATGAAATAGGTGATTAGGCAGAATATTCTCCTAGCCACACAGGAATATTTTCCAGACTCACACATGGGAAGTAAAATGAGCCAAATAACATAAAGGAGAATCCATGAAAGAATAAGGAAATGATTGTATATTTGAAATATGGTTCAAAGCTTTGAGTTATATCCACAGTAAGGGTCACTTAAGCCTTAGTATCAGTATAGATCAGTGACTTCTATGAGAAATAAACAACACTTGATCAGAATCAGAGTTCCCAAATTCTTTGCAACTTTGAAGTAAATATTCATCCTCAAGTTTTTACCTGCTGATGGAGCAAAAGAACTATTATCATTGTCTGTTTCTGGGTCAGAGGGCTTTATAGTTATGTGCAACAAGAGTTGAAATAATTCAATTCATTTGGATGTATATGTGACAGAAACATACATCCTGACAACAAAAATAACGTTCTCTCTCATTTTTCTTTTCTTAAAAGTATTAGCTGGTAACCTTGTTTAGGTAGGAAGACACGCAAACTACTGACTCAAGTCCGTCTTAGGGGTAATTTACAAATCTCCAAATTAACAAACACATCATTAACATAATAACTGCTCTAAGGGAAAGATAGCAGTTGGACAGTGTCCACTGAGATTTTGTCTTTACACTATTCTAGTGGATTTTTACAAAGTGTAAGAGGAAGGGTTAAGAATAAGACTAGACTCATCCTAAATACTAATCCTAAAATAAATACTAATCCTAAAATAAGACTCATCCTAAATACTATTTGAGAGACAGCAATAGGCTAAATCCCCAGTGTATTCCTAGCAGAGCTGCCACGTTCCAAGAGCTTCTTCACAATGTCTGAAGATTGCATGATTCTGACTCTGTGCTGAAGTCACCTCACAATCACTAAAATAACACTCATTCCCTGCTCAGACAATAATGCATGATTTATACTTCCATAATGCATTTTTTCTCAATTTATAGTGTTTTAATGTATTTCTATTAGTAAAAAAGCCATATTCAAAGTGAGTGCTACATATCTCATTTTTGTATGCCTTTCCCACAATATTCGAAAGGAACATGTGGCCCTCTTTAGGATACAAACTTAAAATAAAGCATTTAAATTATAGCGTTTCAAAAATCATTTTGAATCATATATCCCCACTTTATTGTACATTAATCAGTAAATCAGTCTATTTAAAAACATATTTCAGAATCTAAAAGACAGATAGAAGTACCAGAGATCAAACTGTGTCCTTCATTCCCTCTAGAAAGTTGGGAATGAGTGATAACAACAGAAGTGGTGAGTTCCACTGTAATTACCAGAAATTTATACCAGAGATTGCACATTTACTATGTCATTTAAAGCTGTTTTTTGCATATTTTACCCAAAAATCCTGCAATACATAGTTTTGATGCAATTTCCTGTGACAAGTAGTATTTTTATTTAACCTGCTGAGGAATAGTCACCAATTAAGAGAGATACTTGCAATGGAAGCCTGCTTTATAAAAACTACATTAGAGTTTCTAACTTCTGTGAGTAAATTAAAACTATATTGAAAACCCTTTTAGTATTAAAAAGCTTCTAGTGACAGAATATCTTTAATGGCAAAAGGAACTGTAGTGTACACACCAAAAAAATAGCAAGATGATGTAACAATTGAAAAAAGGGTCTTTATCTCTGAAGCAAGTTGGAACAGAAGTTACATGGAGTTCTGCATGAACAACTATAGGAACAGTATCTATCTTCAAAGAAATATAACTATACTTAAATAAACCAGAGAAAAGCTTTAAACCCAGTGTTTTTAGTAAGCCATGCAAAGGTAAAAGAGTTCTAAAATTGTCATTATATGTTTTTCTAATGCAATCCTTTGAATACAATTATTTTCCACATAGTTTTCTCTTTAGGAATTCTGTATTTTAAATTCAATAGATAGTATGCTGTACTACCGATATAATACCTGAGAGAGTATCTAGACTGCAATAATAATAACAATGATACCAGTGTTGATGAGCTTAGGAGCTGAAAACAGACTTTTTTATTTATGAGACAACATATGGATTTCATTAATATCACATGTATTTCTGTATAAGAGAGGACACTATTTGATCATCTTTCCTTTATGCTTTGCCAACTATGTATTTGCCTTAAGCACAAATTTATGTAAAGTTACCTTTTCGTTGTGTACATTGCAGAAACACCACTGGACTGCGAGGTTTCACAGTGGTCTTCCTGGGGTCTTTGTAGAGGTGCTTGCAGAAAAACAGGGACCAAGATCAGAACTCGTTTCGTACTTCTTCAGCCTGCCAATAATGGAATGCCGTGTCCAAATCTGGATGAAGAAACAGGATGTGAACCAGAGAATTGTGTCTGAAATAAAGAAAAGATAGTAATTTAGATAATTTATAAGTAGGATAAGTTTAACTAAATCTAAACTACATGTCAGTCAATGTTCCTTTTAATTGGGGTATGCTGCACTATTTTCCTAAAAAGGTATATTAGACTGGTTTTGAAAGTTGTTGTTTAATATCAGTATTTTGGGGGGTTAAATGCCTAAGGTTTAGTATGACAACAGTACTTGATCGTTTACAGACCAAAAAACCCCATATAAATCCTTGTTATAAATATACTGTAAGTTCTTGGAGTACCCTCTAGTGGCAGAAAAGAAGACATTTGGAAAAACTATAGTTCACACGTAAAAATCTTTCAATCACAAAACCTAAACTAATAACATCCTTAAATACTGTAATTTGCTGATCTGCAGTTATTTATACCTAGAAATGAATTTTTTCTCTAAATTATGTTTTTATAATTTATTGGGTTTTTTGTTGTCTTCCTAAACACGTTTAACTAGCATTTCTTCAGAAACTACTTAAATAAATCAGTGACCAGTTGTTTGCCACGTCATTAAGAGAATACTATAACTGAGTAAACTTGTCTTGAGACTTATAAACACACAAAAATGTCTCTTTCTTTTTTTCTTAAAAGTGAGAAGAATATCTGTCATGAGGACACTCGGCCCACAAAATTACCAGAAAAATTCAGAAGCGTGGATACTAGTAGAAAACCTCTGAACTTAATTAAAAGTGTTAGCTGAGATTTAAGAACTGAATCACTGTTGGTGTGTGTCCCTCATGAGACAACTATCTCAAAGTTGACACTGTCGACCACAACATAAATGGTATTATTGTCTTTACATGTGCAGTAAATGTGTTCATGTTTCCTTAAATGTGTTTGCTGCTATTTGTGTCATCCTGTTCTTTTTACAGAGAAAACTTACCAATATATTAAAATTATCTAAAATTGAGGTATACCCAGATATAACAAAACACGGTATGTTGGAAACTTTTCCCAACTGCAAGTTTTAATGCTAAACTAGCTGTTATAAAACAAAAGTAACATATGGTTCACAAAGACTTGTGGCTACCAACTAGGGAAAGAAACTTGGAATAATACTGTTCAATAGAATGTGTTTACAGTCAGCCCACAAAACTTTTATAGCTCACTCTAATTTTACAAATATACAGCACAGATATTGAACAGGAGAACTGGAGTAGATTCTTTTTGGAATATGCCAAATATCAGAAAATTTATCACGTACTTAAAGGAGCACATTGTATTCTCTGTAGGGCTGAAACATTTAAAAGGTTCTCTATGTATTTTCCCAGGAGATAAACCTTACAAAGACCCAAAGAAACTTGAAACTAGACTAAGCTTGCCCTGCAAATGCTGATAAATGCACAGTTGTTAGAGCTATGTACAGGAATTTCTACATTTTGCATTCTTCAGATTCCCACTGTTGCCTGTTTTTCACAATTGTTTCACCTACTCTTTTTATTATACCTGTTTTTTTCAGGTTCTCCTGTTTCCATTCTGCAATGGAAATAATGTTATTACAGTATTTCATATTTCAGTTTAGTTAATATCTCCACCTTCTCAATTTTTTTCTTTCTTCTTTTTGTATAAATTATTACTCATTTTATGTTTTCTGTTAAACTTATTTACTACATAGTTACACAGTTATCACAATCTCAGAAAACATATGCATATATTGAAGTAAGTATTTAAATATTCTCTGAGAACAGGAGCTAATTTCAACTTCATTGATCAACGAGTGATAAATGAAACTCAATAAAGGTTTTGGGCAGAAATCAGATGCAAGTCTGAATTATGAATTAGGAAAAACAAACCCATAAACCACAAGGTATTCTTGGAGGAACCTTCCCAGAAGTTCTCTAAATGCTAGAGTTATGCTTCTTCACGTGTCCAGAACAACTAAAGGGCTGGGTCAAGTAGGACAGTATCTGCATCTGTAATTGTATACATGACCTGAATTTAGGATTTCAGTCCTACAAGACATGATTTGATAGTGGAGCAGTCCCAGTGTTTACTCAAACTCCTGAAGGTCACTGAAGGAGAAGGGGTGAGAGAGGGAGGTGGAGCAGGAAGGGAAGTGAATGTGTAATAGGCCAACACACTTTGGGAAACTCCAGGTAGTGATAAACAAATTTTCTATTTTGGAGTGTTTACATACATGCATATTCACTGCAGGTTCCTTTAAGCAGAGGTTTCCTATCCAGCCAGTTACCTGGATATGGTTTTTTTGGTAAACAGTGACTTCAGAAAACCATGGCAGATATGGCAGTCTGGAAGGAGGCCCTTGTGGTTGTATAATGTGTGTCCATAAATATTTAGTTCCAGGTATTCACTTAGCAAACACCAGGGATGGAGACATTTCTTGGCAATACTGTGAATGCAGCGAGTTCTACTGAAGTGTATTCTAATGATGGAGAACATTTCTCATAACATATCTTTATTAAACTAATTAGTGAGGAACGTGATCCCTGTGCGGGTATGGCTAGGCCTTTGTAGTTTTTACTTTCAGCACAATTTTGGATTTTTCTTAAAAATTTTGGGACAACGAAGAAACACAGAGAAGCTCTTCCTTCATTTTCCCTTACATCCAGTGTTGCAGATAGCTGGCAGCAAGGATACTGTGGTCCTGAACACATGAGATATAGGGAAGGACACAGGTAAATTAATTTCTGGGTTAAACTAACCTCAAAAAATACTTTGGGAGGAAACTTGGGTTTCTAAACATAATTTTTTTAGCAAGAATATTTTGCAGGAAGAATCAGCTTTGATGCCTTGGCAGATATTCTTGGAGAATGGAAGACATGGTTAAAGGTAAGTGTAGCAGAAAAAAAGTCATCACAGACTTAAACTGTGGTCCTACAAAAAATCATGAACAACAAATTCAACTCCTGTAGTGGAACAGAGTAGATCATTACTGAGAAACACTTGCCCAATACCTTAAGCAATTGAAGGACAGTTAGCTGTGAACACATGAAAGCTCTTCCCATTGTCTCCTGGTAGGTAGGAATGCCAGCTGAAACTGTATATATATTTACACTTTTCTATGGGTTGTGGCTTCTCTGCAGACATCCAATACAATACCTTGGTGGTTAATGACTGGGAAAAAAACAGGGTACTTTTGTAGGTAAGTCAGGATACAGGAAGGATTGATGTGGTCTATGAACTGAACTGAACTGAAAAGCTCTCCCTGGTACCATAGCATAAATGTTGGCTGTGTGAGTCTTTGGTGAACTAAAGGAGAGGGTAGACATTTTGTTCTACCAAATACCCCAAAATGTCTGGGATGGACGCCTAGGGTGTGTCTGTGAAACAAACTTGCTAACTGCCGTTTGAGGCCCTGTTCAATTTTGCTAAGTAAATATGCCTTCCTGCAATTGTGGAGAAAGCTGTGTCAGAAGGCCAACTCCGTAGTATATAAGTGTACCATATAAGTGGGCCAGCTCTAACTGACCAAATCTCATCCATGAAGCCTGCTATGAAATGTTGCAGGCAATTGTCAAATGGCACAGGGCGTCCTGTTAAAGATCATTTTGGGGACGGACAGTCTTGGATTAAATGAAAAATAGTTCTAATACCCTAGCTACAATAAGTTAAGCATGGTCATGTAAACTAAGGTGTGCCTAACTTCTAGCAGGGGAGGGTAAATGTATGCCAGCCTTTCTGATCACTGAATGAGCACTGTCCTCAACAGGACAGAACTGGAGGGCAAACAAAAGATCTGTGAGTACCTGACGGTATTGAAGGCAAAAAAGTCCTCTTCGTAATATTTCCAGTCCCAGGTAACTGAAGAACATTGAGACTATGCGATCTGTCATGAATGATCCAACACAATAAAGTAACTCAGACTATTCCATGACAATATTTACATGCTTACGAAATAACAATACAGCAAATCTGAAGTCAATTAATTTCTGTTTAATGGGATGTATGCAGAAGTTGTGTCCATGACAATTTATGGGTACTGTGAATGCCTGAGACAAAAAAGCTCTCAATATGCTGCATGACAACCTGATCATCTGAAGGCTGACTTTTTTTGCTTGTTTGAAGTCCAGCAGCCCTACTGTGTTAGAATTTGCTAGCCAAACATACAGAAGTAATGTGTCTATCCCAACTGGTCTGGGCAGAGCGAAGGATAAAGTGGTGTCCCCTTGTACATCTTGTGTTCTACCATCAGAACATGGAACTTTGGAAACCTCAAGTAGTCAACAAAAAGCTAAAAGGACGATTGCTTCAGTAGGTCACAATCTGCAGAGAGACCTACACTTCTTGCAGGTATAGCATGGCATGACAGTTTATGCGGGTTCATGTCAGTCAAGATCTCCCTATGGTGCAGGGTTAAGAGTCCAATTTTATGATGAGATTCTGTATAATCTAAAATTATTTCTGATAGATACATGCTGAAGTAGTAACGGAGCCCAAATATCACCCTTGAGACTCCTAAGGATTAAACGGTCATGAGATGCAATCTGTTTCCCTCTATCCTTAACCATATGGAGTCAAAGAATAAGAAGTAATGTTTAAGAAATCAAGTCTTCTTATCTGACAAACTCTTTATGAGTATAGGGATGTTGTATTTTCTTGGAGGTGAACTAATATTTGTGCTAGAACTTCTGCGAAGCCATTTCGTGCTGTGAAATGGATTGAACCAATGATGGTTGTTAGCATGTGCCAGTGTTATACAGAGACTTTTTTTTTATTGAGACAACTTCATAGATAGCAGATGCAGTGGAGGGCAATAAACATGAATCGGTCCTTCTTCTGCAGATGTGAAATAATGCAGTAAGAGTTGCCGTCCTGAAATTTTAGGTATCTAAGTTACAGATATTGAAGATAAGTGTCTGTTCACCCTTCTTCCTTGACACTAGGAAAACATGTGTTCTTATGTTATGATGGAGCCAATTCTATGGCTACTAGTGCTAGCAGAATGCATCTCCTGCCAAAGCAGATGCCCACAAGGGCTGCTCAGAAATGGATAGGAAGAGCAGCATAGTTTCATTTACTAGTATAGGTGCAACCAAGGAATGGTGAATGCAAATGGGACACTTTATCAGGCAATCAAAATAAAAATTCAGAGGAGGTGCTGGACAATATGAGGAAAGGGCTAGTTGTGATCCTTTGGTGTGTGCATAGTATTGAGGATGCAACTTATGCAGCTGAGCATTTGACAGTTAAATAAAAACAAAAACAAATCCAACTTTCACCCTTTCAAGCAAAATAAATACTGGTAAAATTCCAGGAAAGAAATGGTGTTTTCCCTGTCTATGACACTGTGTACCACATACATGGCATCTGCATGTGCAGAAGAGGTAGCTTATACCCATGTCCTGAAGTCAAGGCGAAGTGAACTGAGAGGTTCATCAGAGACACATTCAAGGACATCACTGAACAATTTCATCTGCAAATGCCAGGTGCTGCTGAGGAACATGGCAGGTTTGGAGACAGTCTGTGAGCAGATTACAGAGCCTTGAACAAATGTGTAGCAAGCTTCTGAAGGGGAAAATGAGCTCAAAGATGGGCCGTCCCTACTGGAAATGATCCCACTGCTGGGTCCTCCCTGCTAGAAAATGACCACATATCCCTTCACATTGAGACCAACCTTTCAGACTCAGTGATCTCCTTGTTTACAGGACAAGGAAGAGCTGAGTGGCAAATGAGTTCAGATCAGTTCTGTATCAGGCATATAGATTGATCTGTATCAGTACAAAGGGTACAAATAAAAACCTCAATCCTTGTTTCATTTACACTATAACTTTCTTTAGATAAATTATTAGGTAGTATCTAAGAAAAAGACATTCTTATGTAAAAAAATCCTCTTCACAAAGTTTTAATTTTGTTATTTTTTTTCCTGTTCTATCACATTCATTATTGTTTCACATTGTTTTATTTTTCAGATTCTTTTGACTTACTTCTTCATATTTTTTTTCAGCCCTTTTATGCAATACCTGTTGGTTTTCTACAGATGTATACATACATCCAATGATTTAGGTTGGAAATCACAAGATTTCTTAATAAAAGAGGAGTGAAGCTCTGGAATAATCAGCCAGAATAAATGGGAAATATATGTTAACAAGTTAATTTAAGTTGAAAATTGAGAAGTTTATGGAAACAGATAATCAATGTGGTTGCTTACAGTAATCTAGGAAACTGATCTGAAGTACCAGAGAGGTCCTTTCCAGTTTCCTGTTCTTTTATGTGTACTAAACAAAATTTTAACCTAGATGCTGGGAAAGAAGAAAGGTTTCACCAGTTATGTTTTTCATGTTATCTCATTTTGCAGAACATACTGTAGTTATTTATAAATGTGTAACAAGCAGCTGCCTTTTCTCACAGTTTTTTTTCTCTCTCAGAAATACACTGATAAGCAGCAAACAAGGAACGACCAGAGGGCTACATACATTTGTAAACGGTTGTCTTCCAAAGCAGTGCAACTGGGATACGTAAAAATAATGAAAAGCCAATTAATAGGATTTCTTACGAACTTTTGGATTTCTTTTTCGCTTGCTTTGTATTTTCACAGTGGAGAAAGAGAAGAGAAATGTATAATCGAAGATGTTCCCAGTGACACTTTGGTAATTGGTAGGTAACTGTCAATGTTGTATGATGATCTAACCTATGCAATAATAAAGATAGCTTGTAACAGGAAAATCTGTGATTGATGAATATGGTAAAATCACGGTGATAAGAAGAGGGCGCACTAAAAATAACTCCCTGTAGCAAGAGCTAGTCATAATGTCCTCACACATAATGTGTATCCATCACACAAAGAAATGCAGGTTTCCAGAGTGCTTAACTAACTAGACAAAGAATGTTCTCTAATTCTACAACAATGGAATTGCTGCTTCAATACGTGCTTCTATACATTCTGACTGATTTACTCATTCATATCAGAATTTCTGTAACACAGTTTTCCCCATATGAATGGAAGAGTTACTTTTTTGCTTAACACTGGTCTGGAAAGAAGCATTGCAAGATGTACTAAAGTTCCAGTTCACCTGGGATATCACAAGCGCATTAAGTTCATCTACAAGACTGTAAATGTAAAACTGAAAGAGGATAATAAAAAATAATATGGGTTTTTTATAAATAATGTGAGAAATATGAAAGAAAATCCTAAAAATGTAATTTGAATACAGCACATTTATGCTTTTGGAGGTCTCAGCATGCCTTCTGTTATGCTAGTCTTGCCAGAGCATTAGGAGTAATCAGAAAGTACTACTTGTTAATCAACTGTCTTTGTAGCATTCTAGAACATTTTCTAGTGTAGTAAAAATTTATTGCATTTCACACTGCTATAAATTGTGAGCAATTTTAATCCTAAGAACATGAAATAAATATATTGTTTTAATGTTAATCATTTATGTTTTTTGCTGAAAAAAAGCAATAAAAATGTTTACTATTAGGCTGTGTTTTATTTAACAGAGTTTTATATCTGTTTTTATTCAGCGAATTACAAAGTACAACGTTGGGATATACATAAACAAGAATTTCTTGAATCTGCTCCTGGTTTGGGAATGTTTGTGACTGTCACAACTCCTTCTGCTGAGGTAAATATGCTTTATGGATGTTTCTGTAGGATTTATGAGTTGACTTTTGGCACTGGCAGGCAGCACTATCTAAAGATAACAGACACTTTTGGGGAAAAAGTAAATCTAGTCTACCAGCTAGCTAGATATTTTGATGCTGAAAGGTATACACATCTTGTGATTTCTATCAAAGCAAATGGAAATGACCATATCTGATAATGATGTGTGTAGACAATTATTGCATTACTACCAGATTTGGGAAAGTGTGTCATTAAGAATAGTAAGTGACAAGTGAGAAAACAGGTTAGATTTTAAAAAAAGTAGAATTCATTAATGAAGCAAAATGGTACAGAATGTACTTGAGCAGTAGAAAGGAAGGCTGACGACAAACTGCGTAAGTCAAGATTACCATGAGGCTGCATGTAGCCATCATGCAGAGGAACTGCCTGTGTTGCCAGGAGGTCCTGAGCTTTTTCAGCAATGGACAATTTATTTCTGTGCCTAGACAAGGTCTTAGTTTTCAAAATTTAAGTGTTTTAGAGAGCATTGGCTTTTGTACGTTGCAGAAATCTGTAACATTTCAATGTTCATGGGGAGCTCAAAAGTTTGAATTTCTATTCTGAAATCGTATTCTGAAATTCTGATATATTTGTATACATTTAATGATGTCAGGAGATTAAATGATTACTTTTACATCTAATTCATTGTACTGTTGTTGATTGTTTTATTGATATTTGTAATGTACATACCCAAAAATATATAATATCTAAATCACAGGTTCTATTGTCAAAACTGTATGGGCCACAAGGAACATTTTCTTTTACATCCCATCTGTCTGGGGAGCATGTTATCTGTTTACAGTCTAACTCCACCAAATTTGTGGCATTTGCAGGAAGCAAACTGGTAGGTGTATTTCTTAAATATTCTTTGGCTTAATAGCATCAAATCTTTACGAACTGCAGATTCCAAACTAGATTAGAAGTTAGTCTAACTTCTAGCAGATGATTCATAATTTCCCAGTGATTAAAACAGACAAACCTAGAATTACGAAGATGAAGAGATAAAAAGACTGTGTTCTGATATTTGAGAAGTCAAGATTAAAGAGGCAAGACTAATAACTATAGAGTGGCTTAATGTTTTTACAGTGTTTTGCATGTGAAAGATTCTGATCAGTAAGAACAACTATTTGCTTCAAAAAGATAGATATGTAACATTGACTAACACAAACACTTGTCGTAAAGATATTTGATGTCTTCACTAACTTAGATCGAATTCCTAAAGAATATTTAACATTTTAATTTTTGAAAGATTTTCAAAGTAAGAATATATTAGCATATTTGAAATTGTATACTACCAAAAAGTTGGTGTTAATGCAGATTTTTTTTTAAAAAAAGAGAATTCATCAGAGGTGATGTCATGGTTCTAATTTATGTCAGCAAACAATTCCATAAAAACTGTTTATTTAATTTAAAATTTAAAAATTAATTAATTTTTTTTTTTTTTTTAAATTTTAACTATCTGCCTCTTCTCAATAGGTAGTTGAACAGGTGAGCAGTAGTCTTGAGAGGTCCTTTTTTTTTTCTATTGACTGCAAAAAAGTTAGATAACCAGCTATATATAGAGATCTCAGAAATGTGTGAAGTGAGGTAGGCCAAATTTCATCCTAGAGGTATGCTTTGGGAACATGTAGATGACACAGAACTGAGACGAGTTAACAGTGCTGAAGTGGGACTATTACACTGGAAGAAGTAAGTGTTCTTACAGACTGATTTATGGAAGTGAGTGGAAATCTAATCATACATATTACAAAAGCACTTATGTTCTAATTGTGAAAACATTTGTGGAGCCCATCAACCTGAAAGGGTAACGGGGACAAAGCATTGGTCAGTCACAGTTACCTACACACCATGAATGTGATTCTGAGGATGTACCAGGACAATTTTATCTGGTGTAGATGAAGCTGTATTAATATGATTTTATGACGCATGCATCATGCACATTTCTGGTCATCCTATGTAAAAGAACTGAACAGGTGCAGGGAAGGAGAACAGGAGAACATTAATAAGAAATATTAAATAGGGGGGTTTGTTTAGCTTAAGAAGACAGAAGTGAAAAAAGGAAAATATTGCTCTTTATAATTCTATTTGCAGGAATAAAGATCACATAAGAAAAAACATTCTTTAGCTAAGTTAAATCTTTAAGTGGTCTTCTGTAAGAACCAGGTGTAGTGGTGGTTATCTGAACTGCTTTGAACCAAAGTTAAATAATTTAATGGTCAAAGGCTACCACAAGGTTGTGAGAGATAAGATTTCCAGATGTTCAGGTAGCTAACTCTAAGAGACCTGAAACAAGACCTGCTCTTTTTTTGTAGCTGATGCCTGAATATACCAAACTTCTGTCGTGGTAATACCAAGCTCTAGGATTTCTGCAGATTATCTATTTGGCTAAAACTTTTTCATTTTCTCTTAGGTACAAATTTGCTTCTAGGAGAACTTTTTCCTGTTAGTTTTAGTAAAATTTCTCATTCATGCCAAAATAAGTTGCATAATATTGCAAGTTCCACTCTCCTCTTTTCTTTCTATGGCTCTGTTGCTTGGCAGGTTTGGGGCATTTCTGCTATAGATCGTACAGTAGCTCATAAGATATTGACAGGTGTTTCATACCAGATAAACTATGTGTGGAGAAAGCAAAACGATACCTTATGGGTGGTTCTGCTTTAATACCTATGATAAACTGCAAACAATGACTCTGCTGGTCTCCTTCCAGTCTTATATTCCTAACTGTTAGTGGAGGAAACATAGAAGTGCATCTATAAAAAGCTTCCTGCAGTATTGCTGAAGAATGTAGTTTCTGCAATATTAGGATGGAATGTGAAATACAATGAGCTGTCGTAATAGTTCTTATTTTTTTAAATAGTTTGGATGAAGAACAGAAAACATTTTCATGATGGTTGAATCAATACTAGCATAAAATAATTCCCTAACATTAGTGAAGATTGTAAATGCATAAAATTAATTTAAAAATAAAACTAAGAAGCAGTTTAAATATCCCACCTGATTCTAATTTTTGGAAGGATTTCTATAAGCAATTAAAACATTTTTCCTGCAATGAACTTAAAGTGAAATTATCCATTGTTTTTTTTTTCTAAGGAATTTTGAAAATACAAAAGACATGGTAATGAGAATATTTTTTCTGTTCACAGCGCATCCACTTGGACATTAGAGTTGGAGAACATTTTTTGGATGAATCTGTTGTTCAAGCCAAAGACAAAGTGAATGAAGTTAATGTTAGACTAGAGCATTTAATTGAGCAAATTCGTCATGTATCCAAAGAACAAAACTATGAAAGAGTACGTATGTTCCCTAATGGAAATATTAAAAATTTTGTATGTAGGCTTATAGATTTATAAAGTATTATGAGGTTTATCATTTAACTGCAATGTTTTTTTTTAACTAACTCATAAAAATATATTGGTATTTAACCAAATTAGCCTGCATTACCTTGTAAAATAAAATGTTTTTAAGCTGTAACATAAAAACTGATTAATCACTGTGAACCCATGCTTATAGCAACAGGTGTTATTTTAAAGCAGGAACTTCCAAATATAGTTTTCCTGGTCTGAGTCAGTAACAGCAGCTGAGCAGGTGGCATTGCTGGTGATGTTGCCAGCTGTCGTTTCCATGTTGGTCTGTGTGCATAAACTTCACTGGAGTGAGTAAGGAAAATATTGAGTATTTGTGTATTTCCATGCAGGTAGAAATAAAGCCCTCCTTCAAATAAGCATGCACCGGTTGTCTTCACTTCTCTATACATAGACAGGCAGTCAGACTATGTTTGAAATACAGCCACTAGTTACCCAGAAAGGTTCTTGACTGCAATACGGAAGTGATTGTAAACTTAAAAAGGCTTAAGCCTGTACTAATGGAACATACTCAGCACAGTATCTCTTCTGTGAACAAGGGAAAGCTCTGTTTGCCCCTGTGTTTTAGGATACAGTGTTTCTGCTTCCCAGGCTTGATTTGTAAAGATACACACCTTATGGATAAAAACAAACTTTCATTTTTATCCACATGAAAAAAGCATTTGTTCACTACTGTGCAGAAGAGGGACGCCTGTCTAGTTACCTGGATAGCAGCATGAAACATACAGATGCCAAAGGTAATAATTATGCTTTTCCTTTTGTCTTTAGGAGCGTGAAGAAAAATTTCGGAAGACAAGTGAAGCAACCAACAGCAATATTTTGTGGTGGGCTGTTGTACAAACACTAATCCTCATCTCCATTGGAATCTGGCAAATCAAATCTCTCAGAGATTTCTTTATATCTAAGAAGCTTGTTTAAGTCTTGTAAAGTCTTGCACAGATTCAAAAACTGCACACCACGTAACAGCCAACATTTAAAGAAACCCTGTATCTATGAGAAAATTGGCAGTATATAACTCTCAAGCTTCTCTCATCTTCTACTCTGACTCTTAGTCTGTCTCTGGTTTCTGCATCCATATCACAACCTCTGACATCCCCATACATTTTACTCCTTGAATCCCATCATTTATCAGTTTTTTTCCTTCCACAGATGTAAAGCTATATCTGGAAGAAGTACTCAGTGACTAGGGCAGCATTTAAGTTCAACTCAGGATTGTTAAATCTAAAACAGAAACCTTAAAAAAGTTTACTAATATTTTAAACTTCTCTACTTGCCTGTTAATCTTATTTGGTACTACCACGAACAGTTCAGCATTTCAGACTGACTAAGATTTACATAGTCGGCAGAGAAACAACTGTATCCCCTGCAGTGCATAATTTGGTGAGGGTGTCTTGAACTTGGCCTAGGTATGTGTGACATATATGTGTAACTCCAATAGAATTGTGACTGTTTTCTTTTAAAATATTCAAAGTTTTAAGAGATGGTGGAGCCCACCCGTAAGATTATGACCAATGTTTGCAGGAATTGCCATGGAAGAGAGAGACCCAGACAAACAATTTGGAATTTTACTTACTTTTTACTTCCACAGAAGCCCTAAACATCAGGCTATAGCGTTGAGATCAGACCTCTGACACAGTTGTTTATGTAAATTATGGTCTTTATGAAGTATGACAAAGTAAACCAAATAACAGATTTATTGGTAAACACTGAATTTGTGCCTCTCTCTATTTTTTTAAAGTTATTCCTACTCTAAATTCATCAGTCGGTTTCTGTGTTGGAGAACTATTTTTGTTTTAGTTATTCAGCAACTATAACATGACTGTCTAAGGAACTTAGAACTAGACAGTTTTTGGCTTAATTGTGTGTTTCCATTTCACTTATTGCACCTTGGTTGAATATATCTTAATGTCTTAATTTAGCTAGTTTATGTACAACTAGCAGAGTAGCTATAGTATCATGCAATTACAAGCCAAAAGCTGTGGTGAAAAATTCAGATAACTAGCTTGACAAAGCAGCAGTAGTGTAAGGAGCTGGAGGTGGTTATAACATGATCCATTTCAGCAGCTGGCTAATATGTGAAAACATAAAACTTGAAAAAGTTTCTGGAGAGCATGGTGACAGCAGAATATTGTGGTTTGGCTTCGTACTTGTCTTTCCAGACCCTTCGCTAGTCCAAAAGATAGTGAAAGCTGAAATATCTGTAAACCAATTATTGTTGTAAAGGAACTGCTTGCTTTCTTTTTTCTGTCTTCTCAACTTTTGTTTTCAGCAAGAAAATGATATTGTCCTTTAAGTTCACTTATATTTACACTATGGGAATGAAAATACAGCTGTGAGTACGTGAGAACCCATAAAGTTGACACAAAGCAGAGACAAAAAACAATGCTCTCCAGACCAAATCAATCAAAATAAAATCTCACAAAACTACTCATTGAGGTGTGTCCTATATTTAAAAATTCTGAGACTTTAGAGTTGTCACTTGAAATGCCCAATAAATAAGTGTTATTAAATTCACTTTTACAATATGTCTTGTAATTCACTCACAATATGTCTTATAATAACATCTTTGGTGGTGGGAAAGAAGGAAAGATGTGATACAAACATATGGCAAATGAAGTCCAAGAAGAAAGTTTAATAAAGGTTTAATAAAGGGCTGTTACACGGCTGTGGTTCAGATTTTAGCTGACATTTAGTGTATGGTTCCTAACTACATCCCAGTGACAAACTTAACTCATCTCACTTACAACACACTTAAGCTTTTAAATCAAAAGGACAGGCACCATGTCAAAAATTATAAAGGAGCTGATTATGTTCCTTTGTGTTAATTAGGTCCAACCAGCACTGAGACTTGGAGCCCTGGCTATAGCTTGGGAGCACTTCATTCTTTATCTATGATAATAATAATAATAATAATAATTTAATATCTTTGCTTTGATGAAATTATTTCGATCTCCTTCAAGATTTTTAATTAAGTCTGTAAAGCAGAAACTGAATCATAGCTCTTTTGGGAAGCACTATGGGGGCACTAGTCTTTATGAAGTTAAAAGCCAGAGGTTCCTCCTATGCAGTTGGTGGCTTTGTCATATTCGAACCTACAGCCTGCACCGAAAGTAGGTCTGTAAGGGAATTTTCCCCTAATATTTTCATCAAGAGAAATTAGCAAGCCCTGGGTTTTTTTCAGTCTAAAATATGAAAATCAAAACTCCTTGTTTTGCATTTTTCCCCACCGAAACAAGCAACAACAAACCTGCAACAGTAAATTAATAACCTTCCCAGATTCCTGCATTTAAAAGAGTGAAAAGCCACTACCATATTCCACACACCTGCTGCCCTGATGGCAGCTCCTGCTGCGTGGCCGCTGCTGTGAGGAGGACAGGGCTCATGGCAAAGTCCCTGCCTGCAGCCCTGCTCGCTGGTCCAGTTCTGCTGCCCACACCTGGTGAAGGGAGGGGAAAATCTCTCAGAGAGGATCCCCTGTGTGGGCTCCCTCTCCAGTTTGGTAGTGAGAGGCCAGAATAAAACCCTTTTTTAGAGGTGTGAGGGTCAAACTCTGCAGCCCCTGGCCCCCCCGGGTCGGGGAGGGGCGCAGCCACCCCTCACCTCAGGGCGCGGCGCTGCCTCAGAGCAGAGGAACATGGCGGAGCGAGGCTTGTAGGCCTCTTCCCGGGGACGGCAAGGAAGGTCGGCTTCTGCCTCAGCCACCTGCTCCCTGCCGGGCCCTCCTGATCCTCCGCCCCATGGCAGTCCAGGTCTTTTGCAACGTCTGCTTCTGTGAGCCCCGCAAGCCCACCCCGCGGTTCAGCCTCACCAGCTGCGGGCACGTTATCTGTGAGATCTGCCTCCAAAAAGGTAATGGCTGCTGCAGGCGTGGGTGGCTCGGCCCTCTGCTTCAGCGGGTCAGGCAGTGCCAGTGTGCATGCATTTAGCTGAACTCTTAGCATTTCTGACTTGCTGTGGAAAAAAGAAAGGCCTGAGCTTTTCTTTCAGTCAGCCTAATGTTATGGACAAACCTTTTCAATTCTTGTTATTGATTTTCTTGAAACAGTAAAAAAACCACCTGTGTCTGCTGCCAGGTGAATCTGGCTGGAGCAACGTGGCTTTGGGAACAAGCCTTAGACACTGAAAACTGGAAGCTTTAATAAAAGTTGTCTCGATGCTTATGATCCATGCTTGCATTATAAAAAATACAAGGTGGCAGTCTGCTCTTCTGATTTTGAAAGGGTGTGCTTTTTTGTTAGTGAAAAAGCAATTTACAAAGCATAGGATTTGTTTAGGGCAGGTTTTGCTAATAGTCTTAAGATGCTTTAAATCTCAGTATTGTCACTGTAACACTGGAAAGTTTGCAGCAGCCTTAGGAGAAATGGAAGTGCTGTCTTGTGTGTTGTGTGCAATTACGAAGTAAAGTTCTGGGCCTCCTGTGATGCGCTTAGGTGAAGATCTGTGGAAAAGATGGCAGAGTAAGGAAGTTGCTTTTCAAAAGAAAAAAATAACAGACAAATATCAATGTTTTCCTCTTTGACCTGTTTTTTACTAGGGCACACAGAATAAATGATCAATCTGTATCTCAGAATTAAAAGCTATTGACTAAAGATTTTCACAGTGTTGCTGTTGAGGAGACAGGATCGTAAGATGCGGCCTCTAAATACAACTTACAGGCTTCTAGAACCTGAACAACAGCTTTTCTTCCTGCTATTAATATTGTTTGGCAGAAAAAAACCTGAGACATTATATATTTGTTTGCTGTGAATTCAATAGTAAAGATAATGTCAGATTTAAAATGTATTTATTTTTTGATGATATTTATAAATATTGATCCTCTGAATCCTTAGAAAGAAAGCAGTTCATAAAATTATCAATTCTAAATATAGTCGTATGTGTTTACTAGAAATATTTGCTAATAGACTTGCAAATATTCAGAGACATTTTAAAAAATGATAAAGTTTTAAAAAGTGAAGTGATGAATTTTTCACTGGAAAAATTCACAAGGTAAAATTATTAATTCTTTGAAGTTAAGGTTTTGTATATTTTATCAAGAGAGACAGACTCGGTCCCAATCTAAAGAGTCATATATCTAGTTGACTCTAACTCATTAGTGCACTTAAGCATACATTTAATTAAACTAGGCACATAGTCCTATTTAAATCAAAAGAGCTAAGAGTCATCTGCATTCAGTGACACTAATGATATTCATAAAATCATTTACATGAACACTTATTTGCAGGAGTAAAACCTGATGACGTTCACACACGTTTTCCTGTGCAACTGTGTGTAATGTTAGTAGAATCAAATTCTGTATTCATGTTTATTTGCATTTTTTGTAGAATCTTCAGATTCCTTCCACAAGCTACAAACAAAGATTTAACATCAAATTCTATTAAAAATGTATATAATATCTATTGAGTTTGATGTATATTTTAAATATGTCTTTACCTTACAGGCAAAAAAGATGAATGTTTGATCTGTAGAACTCCTTGTCGTACATTATTTCTTTCAAAACAGGTAAATGAAGCTTTAGTATTGTGGTATTACATTGATCTGTAGTTTGCTTAACAGCTATGTTCTGTAGATTATAAAATATTTCTGTTTTATTTGGCAACTGTGACATGAATATTTACTGATGATAGATTGGTAGACTTAGATACTTACACACTGCACAGCCTTTAGTTTTGTGGATTTCTTCATGTAAAAGCCTGTGGAGACTCTTTAGGTTTTCAGATTCTGCTGGACTGTAAATCACTACAAGCTTTTCCAGAAAGGTGACTGACTACTGTGTAACATCAGTAACTACTTTCAAAATGTGTAAAAATGTTTACTGACTTTGACATTTGTACATCAGAGGAAGCAGACTTTATTTTAAGTCTATAAAATATATATAATTCAATTAAGTGAATTATTTCACTTAATCGGCTAAATCAAAATTCTGCATGGCAGTGCATCGATGTTTTCAGGTATGTTGGGTTTATTTCCCCATTTTCTCTTAAGCTTAACTACTTTCCTCATGGCCATGTGATTAAGAGAGGATCTGAAATATTGTTGGGAATTCTTGTTATTCACTAGACAATTACCAGCTTCTAATTCCCTTTCTTGAGAAAGCATGAGAAAGATTTAATTTTCCTGTTTCTCCCAAGAACCATCTTCTGCTTAGCTGATTTCCAAAATGGGTTATGAAAACATATTTTCCTAGACTGATGCCTACCTAAGAGACAAGCCTGCCTTATAATGATAGAATAAAAATACTAAGAACATTCAATATGATCAACACATAAATTCCTACAAGGCTATGAGGCCATCATGTATATGAAACAGAAGACAATCTGGGACTAACTCTGAAGCAGTGACCTTGAAGGACGGCATGATTTCTCTAGATACGTATAGAACTGAGCTGATGTATATCTAAATACAGAAATCTCTGTTTGTACATACTGTATACAAAAAAGTCAAAAACTGTTACGCTATATTTCATATTAGTAAACACAGAATCCTGCAGAATTGCAACAGGATGAAGAAGGCAATGAAACGAAAACAAAGAAATTACAGCAAAACAACAGAATGCAAACATAATACAAAGGAACAATGCGCACAGTAATCAGATTAAAAGAAAAAAAATCAAAAAAGCCTCTCTTTTCAGACTTCTGAAAGAGGTATTTTAATGAGCTTTCAATATCAGCCTAGCCTGACTGCAAGTTTTGCTATTAGATTCAGTCACAGAATAATTGATGACCTCTGCAGGTCATCTTGTCCAACACCTTGCTCAATACAAAGGTTATTTTAAAGTTTGATCAGCCTTAAATTGCAGCGTTTCAACAGAACTTGATAATATGCTTCAGAAATACTGGAGGAATTTAAAAATGCAATGATTGGGATACTAACAAAAATATTAGGTGCTTCATTGGAACCTGCCACTGCTCTGGAGGACTGGGAGGAAGCAAATTACCATGTTCTTTTAAAAAAGACATTAATGATGATTGCTTAGCCTTGATTAAGAAGAGATAAAATGATTGGAATGATAATTAAAGATGCATATAAAAAAGTCATAGCTTTATAATTCAGGGACCTGACTGGAAATATACCTGGTAACCTTCATGAGCTTGATGCTATGGAAGAATTCGCAATGCATAGGATGTCCTATAAATGTGCTAAAACTCCTCATTAATTGTATATTGGGACAATCAACATCTACTCATTAAATATTCTCAGCTTTACCGTAATACATGCTTGTCACCTTTATATCTTCCTTCTATGTCTCAAGATTCCCACTTGCTTTTTCCCAGAGGATAGTTTAGAGTTATGATAAATCAGAATCTCACTGTTCATTTTTTCAGAATGTCATGTTAACATCTGCTACTCCTCCTTGCAACAGATAAAATATAAACAGTGTTCTACAAACTTTTATTTTAAAGAGTTTTAAAATCAGCAGTGAAGCTGGTTAGGTTTTATTTTTCTCAGATCTGATAGATTATTAAACCAAGGTCACCGTTTTGTTAGCACCATAAGTTTCTAGACCTTGCCTCCAGTGAATATATTTTAAAGACGCCAAATGTATTTTTATGAATATATTAATTTTTCTGGGTGAAATTTTATTGTCTTCTCTGTATTTTCTTTGCCTAATTACCATAGATAGGTTAGACTGTGCTGTCTATCTGCTTGTCTCTTTCTTAGTCTGCCAATTCACGCTGTGGAAGTTTTTGAATGCTTTGGCTCATGTCAACTAAATTCAAAAGAGCAGAGGAAGTTTCTAATGCAATTAATTTCCTCCTGTGAGTTCTATAAAAATTAGTAGTTGGGGAAAGCAAGGAAAAGCTGTTTAGTTCCCCCGGTGAGAGAAGTGCAAGTACAGCTCATCAATAACCAGAAGTGCATTTGGCAGCCAGAGGCACAGTTCTACAGTATCCAGACTGCATGCCATCTTTGCTCAGACGAATTGCTGCACAGGACATCGAAGAAGCCGGTGTCAGAATAAGAGGAACAAAAGATATAAATCTGTTGCAAATCCAGGTTATAAATTTAGGTCCTCACATAGTTATTTTTCATACATATCAGACTCAGTTCCCTTTTATTATTAAAATATATATAATGTAAGTACACATTGAAAATAGGTTTGGCAAAAGCAGCTGTTATTTAGTCTTTTATATTTGACTTTTACCTACTCCAAAAACAGTGGTATACTGTTGTTATACTGTTTTTGGAGTAGGTAAAAATATTGTCTCTCAATGCATTTGTACATTTCCAAATGGAGCAAAGCCTAATTCTTTTTTATTTCAGTGCAATGTTTCTAATTTAAGTGATACTACTTATCTTTCTATTTCCTTAGTAGCCTACAAAACTCTTGCTTCATTCACAGGTGGCCTACTTCTTATTTCTTTCAATAGTTAACCTTTTTTAATTTTTCAAATTTTTAAGCTTTTTAACATTTTTTAGTAATTCTGGTATTAATTTACATTTTGCCTGCAACAGTTTCAGCTCTTTTTGATTGGATTTTGAAAGGTAGTTCCTTACCAGGAGGATGTCTTTTTGCTGGGACAATCTTCTTTTATCATCTAAGCATGCTGGGATTGTTTTTGCTTTTGTATTCAACATTTGCCTAGTCGTAAACCTACCTGCTATTAGACGGCCATGATATATCAAAGAGAACCTTCCAGTTTACTGTTTACAGGTAGATGAGGGGTTTTTTTTTGCTAGGTTCCTCATTTTTAAAACCTGTTTACTGTTACAGTAGAAGATGGAACGTGATCACTATTAGTTCTTAGTAATATACCTATTTTAATATCTTACTATAACTAGTGTAACTATTTTGGGGTTGTATTTTTTTGGTTTTTCTTATGACTAAATTAAGGACACGTATTCTGGATTAAAGTAAAGCTTAAGTAAGTTATCTACATTGCTTTATAGGTTTAGATAGATGTCCAAATGTCACTATCATTCTGAAATTCACTTTACATTTTGTAGCATTTCTTTGTCTACATAAATAATCAACATATCTTTATTACAATGACAGTTTAGGTACAGAGCACTTACTCAGCATTTTCTAAAAGCACAGATGGCCATTTGTGGGGCCACATCATGATCTCTGATTAAAATTCTCAGTCATAAAACAGTTGAGAAATCCAGCTATCATTTTAAGGCTTTTTTCTTATGCTAGGATAGCATTCTGCTGTGCAACAGGCAGCAGATATAAAGGGATCCCAGTCAGCATTGGAACCATTCCAGAAAAGGACTTTAAAGCAGAACTGATTATAAGCTGCATCCATATGGCCCAGAAAAGGGCTGCCAGAAAACTGGCTGTTGGTCTGAAGGCAATGCCTCTTTCAGGGGACCACAACATCTTCCTTGAATGTCCTTTGGAAATTGTTATTGTCTTACCTATAGCAAGTATATATGTGTGTAATATATTTAAACAAAGGCACAAAGCGTTCCAGATGCTTAATAAGGGCATTAAATAAAATTGGTCTTGTTTTCAATTTCCATATCATCCTATTCTTGATCTGTTCGTTTTTTATTTATATACATCAAGCAGTTTAAGGTACACTTCACAAAATGCTTTACTTAATATAACTTGCAAATAAAAATGTTAACCTCGGTATACTTTCTTTTCTTGATAGACAAATCCTGATATTCAATCACTGTTCATGGGAATAGATACGTTATGCAAGAAATATTCAAAAGAAATAACACAGGTGAATCTGCCTTAAAAGTTTTTAACTCCTTAAAATAATCAGCAACTTCTACTGATTTTTGTATAAATGGGAAAGATTTATGAGTGAATGCTTGAAAATGTATGTATGCTCGTTACCGTCTTTACTTCCTAATTCCACAGTTTCAAAGCTGTTAAGAAAGCATAAATTATTCATCATGGTCACTGTTTATGTTTCCAAACTCTCTCTGAGGACCACTAGTCTGGTGATTTTAATGGTGTAAAATCACTTTCAATGCCATGCAATGAAAAATTAGATCTGCCAGAACAGTAAACATGCCCAGATAGTGTGCCCTAATCACCGCAGTAAAAAGTTACCCAGTCAAAACCTGAGCTAGCTAAAGTCCTGAGCTGAATGCACGCGCGCGCTTTTTTTTTTTTTTTTTTTTAATCAGAACAGGTCTGCCCTTCTTCAGACAAATGCAATAAATGATTCCAAGGTAAATTTCCTCCCTACCGCCTGGAAAGTCCAGGCAGGATCTCTTCCTTCAGGATTAGTTTCCAGTCCAAAACTTTAGGAGCAGTGTGGCTTAAACAAATACAAATAAACGCCCATTGCCTTCTCATTTTCTGCATCTCTTCAGCTTGGTTTTGGGACTTGTCCTTATCCTTGCCCCTCTTACTGAGCATTCAGTGGCAGTTTCCACCACTCAAGATTGAACTGCAGTAGTACATTCTCCCTGAACCCACTTGCAGCCTTCATCTTGTATTCTCTCCCTTGGGCTGGTGCTTGATCTTGTGATGAGCTTCCTGATCCAGCAGAAAAGTAACCCAGGGAAGATTACTTGCTTTCTTCAGAGGTGATTATGGATTCACTTTTGCTCTGTTCTATGCTTCACATACTTCTCCACAGCTGAGCACAGTCCCTGTCCTCAGCACTCCTCCTCCTAAGATGCATAGGTGACAGAAGGTAAGCAAGAAGCCTTCCTCTGTGCTTCCATAAACACTTTTTTAACAGCATGTACGATGATCAGCAGTTATTCTGTAAACTGAACAAATCCAGACAGCTATACCACCAGTCACATGTGACTGCATTAAAGTACGTTCAGAACTTCTACCAACATCAGAAGACGTAAGAGCAGCTTGTGCTGTATTAGCACAAAGGTTTATCTAATCTAATATCCTGTCACAATAGCAGGAAAGCACATGAGAGCAAGGCTGGCATGTAGTGATATGTCTTCCAAACAGCCTTCTAGCTTTCAAAGGTTTATCACACAGGGATTTCTTGAGGGGGGGGTTGGTGCCTTTGCGTTCAAAAGGTTTTGGTAGACATTTTCCTCCATGTAATTGTCAAGTTGTTTTCCGATATATCACATACTATGGGAGGGAAGTCCACAGGTTATACACTATGTGATGATGATTTCCTTTTTCAGTTTTTAACCTGCTACCTGCTAGTTTCATTTGATACTCTTGAATCCCATTCTAGAGGAAAAAGTGACCATTCCCATGCATGCTATGTGTGCTAATCATTAGCTTTAGACTGCTAATGCATCCCTTCTTCAACTGTCTTTATTTGGCCATGAAGACTCATATTCTATGTGGTCATTCTTTTACTGAAACTCTTACATACCTCTGATTAATCTGAGCTATTTCCAGAAGTACTATAACCTTTCTGAGATGTTAAAAAGACTCAGGATATAGTAATATACATTTTTTAAAGTGTAATGATGAAGTTCCCTATTATATTCCTTTTTAACTGCTTCGAAGATCTGATTTGCTGTTTTGACTGGTACTGAGCACCGAATTGACATTTTTACAGATTTCTCCTTTACCCAAGACCTCATTTCTGACTGGTGGGAGGCAGCTCAGAGCCGTTACTTTCTGAGTGGCTGTTTCTTCCATCAGTTCTGAAGACACTTTGGATACTTTGATGAGTATCCAATGGGAGCATCTCAGGTCCTTCTATAGTGAATAAAAAGTAAACATTTCAGTCTGATCATCACTTCATCTTCTCAGCGTGTTTCTTCTCAGTTGTCTCTATCACTACACTTTTTCTCCCTGTTTTCTTACACGTGAGAAGAAAGATTTATTAGTAAGTTATTGCTTTTTATAATTTGTTCCTCAAGCTCTTGTCCTGCCTACTTTGTATGTTTTTACTTTTAATCTGTCATGGTTTATGATCCTCATTTGGACACAAGAAGTGCTTACACACCACCAGACAGTGTGTCTAACAATTACTTTTTAATTAGCAGAATATTTTTACAAGGCAAGTTATAATTGCCAGTAAGACACATTATTTTTTATGTTGCCATTAATTTTATGTGTTTGCTTAGCACTAATGAATAAGAAACACTGCAGCTAAACTGGCTTTCCAATGTCTTTACCTTGTTATTGAACAGAGTGTTAAAACATAAATTCAGTGACATAAATCTACCAACCCTAGGGCAGGTCATACTAGAATAAATAAAATTTGTAAGACTTTCTCTATCAGTGATAATAACTTAGACTGTTTTGTTTGAGAATATTTGAAGAAGAGAAGTTAAAATATAGAAAAATTTGAATACTGTGAAGTAGTTCCTCAACACTTTTTTGCTGAAGTTGCATATGTGTAATTAGGTGAAGCTTGATATAACTGTATTTATTTTTAGATTTCAGAATTTCAAGAAAAACATCGTAAACATTTATTAGCATACCAGAGACAAAAGGTAACTCTAATTGTTATTTTCTTGTTGTTTATGTTTGCCTTATTACTTTGGTTTATTTTTAGAAAATATATTCACCTTTTATTGGAATACTTAGAATAATTTATCAGGATTGCCTCATTTTGGTCATTATAAATACTAGTTTTTTGTTGTTTAAATTATTTGAAGACTTTATAAATGATGGTTGCTATTATTTAATAAAACATATTAGTTGTGGGGTGACCACGATTAAACTGAGAGTCAAAGGTTAGGAAGAGAAGAGACCAATTCACTGTATGGAGGAGAAAGTGGAAGAGGTTGGGCAAGAGTGGTACTCAGACAACAAGCCTAGAGGAAAAGAAGACTAGGACTGACAAATTAAACGAGAAACTTGAGCAGTGGAGAACAAGACCAAGGGCTAGTACCCTGAGTTAGGGATAGCTCAATGGGAAGAGGAATAGACTTAATTATTCTGTGGAGAACAGGTACTGAATTTGTGACTATGCCTCTTCCTCAGTAGGTCGGAAAGAAAATTTTGTTTTTATTTCTCACTTACTTCTAAGTATTTGATAAAATAGTTGGCTGTTTCATTCATTTCTAAGGTCATAGCCAGGTATATTACTTAAAGCCACTTGGCAATACTGGCGAATTGACCCATCGGTAGGTGCCCCATGTATGAAATAACCGAGGCAAACTCCTATAGCTGGCCAATTGGTTATTTCATGTGTGAGGAGAGCGTCTGCTATGGCTCTCATGGATAGAACAGCCTGGAATCTTAAGTGCTCCGTGGCCCATTCTCCCCTGTTTTCCATGACTGCCTTTAGGGATCAGTCCTGGTGTACTGTGGAGTTGGTAGTTCTTTCAAGGTCCTGTCCTTCTGGTTTGAAAGCCAGGCCATGGAGAAATCCTGATTTTCTGCCCCCTTCTAATCCATTATACTGACTCCGGATGGTAAAACTGAAACTACAGGCAAAATGAAATAAAGCTCTTAATAGAATTTTGCATAAATAGAAATGCTATCTCCAAGGAATCTGTGCAGAGTTTTGATACTTTTTGATGGTAAGTTTCTAAGTTATTTACTGCTGAGATGTTCATTTAACAGTGGCTGTAAAGTATTTGAGGACGCTGATTAACCTAAGGAATGTGTTTATGTGACAGTACGGAAACAGCTGAAGATTTAGTTGGTTGTTATTTCAAAACACACGTTTTGGGTGGTTTTGTTGTTGTTTTGTCCACTCTGTGTATTTGTTAGTATTTTAAAACTGCTTGCATTGGATCACAGCCAGAAGAGGCTGATTGTCTTAAACACCCTATGTGCAGGTATGGCTAGCACTGGTGAGGCTGTTTTAGTTGAAAAATGGTTTGGGAGTGAGGCTGAGATGAGCAAGGAAAAGAACAGTTTAACTGTGCAATGATATACTTGTCTTCTTCCTGTGAGTTTCAGTTAGCAATGGTTCTTCTTTTAGGGCTACTGGGAGGGAGTCTGAAGGAGCTGGGGAAGGCTAGAGAACAGCTGGCAGAGGCACACAGCCTGAGAGAGTGGGAGTAGATGCTCACACTCAGGATTATAATCTCTGTCTAAATCTTCCTGCCACTGGCTTTGAGATGAAAGTGAGTGGGAAAAGGATGGAGCAAGAATGATTTACAGCATGAATGGTTTGGCAAATGGCAATGATCTCCAGGGAGGCGAGGAAGCACAAATCTACCCTTTGCCACAAGTACTTCTTCCTGCCACTCTCCATTCTGCAGGTCTTGGCCTTTGGGAAAGGCAGAGTACTGCATAAAGAAATCCACAACTGGATTCTCGTCCTTGGCTATCTTCCTTGTGGTCCCCTTCCTTATTTCTAGTATGTTATCCTTGTTACTGTCAACCAACAGCTCCCTTGAATATGATAAAAGCTTCTTTGTTACTGTGCCTGTGAGTTGTACAGATACTGGGGTGCAGATGATGATGTGTGGTGTGGGCAGTTAATGTCAATGTTCCTGGCAAGTCTAGACCCTGTGTTCTGCTAGGACCCAAAGATATTTAAAGTCCCATAGTTATTCAGCCTCTTTAAGGAATTTTAGCCTTAAAATGATCCAGTCTTACAGAGTAAAGTACATTATTACTGACATCTGTAGTGATCACTTTCTTAATGAAACCTAGCATTCATTAGGAAAAAGAAAAAAGAATACAAAAAATGAGATTTTTATGTCAATTAGTTTTTGTCTTTAGTGTGTTTTGCAGATAAATAAATGCACAAATGAAATGATTTTATAAACATGCATCAGGTAATACTATGAAAGGATTCAAATAATATTGTGAGGAGAAGCATGAAAAGTTAACAGTAGAATTCATAATTTGTCTTCAAATCAAAACATGCATAGTGTGAAGTGATGAAAGACTAAGGTCACACCATGGAAATTAAAGATAAAATACAGATGCAGTGTCGAGGTTACTGAGTAAATTTTTACATCCTTCATAAAATACAATGTATGATCATGTAATGAAAGACTGTAAAAAACCACTTTACTAGGGAGCTGACCTAATGTTCTTGACCTTAATGCTCTCCAATTTTGCAAGCTCATAACATTCTATAATGAAGATATTTTTGCTTATGTCTACAACGTAATAGGAAATATTCTTCACATAAGTTTATTACAAATAGATAGATACTCAAAGAACTGAATAAAGTTTGAATCTGAAGTGAGAAATATGGGAATATGGTATTTGGTATTTTGTACAGTTATTGGTATCTTTTCCAGATAATTCTGTATTAGATGCAACATAACTTTTATGTCAAATATCAAAAAGAGGAAGAAAAATAAAAGCTAATTATTTTTAAACAGTTTTCTTAGTATTCATTTATCCAATACTACCAGCACACTTAACAAAATATGATCAGATCAAACCAAGTCTGTAACTGCCAAAAAGAAGCGTATCTTTCTCAGACTGACTGTTAAATGGATCCATACAACAGCTACAGCCTTGCCCCAAAAAATCTGGAATAGCAATGATATCTAAGATTAAAACCAATAGAAAACAGCCTTTCAGCTCTTCAGAATACTGGTTGTATGAAAATGAAGTTGTATATCACACAAACATATTTTGTTTAAATCTATGATTGCCTCACAGACAGTAAAGTTGGAAGAATCTCTCAAGAAAGTAACACAACAGATGCATCAGATTCAATGGTAAGAGGTTTAATGCAACAAAAGTAAATGTGAAATGGTCTTTGTAATCAAACAACAGTAAATGTAATTGGTAAAACAATTAAAAAGTCATGCTTTGTTTGTATTTCTTATATATTGTGTTGTATAAATAGAAGCAGCACATTTTTACAGAAATATATGAACAGTGATTTTTTTTTCATCAGATCCATTTTCTTCACATTAATCAAGCCTGTTAGGAAGATATACTTTTATCGTAAAATGAAAGTCAGTAGTTACTCTAAAAATGAACTTCTAACAATCTCTATCATATAGATATTCAGTTTTAAAATTTTTATTTGCATTTACATGAACATGTTTGTGATTTTTCCAATGGGCTTACCAGCATCAACCTGGAAAGTATTATGATAGCTTTCCTAGTATCTGGTCCATTTGCAAAATTACTGGAGTTTTGTAACATGATTCTCACCATCTCTGTTTTCTAGTAAAATCAGCTTCTTGACTCATCTTAAATTAGTCTTTTTTCACAAACACTTCAAAAAGATAACCCAGAGGTAGCTGATCGTTGTCCCCCTGCTCATTGACTGGTACACCTTAATCTTTTAATCTTACTTATTTCCAGTTTAAAGCCAAAGTTCTTATTGATCCCTAAGGGCACTCCATACTATTTTAAGTTCATTAAATTTAAATTCATTTTTTTTGTTTGAAAATATCATAATTTTTAAATCATTATAAAATCATGGAATCATAGAATGGTTTGGGTTGGAAGGGACTTTATAGATCATCTAGTTCCAACCCCCCTGCCATGGGCAGGGACACCTTCCACCAGACCAGGTTGCTCAAAGCCCCGTCCAACCTGGGTTTGAACGCTTCCGGTGCAGGGGGATCCACTGCGCATTATGTAGTGATCAAGGATGCTGAAATCTTAATAAGCCAGTTCATGAAGCCAGCAATTTAATTGCAAATTTTGTTGATCTTTATTCCTTGCCTGTGTTCGTTCAGCATACTTTTGACTCTGATGTGTACATAATACTGCATTATGCTCTCATATGCTGTTTGGTATAAGATAACTGAAAGAAAAACAATATAAAGGAAACTATGTATGTGGTGGATTATCATAGTTTATATACTTTTATCCACTGCCTCTTTTTTCTTGTCTGCATCTCGATTAAACAGCATCTTGGTTATACAAAATACAGAGTTCTTACTCAATTTCAGATTTTTCAGAGTTCTACCAAAAGAGTGTGACCTAGGGCTTCTCCTTGCATGCCCAGTAGACATATTCCTCCTACTTTTGGTTATTGGTAAATGTATCAGTTTTACATAGTAGTTGGTGAATAGCATAAATATGCCAACATTTCTGTTGATAACTAGATTTTTTTAAGTTTGGGGAATGTATACATTGACAGGAAGATTTTTGGCTCAATTGTAGTTAGTAGTTGTATTTTAACATCTGTTGTTCCATAAAGTACTTTGCCATAATGTTATCCTAAATTGATATTGTTAGGCATGTAGTGACTAACACAGACTTTATGATACAGAGAAGTAGTGAATAGTCTATCAAATAGATTGTTATTTTGCTTCATGACATAGAATGTCATGTTAAAACCAACTATTGATAGATAAAAAGTTTTGATTTTATGCTTTATTCGCCAGCTAGACAAACTAACTAACCAAACCAGTTTTCAATTTATATCTGTTGTTTCTTATGTTTCCCCTTCAGTATGAAACCTCCCGAACAAACTACACAACTACCATTTTCCAGTACAAGTAGAAATCCACTTTCCAGTAAGAAGTGTTGGTTTATGACACTAACTATGGAATACATCTTGCTGGATATAGCTATGTTCTAATACTGAATTTATTAATGACTTTAGTTCCTTCAAGAATCCAGAATGGTTATTCTTCATGTTCTCTTCATCCTAGTCATCCTTCTACTTCTGAAATGTAGGTACAAATCTGTTAATTTTCGTTACAAAACTTAACAGTGACAACATACTGATATTTTATACTCAAAGCCATTTTTTTTGTAGTGAGTTTAAAATAAGTATATTTTCTGATTTTGTGTTTCGTTTCTGCAAACTTGTAAGTATGAAAGAACTGGGGAGGATGTTATCTGTCCAAGTGTACATAATAACTGCTTGTATAGACTGCCTTTATACTCAGTGGAAATAAATCTAAGGCATGATTCATCTCATTCTAAAGACTTTCTGGATAGATAGATGGATAGATAGACAGACACATAGATAGATACATAGGTAGATAGATAGATTGATCAATTAGTGAGGAATGCTTCCCACTGACTGTAGTGAAAAACTAAATGACTTGTACAGACACCTATAGGTACATTGTGGTTGTCTGAAGTTAGATGCAGTGAACTCTGGTAAGGCTTGTTAAATTTTAAATAAATTGAATACACAGCTTGCTCAAGCTAAAAGATTTTTATACCTGTGATTGTGAATTTGTTTTTTTAAAAAAATAACATTTCAGAATGCGCTTGCTGAGGAGACAAGTAATGAATATACAAATATGCATATTTATTCTAACTTAAATACAAGACTAACAACGCTAATCATAAAATAACTTTGTGCATTTCTAAACCAAAGCCTAGAATCAATTGATAGATTTTTCTTACTGCTAGTGGCTTTTGGAACAAGTCCTAAACACTCATATGTGTTATGCTTTATGCATTGTGTTTTTCCATTATTAGTCAAATTTAATGTGAGAATACAATGTATTTTTAGTCATTATAATGAATGTGTTATTTTTCTTACAATGTCATACTTATTTTGACCTTTGTTGTAAGAATGGAGTCAATGGAGATTGATTCTGTACCTTCACCAATGAGGAAAGTAAGTGGTTTTTATACATTTGTATATATGTGTATATATACGTATATATGCTTATGATTTCACCTACAATTAATACCGCAAAAAATAGGATATGTCCCCCTTGAAAACAGTTCTTATGTACATGCTGATTTCAGCTATGCTTGATGCTTAGCAGAAGTCAGATACTCCCTGAAAAGGAACCAAAAGGAAATAAATTACAACATTGATTTCCAGAATTATATTCTCCATATGCCATGTACAGGCTTTTAAACTTCTGATGCTAAATTAAATGGCAAATTCTTGAAATCAGGGTATGTTTATACCATAAAAATTGTAACTGTTTCCAAAATAAATGTTGCTAATGTATAAAACTGAGAGTTGCAATAAAATTTAAGTTCTAATATATGAAGGAATGGAAATATATGTCAGATTTCCAACTTCAGCAGATCTCATGTAGATGTCTGCAGTGCAGATCTGTGCTAGCATTTCAGAATTTCCTTTATAGCCTATAGACTGGTTATATCCGTAGATAGACCTATATTCATAGGTATAACCCATGGAGTAGTATGTGTGATTCTTCTCATGCTAAAGGAAACTTACTGGTGTCATTTCTGTTTCTCCTCCTTCACCATAAGGGGAATTTTGGGGGATCAGGTGGGATGTAAATGCTGTCGTTGCAGATGTTTTAAATTACAAGAGGTGAATCACTTAACACTCTTCACATCACACTGATTTTCAAAACATTAATTTCACTGATGATGGATAAAGGTTTTTTTTAAGCCACATATAAAGCCATTTACTATATTTCACCTTTCATAATCAATTTTCCTTGCTGCTTGATCAGGTGATCTTTTTTCTGTCTATACTTAGGGGCATCAACTTGTATATAGTATCTTCACATGTTAAGAAAAAGCTAGGTATAGAAGTCAATGGTCTGAAAGCAATGTTAGAACCTAATATTTAAGTAGGGAATTGCAAGCTTTGAATGACATCTCTAAGATGAGAATGCAGGCAGGAACTTTGCACGGTATTAGTATTCTGATAGGAGTGGTAACATCCAGGAAGAGATGCTAGCTTAAGAATGGAATCTCAGCACAGAAGATGATGTAAGTGTCTGAAATTTTTCTTATCTGAATGTGACAGAGGGGACTTCTTGAAATAAAACTAAAATACGTACTTTCCCTCCTGCCCCCTAGATCTCTAAAAACAGTAACTTAATTCTGAGGTTTTGCATTTTAGTGCTATGAACAAAACTGGCAGCAGAGAGCGCCAGAAATCTGCAGGCTTTATAGACCTCAAAAATGTGACACTATTGTTTAAAATACCTTAATTATTAACATACTTACTATACTGTAATTAATGCCTTACCATTCATTTAGCTTGAGACACCGACTGGTCCAATGAGATTATCATTAATAACTCCACCACAAGATGGACGTATGGGTGAGTAAAAATAAAGTTTGTAATTGGATAACATTTGTGTGAAGAGGATTAATAAATTAAAATCCATACATTAGAAATTCACTAAGCAAACCTGAATTGTGTTGAGGTATAAGGAACTTCTCATGTAGATGTCGATCCAGCACATGGGAAATGGTTAAAAATGAAAAATGAAGTAAGTCTTTCTAGTACTGACCTACTCTGTACAAATAATTACTTGTAATCAGAATTATTTTTGCTGAGCAATCATAGTGAACTGTTGCAAAGAAAATACCGTAGTGGCGTGTATGGTTGAACAGAACAGGCATACTTGCGTTATATGTTGTTGACCTTCTAGTAACCTTCATAATTTCATTTGTTTAGTTACCAGAGTTAATATTGCCCATAATGTCATGTTAAATATCACATGAAGAAAAAGGGGAAACTAGGTGGAAGTTACAACAGTATTTAATAAAAAAAGCAAGGTAGTAAAGTTGAGATCAAGAATTTCTTCAGAAAGGTTCTTTTTTTCTCCCACAATATCACTGTAATAATATCTAACTCATTTTGCCTGCCTGTACTTCCTTTCATTCCTGGGCTGTTGCACATCTTGGGTAACACTCTGATGTAAATAAGACACGAATAACAGCTTATTGAAATTACTGCTTGAAGACTGTTTATTTGTGAGGAGTCTCTCAGAATTCCTAATGCTCTGTGGGTCTAACATTCAAGTGTCCCTCCCATTCCTGGTTTTACTTTCACCATGTTTCTGTAACAGTCCATTCACAGGCAGTCTTTCACCTGGCTTCAGCAGTTAATAGAATCCACCTCCAGCCACATAAGGAGCTTTTAGCACTCCTATGTTTTTGTATGGAGTAAACATCCCAAAATAAAGACAAATGCAACTGCAATGCAATTATAATGAAGAAGAAGAAATTTCTTTTTCTATGTTACGTTGATTTGTATGTTCAGATCCTACCTAAATGCATGCTTGCCTATAAATTTATGGACAACAAGATAGCGAGAATTGAGGTTAACTTTTTTTATTGTGTCTAAATATAAATAGACATTTAATTAGACAGTAAAATTATATGTAGAACAGTTATGTGTTCAGCATGTTTCAGAATCAACCCATAAAGCTTTGCAGTGGACAAAGTTGAATGAATCAAAGTGTGCTTGCAAAAGTAAGGGCAAGTGTGTACTAGAGAAAGTCTTCTTGTCACAGATAGACGGTGCAAAAAAGAATAGCTGAAGAACTGGAGCACCTCAGCAGGGCTATCTTGATAGTCTAATAGTAGTCTGATAAATGAGAGAAGGTGAAAGAAACCAACATATATATGTTTAACTAGAAAAAGATTTGCAGGAATGGTGCAATATGATGTTTTTGTGACAGCCAAACTCTATGTAGGATTAATCTACTGATTATTAATAATTGTGTAAAAGCACATTATTAATTTTTAGGCCTATTTGAATCCTTTCTCCAGCTTATCCTGGAGGTCATCATGAAGCAAGTGGAGGAAAAGAAGGTTATCAGGAGTAGTCAGCATGGATTCACCAAAGGAAAATGATGCCTGACCAATCTGATAGCTTTCTACGATGGCATGACTGACTGGGTAGATGAGGGGAGAGCCATGGATGTTGTCTACCTAGACTTCAGCAAGGCTTTCGACACGGTCTCCCACAACATCCTCCTAGGGAAGCTCAGGAATTGTGGGCTGGATGAGTGGACAGTGAGGTGGATTGAGAACTGGCTGAATTGCAGAGCTCAGAGGGTTGTCATCAGTGGCACTGTGTCTAGTTGGAGGCTGGTAACTAGTGGTGTCCCCCAGGGGTCTGTACTTGGCCCAGTCTTGTTCAAGTTCTTTATCAATGACCTGGATGAAGAGTTAGAGTGTACCCTCAGCAAGTTTGCTGACGACACAAAACTGGGAGGAGTGGTAGATACACCAGAAGGCTGTGCTGCCATTCAGCATGACCTGGACAGGCTGGAGAGTTGGGCGCAGAGGAAGCTGATGAGGTTCAACAAGGGCAAGTACAGGGTCCTGCACCTGGGAGGGAACAACCAGTACAGGCTTGGGGTGGACCTGCTGGAGAGCAGCTCTGTGGAGAGGGACCTGGGAGTGCTGGTGGACAACAGGTTGACCATGAGCCAGCAGTGTGCCCTGGTTGCCAAGAAGGCCAATGGGATCTTGGGGTGCATTAAGAGGAGTGTGGCCAGCAGGTCGAGGGAGGTTCTCCTCCGCCTCTACTCTGCCCTGGTGAGGCCCCATCTGGAGTCCTGTGTCCAGTTCTGGGCTCCCCAGTACAAGAAGGATGAGGAGCTACTGGAGAGGGTCCAGCGGAGGGCTACAAGGATGATGAGGGGACTGGAGCATCTCTCCTAGGAGGAAAGGCTGAGGGAGCTGGGCTTGTTCAGCCTGAAGAAGAGAAGGCTGCGAGGGGACCTAATAAATGCTTATAAATATCTGCAGGGTGGGTGTCAGGAGGATGGGGCCAGACTCTTTTCAGTGGTGCCCAGCGACAGGACAAGGGGCAACGGGCACAAACTGAATCACAGGAAGTTCCATCTGAACATGAGGAAGAACTTCTTCCCTCTGAGGGTGACGGAGCATTGGAACAGGCTGCCCAGGGAGGTTGTGGAGTCTCCTTCTCTGGAGGTATTCAAGCCCTGCCTGGACAAGATCCTGTGCAGCCTGCTGTAGGTGACCCTGCTTCAGCAGGAGGGTTGGACTAGATGATCCACAGAGGTCCCTTCCAACCCCTACCATTCTGTGATTCTGTGATTCTGTGATTCTGTCTTTATTTTGTCAGCCAATTCCTCATCTTTCATTGTCTATTGTAATTGTGCACCATTTCAAATTTTTGAATAAACTGATCATGGAATTGTCCCACATAAAGCAATTAAAGTACTAATCTTTGTTTTTGAAGTTATCTCCTAAATAAAATGACTAATACATGTTGGTTCTGTTTTCTAAATTTCAATTCTTACAGGTAGTGTATCTTGCAGAAGCTCTCAGTCATCTGGAATAATGTCAAGTCAAAATAATAGAGCAGGGTTGACAAGGTAATTAAATACTTTTTCAAGATATTACTGGGTCTTATAAGAGACTGAGATTTCTTTTGTCTGGCCTGTATTAATCTGTACATTTAAAGGTTATATCCTGTATCTGAAGAAATGTTATTGTGTAGGCTAGCTATCATCTATATGAATGTGTCTGTTCATGTTGGAAGGTTTTATTTTGAAATCACTTTCTTCAAAAATGTGCAGAGATAATCTGAGTCCCTGTAGCTGTGAATATCTGTAGTCCTGATACTTTTACACAAAGGGTAGTAATTTTATAGTAAGAAAATGCAACAAGAGCTGTTCTCTGAATAACCTGAATATCTACATGTAGCATGTGGCAAGTGTCTCAGGTTTTTACTCTGAACATGGAAAATGTCTCAGACTGTGAGAATTATTAGCATCAAGAAAAAGCTTAAAATGGTTCCAGAAAAAGTAACCTCTTGTTCTCTATAATCTTTAAGCCAAATATGTCTTCCTTGCACAAATTTTAAACATATGTAACAAAATATTTGTTTTTATCCACCTCTGATTCTCATATTATTTGTTTTGTCCTTCTGCTTTTTAAAATATCTAAAAATCTTAAAGAAGTAAAAATCTGATAAGGAATATGTAGAACACAATAATTTATAGCATTTTCTGTTAAAATACTTGCACTATGAATTTAAGTGTTTTTGAAATCTCTTGTGCTATGAGAGTAGCCTGAAATCATATCCATGAATTAATTTCATTAACAGATCCACACCTATAAGACTACCACATAGTGGATGCTCACTTACATCATCATCTGGATCACAAAGTAGTAGAAGGGGATCATGGGCTACTTCTGATTTCAGAACCCCTCAGTTGTACCCATTAACATCACCTTCCCCACAGTCATCTGCAACAAGACATCCAATTACCATCTCTGGACTTCTGCAAAGACAACATTTAGGCAAGTGTATTTTATAAAATCAAAACATCATATAAAATCAACACTTCCTGAAAAATTTTCAGCATAACATATACTTATTACTTATTTACTGGAGAATAGTAAATAAGCAATAAATTAAGCGACACAAAAATGATATTGTTGCTATTGAAATGATATGTCAAAGTTGGAAGTAGGCTATCAGCAAAATATGAAAAATGTTGATGTTTATGATCAGTATTTTGCCTTAGTCTTCTGTGCAATATAATATCTGCTGTGAAAATGTGTTCTTGCTTCACCTCAGAATGATCTTTTAGCAGAGGTCTAAATCTGATAATGTCCATAATTGTTTTCTAGAAAAAAATACCAGTTCAAAATAATGCAAAGCATATAACAATTTGGCAAAAACTAATCTTGCAACAAATCTCAAGTAAGGAGTAGCGAAAAGAAAAACATGAGTGAAGGAAGTGCAGTGAACTCAGTGGGAGTCATAGCAAGACTGAGATAGTCAACAGGAGTACTTCAATAAAGCAGAATAACGGAGCTGACACAGGGGAAAGAAGGAAAAAAATGTCTAGAATGAAAAGAATGAATGGGAGATAGTTCCTATAGGACTGAATGGCATGTTGTAGAAAGCGGGTGACAGTTGACATCTCACTGTGTCCAGCAGAGAAAAACCAAACATAAAAGGAAACTGCAGTATTCTGAGAGTAAGGGTGAAATAGTGGTCACCAGGTGATTAGGAACTAGCAGCTATTAATGGAAATGAACAAAAGACTGAACTCATTCTGAAGATGAACAATGGATAGGGAATGAGCAGATGATTAGACAGAAAAGCGGAAGAAAGATATGTTAAGGAACAGAAAAAAAGGTGAGGGTGTTAAAAGGGTTGGGAGTAGAAAAGGAGATCAGAACAGTGCATGGGACAGGACAAATGCTATAGAGGAAGCAGATTAAAGAATTTAGGAAGAATGGAGATAAGAATGCAGAATATTAGTGTGAAAGAGGAACCAAGATGGACCAAAGGAAAAGAAGAGAGGACAGCAAAGGCTCTTCTTCCTGTGAAGCAAGAAAAGTAGAGAAGAGATGCACTGGACAGTTACAGCAAATGGAACCAACAAAAAAGCAAAAAATAAGGAAATGAAGAGAAAATTAAAGAAGACAAAAGCATTCTCTAGTCTTTCATTTTTATTATTATTATTTATTTAATTGTATTTCTCTGTCACATGCTCTCCTTTTTCACAGTTTGGAAGGAAAGGTTTAGATGATATTTAGGATTATTAGTTGCTGGCAATTTTTCCCATATTCTGTATGATACTGACTTAATTTCTTACCTATTACCCTGTTGCAGACTTTGGCAGTAATCTTCCCAATCCCATGATTTTTTCAGTCCTAGTACTATTCTCTTATTTGCCAAATTTTCTGTCTCAGCTTCACATTTCTTACAGATCTAGGTATGAAGACACCCACATAAGTGTCTGCAAGTGACAGTAAAATGGGAGATAGTCTGGGGTGTTATTTGTTGAGTGCATCATAAAACTAGAAAAAGTAGCTGCATATATATCAGGGGTGTAGGCAGGGATTGCACTGGGGCAGATTAATTCATAAAATCATAGAATCGTAGAATCATAGAGCAGCCCATGTTGGAGGACACTTTGAAAGATCATCTGGTCCAACCTTTTGCAGGAAAGGGAGCCTGGATGAGATTATCTAGCACCCTGATGAATCACTTCTTAGAAAATTATTACTTCATACTGCAGAGTTTACATCGCAAGTGAAATCTTTGATATTTACACCAAAAGGATAATTCAGCTATAAAGAATTTTGCAGTCAATGTTAATGAATGTGACCTTTGTATTCCAAGAGTGGCACATCCCAAGTAGTTCGGAGTTCAAGAAACTTCATGAAACCAAAACAAAGATATTTTAAGAAACTCCCTCATACTGAAGTTATGAATGCTTATAGCTTGTGGAAGCTTACATCGTAGTTGTTTTTCTTGTGGAATTTCTGGACAGTGACATCGCATGTGAAATAATGCGTGAGCCTGATAGTATCTGTAAATAATGCAGTAGAAATGGAAGTTAAAGAAAAAGCAGCTATATTGAACTTAAGTATTAGTCTTCTTTGAGCTATACATTTACAAGTTCATTGCAGTTCATATGCAGAACAATGCTTTGGACATTCACTTGTGTAGCTAAAATTGAAATATGACAAAAATGCTTTTACGGAAAGAGAAACCTAATTCTTTTACATAGATATAAAGGAGCATATTTAGAGTCATAGGAAGAACGATACAAAAGTTCTCATCAAGATGTATGGGTTTTATTTTAAATTTTTGATAATTTTCACTTTCTCTTTTTCTTAAATAAGTTACCAAAATAATCTTCCCTTAATCTTACTGATTTTTTTTCTGTTTGTACTTGTATTCTTATTCCAGGATCGACTAATTTTGGAGGACGTTCAACAGAAAGATAAGCAAATATTTTGGTCAATAAGCATCTGGAGAAGCCCTACACAGTCTTTGTGTACCAAAGTATTTGTAATTTCTATAAAATGTCAAATTGACATAAAACATTTAACTATTCAGCATTAATAATGTATTTAAAACATCATCAATCTTGTTGACTAACATCTACTGTAGTTTTAAACAGGAGTACAAAATCGTCTCACTGTTTTTAGAAATTTTAGCTTAAAATGTATAAATAAACAGACTTTAATTAAGACAAAACATGATTATATATTTAATGAGCATTTTTTGTTGTGAATACATTGAGCTGCAGCAGAACTCTATTTTTAAATGTTTGCACCTGCAGAGTATTGGAGATGAGCTCCAGTCCTGAAAAAAACATTGATTTATAGATTTTTGATTCCAAAATCCCAAATTTTGTTTCTTACTCAACAGATCACTTTCTGTTTGCACTGTTGAAAGGGATAAGGTCTGCAGGATATTACTTTCTAGCAGACTCTGCTGAGCTCATAATACGCTGTCTAGTCCACAGTGCAAGAAGTTTACCATGTGATTTAGGTAGCAATGATTTCTTCCTAAAAATGGAATAAAATAGGGGAACTGAGATGGAGAGACAAGACACAGTGGAGACTACCTTTACTCTCACACAAGAATAGCAACCAAAGACTCTGAAAGACAGGTGCCAGAATGCAACCTTTTTCTTTTGGTAAATATTTTTTGAGAATAAATCTTAAGTTGAAATTCCCACCTTTACTAGGTATGTCTGGCAAAATTGTGGTATGACTGGGTCATCAAACATGCACCTTTATTTTGTCTTGTTTTGGCCCTAACTTTACCTGGTCTATTTTAAAAATAATAAAACTAAAAGCTGTTTTTTTGAGATAAAGTCCCCTGAGTAAATGAGAAATTTCTTTTGGGTTGAAATGTTTTGCTTGGCTAAAGAAAAAGTTAGAACAGGAAGAGGAGTATAAAGAAGTTTTTTGTGATGCTGAGACGAAATGTTAGTTCATCTAAAATACAGAAGAGTGAATGATTGTTCTTAGTATCTCTGAATTTGATTTCATCCTTCTTGCATTGTCTCCCTAGCTAGGTACTGCAAGGAGTTTTAAATAGCAAGTGTGCTCCTTGAATGAGAGTAAAATAGGTGGAGAAACACCTGTTTTGTGAACATCTCTAGAGCAGGGGCTTCCATGATAAATTTTAAGTTTCACATTTCCCTTATTTCAATGTAAAACTGCTTTTAGTTTTTTACCATGGGAAAATGTGTGTTTTCTCCTCCCTAATATTTTTATACCTCAAATTTTAGATGGGATTTCTAAGTAAATTTCCTTTCAAGCAAACTTCCTTTTGAAATATTCATTTTTACGTACCACAGACATATACAAGTAAAGGAGCATGGTGTGACTTTTTAAAATTCCTGCTCTCCCTTAGTTCCAGATGAGCTAGAATAGCTTGAAAAATTAAGCTAGTAAAGTATGATTGCCAGCTTCCACATTAATTTTGCCCCAATAGTTTTCTGTTTGTCTGGATTACAAGATGGTATTCTTTCTGATTTCTATTTTATTGCACTGCAGAGTCATCATCCAAGTCTGCAAGGTCATACTATAGCTTTTATAATTGCTGAAAGTTACATTCTACAATCAAGAGAAATATCTGGGTTTTATTAGTTTTGCTTCTCTGTCCTCTCTCCCTCCCCACCCCCCTGCCCTTGTCAATTGAACAGTTATGAACGAAGGCAAAATGTGCAGCTGATAAAGCTGCAGAGTTGTGGCTATAAACGGGACTTTTCTGAAGATTCCCTGGAAGGAATCATATAGGAAGGAGTCATGTATGCTAGTTCTACAGAACAAGCAAGAACGAATAATGCGTCCTGTCATTCAAAGATGTGAAGAAGTATGTCCAGAGAATGGAATGAGTTCTGAATTGCTGCTCACTGCAGCGGTTTCCACACAAATTCAGTAACTGTCTTCATGGCTCTGATAATCTTTGTGGCTCTGGTTCTGGCTTCACCAGTTCACTTTTTCTGTGGTAAATTCTTGACGCAGGCAGAGCGTGTTTTGTGACTGTAGGTTGAGAAAACAAGCTGAAACATCACATCAATAAAGAAGGGAAATGTAGTGTAAAAATGGATATTTATATAATTTTACTTCTACTTTTAACTACTTAGCAATATCAAGTAGTGTCTTCTACTTAACGTAATCTATCTGAACCCACAGTCCAATCCTGAAGGAAAAAAAATGCTCATCTTTGAAGATGTTACAGCTTTGAAATGCATTTTGAAGAGAAAACAGAATGTAATTTGAGTGTAAAAAAATGATTACAGGAGCTACACATGCTGAGTAGAAATACCTCTGAATGACACCCTCTTGCGTCCCAGTTCAGACAAAATGAAAATTTTGAAAATGCAAGTAAAAGACCTGATTATAATGTGAAATTTTTCAAAACTTACATCTAAGTGTTTCTCATATAATGCAAAATAATTGCTAGAAAAAATAATTGAAAAGAAAAAAAGCCATTTGAGGAATGTAATTTGCCAAGTTCAATGCTTTTATCACTTGTTCAAAAAAAATGTTGAAAACACTTATTTCAGTATTTTCTTCTTTAAGAAGAGGAGAAGGAATGAAAGCGAAGTTTCCTCCATCTGCCAACGACCACAAAAGTTTCTGTATTAATCTCTCAGGCATCCAGTTTCACCGAACTTCTCTTGCTTCCATGAGTAACAAACACCCTTTGATCTTGAAGAAAATTTGCAGTACACCACTGATACACCAGAGGGTGCTGACTTACCTCTAAACCAAGTTGTTTAGTCACACCAGTCTTTTGGGTAAGTGGAGTATAATCTGTACTATTCTGGCCTTTTGAGTTTGGAATTTATGTAGAAAAGCTGTAGGTAATAAAAAAAGGGGCAAAAAAGTATGTGGAGTCTGAAGAGAAAACATCAGAAAAGCACCTGAAGATGAGCAACAAATGTGAGGAGCTGAATGAACTAAACTGGAAGTTACGACAGCAATTCAGATACAGCAGTCCACAAAAATGTGAACAGTAAAATTAATGGAAGCAGAGATTAGTCATGCTGGTGGGGTAAGCAGTAGTGGTGTGAAGGAAGAAATTATTTAGGCCTGATAGTTTCATAACACAGTCCTTTGGCCACGCACTAGTATCTCAGGACAGAGTCCATGCACCGTCACAGTAGGCGCTGGAGATTTCAGAGTTAGGATGGTGGTGGTAAGACTAGTGTATAGCTCAGAAATAGAGACTGAACTGGCCTCAGGTTCTTTTCAGTGTTTCTGTCTGCAGCTTTCTGGCTTTAAGTCATAAGATGGCACTAATTTCTCTCTTGCACAGTTTCCTGGGAGAGAACTCAAGAGTATATATTTCACTGCAAGGGTGGTTTATGCACGTACAAACAATAGCAGAAGATTTTATTACAAGTCAGAATCATGCTATTCATGCAATGGGGTCACCACTAATGCTTAAGGTATCCTCTTGTTTGCATTATCGTTGCCAACTTCAGCTTCATTTCACAGCCATCGCTTATCTTTTTCACAAGGTGATGCTTATACCATATAAGGTAGCATCATGTCTATTTATTGCTTTGTAGCACAAAGGAAGTCTGTTGCAGACAAATGCTTCATCTGTTAGACATAATACCTGATACTTGCCAAGTAGCGTTTTCTACAATTGTGCCAATTAAAATGCGAAATTGCTACCACTTGTTTTTGAACTCTTACATTCTGGCAGTCAGGAAAGAAAGGCATTACTCATCCAGATGCAGCACTGTCGGCTTATCTACAACTCCTGTTTTTCCTCCAGAATTTAACCTGCTTGTGACCTGAGGAAATGCAATTTGATAATTCTCTGTGTCAAAAGTGCCAACATACTTGAGCGTGTAGATAGCTCTGTGTGCCTCTGGAGCACACACTGATTCTGATGGTCCGACACGTACTGTGGTGCCAGACTCTTCTTACAAATCTCTTCTGTGCGGCCAGAAACATCCATGTGGCTAGAGGAACACTGCTTTTGTCCATGCTGTGAGCATTTCCATATTGCACCTTCAGGGATGCTAGATATCCAAGTCAGCTCCAGCAGCCTTTAGCACTATCCAGTCACTACACCGCCTGCATCATGAGAACCCGTGACTGGTACAACACTTTGCAGGGAAAACTGCCTGATTGGCACCAATGAGCATCAGTGCCCTTCATAACAAAAGGATCGACTTGCTGAATGTCTTCATGGAGAAGCTTAGCGATTTCCTGCCCCAAGGAACTTTGGCTGGCGTGCCCCATGAACTCTGGTCAGCTTTTACCTTGGTTATATCTAAAACCTGATACTTTGTCGCTTAGAAAGATACTAAAAGTTTGTCCAGGGCTCACAAGAGTGCAGTAGTACCAGGGACTAGGGTGCCAGTTGTCTGGAAGGGATATGGAAAGAACTTTCTTGGGACAAGGTGATGTTTGTGGGGTGACGAGAAGGGGTAGGACACAACTGTGTGTGTTAAAGGCCATTCAGTGTTAGGAGTCAGTGAACAAGCTATGATACCAAGTTATTCACACTTTGCCACCAGCAGAAGATGAAAACTCTTTGTATTCTGCAAATGAGAAGAGCTGCTTTTCTTTTCTGTGCAGGACATGGGAAAGGTCCCTCACAGCCCTGCCCATAGCAAACCGCAGTCCCCTGACCTTGCTGCCGTAGTGCTATTCAGAAGCCACCAAAGCTGGAAAAGAGGCTGTTCCACGTCCTGATCCACCTCGCAATACTCTAAAAGCAGACACCTACCCCAGCTGTGCTGCCAAGGCCACATGCAAAAAAAACCTCTGCAGAGGATCAACACTACTGAGAGAATCCACTTCAATTCTGGCACTCTGGAGAATCACCCCTTGCAGGCGGTATTTTGTCCTAACCAACACGGGGCCTCTCAGAGAAGGTGTACAGCGTATTTCCTATCAGGGCAGTCTCTGTAACAAGATCCAGGGCTGTCTATCCCTGCTTTAAGGCATCTGGGGGAAACGACACAGAAGAGGAGAGGAAATCAGTCCCACTAGACATTCCTGACGGCTTTCTCTGGCACCTGCCTTAACTGAGCACACATTTTAGCCATGTTTGACATCCTTGTCCAGCTCAGTGTTGAGCCAAACAGAAGCTGTCTTTGGAGATGGTCTAAGTACATCTGCGTCTTTATGCATTTGGCTGTGCAGAACACAGTGAAAAAACATTTCAGCCATCTCCAGCTCCTCTGAACTCAACTGATTTGAACCAGGCAGGGCAGAGCTCCTGGAGTCACAGCGGGTGGTGACAGGCAAGGCTTCATGCGATGCGAGCTGGGAACAGATGGGCCATTTGAGATTACCCAGTCCAGTCTCAACTATGTTTTTGACCTATGTTTGCAAACAGGACCCAGCTCTCTGTAGGTTAGCTGGTATGTTAGCAGTTGCCTGTAACATAGGAGCATTATAAACTGGGGACGGAGAAGGAGAGGGTGGGAAGGCGGGAAGACGGAGGGAGGGATAAAGGGAGACGGAGAAGGAGAGGGCGGGAAGGCGGGAAGACGGAGGGAGGGATAAAGGGAGGAAGAACAAAGGCAGCCAGGAGCACCAAGGAACGTTTTCAATGTAAACAACCTCGTTTCAGTTTTGCTCAGCTTTTCTCCTTGTGTGGACTTAGATGTTCATGCATGTTCTCCTTTCTGCTGTTGCCCATGCAACATCAGCAGTGGATAGATCTTGTAAGGCATTTAAAGCAAGAAGAGACTGTGGAATATCGAAAGAAGAACAGATTCAATGTCCCTGGTCAAGACTTCTTGTCTTTTGTGCTTTGGTATCATTCTTAGTGGAATAAATATGCAGACCTGGATTGCCTTACTTATTTCTTTGTGGGCTTTTCCATCTTTCTATGTATTTATTTCCCCTTCTGTTAGAGTCTCTGCAGTTCCTGGTAATGGCTATTGGGACTTTTACAAATATGTAGCTTTTTAAACAAAGGAATAAATAGATAAAGGGATAAGAAGCAAGCCCAATAACCTTCATAACGTGGAGGACTTGCACTCGTTCACAAGCTAAGGAGAGTTACTGTTACTGTTCACAACTTTTTGATAGAGTCTATAGAGTGTGTGGGTAAAAGTAACACAGCCTAGTAGTGTTACAGCACCATACATTAAATCTTCGCTGAAACAGAAGAAGAGAGCTGTAGTTTGTATGTGTGAAATTACCAAGTTTGCAGATTATTAGTGTGCGTGTAAAAAGCTTCCAGCACCGCATATGGTAAATACATTAGTGCTCTGTTCCAGAAAGCATCATCTTCCCAAGCTATAGGTCTTACTGACATAAGTGGTGGAAAGGCTAGTCCTGCCAAATGTACGCTTCGTTCATATCCTCTAACTCTGGTGCAAGTTTAAAGCAATATGCTTAATAGCCTTAGTCTAGTATTTTGAAAAATTGCAATACTATCTGTCTGTGTGGAAAGTCGCATATTAATGACATTTGGTTGACACAGTGAGTTCTGAGAAAAATGGCAAGGGAAACAGTTGGCACTGAGCTTTGAGAAAAAATGTATCAGAAAGTGGGAGTCTGTATGCAGTAAACTCACATTTTATTTGCTCATATATCACTTTGTCAGACTTTTCAATAGTTCTTGTGGAAAATGTGTAAATGAAATATAAAGCAGCTTTTGCATATAGTAAGAATTTTCATTTAACCTAGCTGGTGTTCTCACAACCTATGTCATATACAATATGCTGGATAATGCAACATTGTCCTCCAAAAAGAATTACATGAGCCCCCATGGTAATTTCTTTGTCAAAGATCCCTTCCATTCACATTTTGCAGGCAGTGCATGAGGCTGGGATGGGTGTGCGTGTGCATAAGCTGAACGACTGGTACCCTGCTGTGGATGCACGTGGGCATGGTGGATCTGTATCTCCACTTGCTCATGTAAATATTGACACCGTCGTAGCAGATTTAAAGGAAAGCTGCTGTATATTTCCAGTTCAACCCCAACTGGAATCTAGCAAGCCACACCCCAGCCTCAGTCCCTCTACTTCACACTGCAAATCACAGCCAGCTAATAATAATAATGCTAAGGCGTTGGACTGCTGAAGCCTTTTGCATGCTGGAGGAGACAACAGCCTTTTGGGGTTCAGGAATAAGGAGTTAGGAGCCTCAGTGGTGGGATGAAATTGGCAGCTTTCGTCAGTCTCTGTAGGAATGTATGGATGGGGCAGAAGGTAGTCTCCATGCCGGTGTATGGGAACCTCTTTGGAGTCCTTGCATGGTGATGCCCTGCGCTTCTCCTCCCATAAGACTCAGAGTGACTTTCCTACGGCCTATGATTAATAGTTGTAATACTTCGGCAGTGAAAGCTCCTCCACGCGTCCTGGCTCACGCACTCAGACAAAGAGGTGACTTCATCAGTATTTTTCATATGTGCAAACAGTTTAATGCATCGCAACTCGAGCTGTCTTTCTTTGGAGCAAACAGTTTCAGACTACTATTCCCTTAAAACTCTTACCTTGGTTATTGATGATGGAGCTACAAATATTACCACTAAAGATAAAAGCTATAAAATAAATGTCACAAATATATGTACACTGTCTATAAAGTACATGCGCATTGAAAACCTTCCCATCCTTTGCATTGGTTGATTCATACCCAGTTCTTTGAGAATCAGTTGAGAAAGATATAAATCAGCTGCCTGCAATATGCTGTTGAGGTAGCTGCAAATTCTCTACATTGATTGTTGATACGGCAACAAGGTGTTCGAGGGGGAAGAAAAGGGTTGGAGGGAAGGGAATAGCTCTTGTAAGACTCAGCTGTGCCTGTCAGAACTGTTAAAAGAGTAATAGTTTTTGTAAGGCAATAAACTGCAATCACTTCTGTGCTTTATTTAGTTCCCAAAAATCATAAATGCAGCCTGTTTCCAAAAAATTAATTACCTTATGAGTGAAAAAAAAGCACGGATATTTATGTAGAGTGCTTTAGAGCTTTCTTGTGATATGCTAATTGATGTTTTATTTTACCTGAATTATCATTCAACAGTGTTGAACTGTTTGAATAGACCATATGTAATGTCATATTACTGCATAGATCACATTTAATGAGATATTGCTGTACTAGCTAAGTATTTTCCCCAATTCTACATAGTGTTTAATCCACATTCTTTATACCCTGAGACCATGAAAATTGTGACTATTCAGGAAATACAACCTCTTACATTTTCCTTTTAAGCAGTAATAAGCAGATCCTGAAAGACAGTATTAACACAGCACAGCTAAAGCCAAATCGGTGGGCACGGGCCAGGTTTTGCCATAGAGGAGCCCGGCACCCAGCAGTCAATTTACTCCAGCAAGGACCAGCAGCAAACAGCTCGTGAGCCAGTGGTCTCCCACTCGTGCCACTCCCAGCCAAGCAGGGCAGAAGCGGTACGTGAGCCCGACCATCTGAGCAAGAGGGAATTTTATTCTTTTTGAAGGTTTTTGGGCAGAGGTGCCTGGAATATAACTATTTGCTGCCAAGAATTTCTTTTAAAATAGAGCAACAAGTCTTTTTTATACTGAAGGGAGAGAAACAATTTATGTGAAAGTCAAGCAGGGGTGAAACACCACTGGCCACATTCACAGTGCCTACCCACATCCCGGGTTTTGGTGGTTTAAAAAGAGGTACATGCACGTATTTCACCACATAATTTCATAAATAACCAAACTTCTGGCAATCAGACTGTTATAACTGGGAAGGCAACAAATACAAAAGTTTGCTTGACAATTAGAAGGGGTTATGTTTCAATTCTTTTCTGTAAACCTCATATTATCATTTTGACAGTACCAAGTTTAACGTCTGATTATTTAACATAAAGGTAATATTAAAAAAATAATAAAACAGCACAACTCACTTTAACTTTACAATTTATTTAGAAAAGCCAGACTAAAAGTTATACTAAATGGTAGTAGCTATGTATATCCTTTCTTGGGGTCCCAGTTATGCCTCGTTATGCTGTTCTGTCATAAATATTTACGTGGCATATAACTGATATATTTAACATAGTTCTCGGTGATTTTCTGATAAACATTACGTGCAAACTGGGAGGGGAGAGACAGAACTTATTAGCTGAGCACTGAGGGAAAGCCACCAGCTGGATTCAACGGTGTTCAGGCACCAGTGAATCCCTGTGGGCTGGTGACAGTAAAAATCCACACCTGTGCAGCTCAGTCGTATCAGATGCGCAAGAATCCACTCCACCATCCAGGTTGCTTTGCCATGAGGAGCCCGGGATGGCTAATTAGCTGTGAACTCTGTCTGAACTTTTCCTTGAGCTTCGCGCTACATTGTGTAGCCTTCCTAGTGTCTAATAAGGGTGAAATTGCACTGCGGCACTAATCTAATTAAGGTAAAAACAAACAAAGCATGAGATAGCTGGCTGCTGGAGGTCAGCCTTTTATTAGTTCCTGTACTCAAAGAGGTGCTTATCCATTTAACCCAAAATAGCCCTTTTTGTCTAGTACTTAGTTTAAAAACAAGCAGCAAATCGTTTGCAAAACAGCCCAGGGAAGTTAGGTGTGCAGGTCCCATGCCTGTAGCCAGCATTGATCTTTATGTGGTTTTCAGCAGCAGAGCTGGTTTTCAGTGAACAGAGGTGAGTTTTTCAAGATAGATGATTTTCTAAAAATTTGTGTTCATTGAAATATATGTAGGTTTTTCATAGTTTCCACCTGTCAACCAAAAAAGGAAGATCGTAATTACAAAATGTTTTACCTGAAGTAGTAAATTCTTATTCAGAGGACTGGTAAACAGGTATCCTGGTGGCCTCCTCTCCCTTTGTTTTTCTTCCTTGGAGAACAAGTAGAGCTAAGCAAGCCAGGATGTCACATGCTAAATCTTGGCCAAAGACCTACTCACCCAGCCTGATGCACCTAAGCACAATCAGTATAAGAACAGCTACTGGCCCACTTTCCATGGGGGTAAGGTGGCATCTTTTCATTCGGTAGCGCTGGATTTTGCTTCTGAGGATGTCCGTGTAGCATAAATAGGGAAATTAATTCAACCGTTTGTTTTGAGAAGCAAAGAAAAATTTTCTCTTGTTGCTTCTACACCCACGAAAACGTGATGGGATCAAATCAAAGCAGTATACATGAAAAACAGAAGTATATTTTGTTAGTAAAATTAATAACATTTCTGATTAAACTTCTCCAATCCATGGGCAGCACAAAGTGAGATTTTAGGATCTAAAGTGGAATAACCAAGGACTTCACCTAATTTTCACTACTGTTAATTTAATCCCATGAAATTTCCAATTATTAATTTTCAATTATTCAGAATGGAACTAGTGTGAAACCAGCAGAAACCTCCCCAAAACTCTTCCCACAACACAAAATACGAATCTGCAGTCTGGTGCAAACCTGAATGCAGCTTGCAAACCCTGCAGTAAATAGAAACGGCATTTGCTTGTGGCCGTGGTAGAGAGAACAGGGTTGAGTCCATGTAAAGGCAAAAGCCACTCTAAATAACGAACTGCTGAGTAAGAGCAAAGTCAGGATTACAGTGCATACCTTATGGCTATCAGCAAGCAATACAGTGAATGGAAATGGTCTCTGAAAAATGCATTCAATCAGGGAAATTGCCCCACCTGTAGCTCATTAACAGGATTAAGTCCTGATACAAAGTGACAGTCAGCATTATTTGCTTAGGCAAAAAGCTCGCTCTCTTTGTAGGTTTTGGCATATCCAACTGGCTTTAACAATATGGATCCGAGACAGCTAGTGTAGCTTTAATGTTAAATTAGCCAGGGTTAAAAGCTTGCCAAGGCCAGGCAGAAACAAAGTGCTCTTTTTTGCGAGGTTGGCATATGGGGCCAGTTTCATTTCAGTAGCACCCATGTGGGAGGCACTCCATCTCCCGCATCCACGGCAGCATTGTTCCAGGTATTAAATGAAAATTGTCACCAGAGCTGCACGCTACAGCGGCGCGAGGGAGATCGCCCTCCTGGGGGCCAAGCAAACCGTGTAAACACCCCGTCGCTTGTTGGGAATCGGTCCTCTGCACTGGCTGGAGCTTGGAGCTACTGGGCAGAGTGGGGAAACCCAAAGATCAGCCCTTTGTTTAGAGGGGACGCTGCAGATATCTGAGGTCTGTTCTGAAGTCTAAACAAGAGATAAAGGCTCAAGTCCTCAGCTGGTAAAAATTAGTGCCGCTACTGTGAACTTCTGGAGCTGCTGCAGCGTAGTTTATTGTAAGACAGCTGGAGCGTGGTCTGCAGCGTGTAACTGATTCATTGCTGTGTCGTTCAAGCCCCGCGCCGAGGAACCGGCGCTGGAGGGGCGGCTCATGCTCCAGTGCTTGCTAAATATGGCTGGTGGTCTGGATTTAGCTTTGGAAAATAAATATCAGAGGCTGTTATAGCAGTTGTTACATTGCTATTTTAAAATCAAGCGGATCATAGTTTATCTCCCTTTTCATATTTGGAGGCTAAGATCTGTATTTATGGATGTTAGACAGCAGAGTTTATGTCAGTGTGTTCAGGGGAATTATTTGTGTATTCCTGTACAACATCATAACATCCAAAGTGCAGAAATGGGTTTGTTGTTAGTAATAAGTACTTTCCTTTCTAAATGCAACTACTGCATGGTGTTCCCTTGCCCCTGCTGCTGCCACCCCACTACCATGCTGCCCTCTTCTTGCACTGACAAAATAATATGCAACTAAAATGATAAAAAAATACATTTCTCATTCTCCATAACTCTTCACTCTGCATCTTTTTCCAAGATTAATCTAATGCCTAGGCCTCGTGGGTTAGGCAGAAATTTGTTTTGGAGGTTACCCTAAACCTGCTCTTCTGCACCCTTTTTTCCACAGTGGCTGGTGCAAGAGCTGTGAGTCGGAGCTGGAGCAGACACAGCAGCCACCGTGCTGCTCTCCAGGAGTGTGGCAGTGCTTCTGACTTTGGCATCATCCAGCCCAGTGACGCTTGAGGTAATCTGGGTTTCAGAACTGTGATTTACTGTGTTCATGAGAAATCAGTGTTAAACCCTATAACATTCTGCAATGTCAGAAACTGATATACTAATATCTTAAATAAAATGTGAAGTAAACATGGTAATTTAAAATCTGTAAACCACTGTGAACTTGGCACCAAGGTGGCAGAAAACTCTGGAAATGTTTGTCCATGTCACAGCTTAGCAAAATCCTAATGATTAAGTATCGGGCATACAAGATAAAACGTGCAGTGTTGAAAAAAGAGCAGAATGATACATTAAAAAAGTTTGATCAAAAAGCAGAATATAGTACTTGCCAGAGAGGAGGCTGAGGTAGACACATGAATGAAGCTGTACCAAGTCTGTACAAAACAGACTCATTTATGCCTATTGTTCTAGCACTGAAAGTGAATGGGTACAAGGCACCAGAGTCTGTCATCACTTGTAGCCAGAACAAGGCCATGGATAATGGACTATAATGCCATTTAAGTAGCACTGCCATGAAACCAGAGTAATTTCATTTAGATCAGTCCTCTGTTTGTGTGGTGTAGACTTATGAATATAATAATTCTGAGTCATGACAGATTAGCCTGCCAATGGACTATAGCGCTCCGGGCTTTTACAGAAATGCCATCCCCAGTTACATGTTTTGTTCTAGTCTGTGCCCTGTGATATGTGTTAGCTTTGTGATATATATGAGCCACTAAAGACTGAACTGAAATCCCTAAATCCAGTATGGTTTCAGAGACCATAACATAAGCTGCCCAAAACAAGAAAGAAATTGTACCATTAACTCAGAGGATATAGGTGATCTTAAGTAGTTTTTTGAAGAAGTAAGAAATACAGTCATGAAAGGCCCAAGGAACTGTGAAGAATTATCCCTGTTGCAGGAGAATGTCTATAGTCAGCCAATGAAACTAACGTCTTCCTTGTAGTAAACTGTGTTTAAAAGTGCTGGAGAACAGTACATTCCACACACATTTACTCTTATTTGTGGGAAGCAAGTAGGAAACCAGGAAAATTTCCTTCTCCATCCGCTAGAAATGTCCTATTCCAGATCCTAGAGGAGTTAAACAGCTTACAGTTTCTCTTCCTTTGCTTTGAAGATCTCTGTTTTGTGTTAGCACTTGTTAAACAACACATACACACTGTCTATCCATCTCCTTTTGCATGTGTACAGTCTCATACCATCGAAAATGAAATATTTCCTATTTCTAGGCTTAAATATTCCAGCAGGAAGGACGGCTGTTGCCAGCCAAGGAAGATATTGCTATCTGTTCCTCCCAAGCTCACACCATCCCTATCTGAAAAACTTCACCATTTTTTTTCAGACAGATCATCACCCTTTAAATGAACTTTCCTCTTTCAGTTGTATCCTCCTTTGGAAGTTGCTGCTCAGAAGTAGTGTTGTGAATGGGACCATGCTGTTGCTTGAAATGTCTCGACTAATCTTCCTGAGCATGACATAGGCTGATAGGCTGGCAGAGGTGTTTGCCTTGCATGTTCTTCAAGATGTTTTGAAGCATTTTAAACTACCTTAGACTGCAGGACAAGTGTGCTTTAAGGTACCCCCACAACCCTGGTGCTGACCACAGCAGGGATCTTGGTGGATCTTGCTTTGGCTTCCTTTCAACCCACGTGGCAGCGTCTTCGTCCCAGAGTCTAGAAAATGAGGAAAGACTGGGGGGAGGTGGGGCTGGAATAAGGAGGTGGGGAGTAGAGATTTATACCTACAGTAGTCTTTATATGGGAGCTGAGAAGCAACTAGAGTTCATACTCAGAATCAAAGCCTGAGAATTGCTCCAGATTCCTGCAGTTCACACTCAACCCCGGTTACTCCATTCTTAACATGTAGACAAAGACATCAACAAATGTAAGCTGACATTTCTCAGCAGAGTCTTTCTTTGGAGTGTCAAATCAATTCATGGTTTTAAGTTTTGCACTGAAGTATAAGGAAGCCACTAATGCCCTTATTCATGTTTTATCATTGCAATTGTCTAAAGGTTTTATAACTGTGGAAAATATATGGAAAAAAAATCTTGAGGGACCTAGGGCTTGTGTAGAATAGAAGCCAGTTGGATTTATTTAGCTACTGCATGTTGGATCATTGGACAGAAACTTGATAGTAGCACAGGAACATAGTAAAATCTTTTGAACTTGTTTTTATTCCATGTATTTTAACTCCACAGAGATTCAGGATACAGTGACTGTGACCCACAAGCGTAGTCAGTTCTCAACTTGTAATGTTATGTGAGAAAAGGCATTTGTCTGCTTAGCCAGGGTTCACTTGCATTCATGGCATATGGAGCTGAACTTTTCCCGTTTTCTTTTCTGGCCAAAAAAGCATCGGGTCAAACTTATATCTGGTGTAAGAGTACTGATTTCAGTTACTTCAGCAATGAATAAGACCCATAGCTTATTTTTAGGCCAAATAATGAGACGAGTAAAACAATGCTGATGACTGTAAGCTTAACTCACATTAACAGATTAAATGTGGGTAGATGCAAACAGATGGCGTTGGTTGCTTTGTCGCTTCCTGGCAGAGCTGGCCCCATTAAAACAGCAATTTTGCTAAAGCTTTTGTGCCTGTGATTAAAGCTGCCAAAACTTTTAAATAGGCAGAGTTTCAAAGTGATAGTTGGGATGGTTTCCAGATGTATCTGGCATCGTACAGCACTCCACATTAGACTTGTAAAGCTGCGTGTTTTTCAGAATAAAGGAGATCTTTCCTTTACCCAATGGGCACTTTTATCATTTCATATGTCATCTGCTGTATTTGTAAGAATGTTTGTTTCCCTCCAAAGAAAACAGTCAGTGGGATGTAATGAGGAGTTACTTAGTAAACAGCGTGCTAGATGGCTGTAGTATCCCTGACGCTTCTTCTCCAAGCTTTGTCAGAAACAGAACAGAGTAAAAATGTTCTCACAAATGAATATTCACAAACAAATGAAGGCGAGAGGGAGGGAGGAGTATTTGGAAGCTGGAGTGAAACTTCTGCTGCTGCGCAGGAACGCGGGGTGCTGACAACTACCAGCTTTTATTCAAGCTGCAATTTGCTTCTTTTGCAAGGAGACGTGATGCTGCTGGCCAGAAGAACAACTTTATTCTCTGATTGAATTCATGGGTGTTTGCAAAACGTTCGTATTCATTGGCCAAAGGATGGGTGGCTTTCAGTGCCACACTGGCACTCCTGCCAGATGCCTTCAGCACAGAGCTCCAGCGCAACCCTGAGCAAACCACGTAACCTTTCTGTCCCCTGTTTTTTTCGCTGTCAAGGTGGTTTTACCTTTTTTATGTGAGAGGCAGAGGATATGAAATTGTCTGGAGATTAATTGCTGCAGGATGCTAAGGAAACAAAAACTGCCTGCTAGTGGCTGTAAAATGGGTAGATATAAGGGTAGAGGAGAATAAAAGTGGTCTGACATTTGCAAGTTTAGGCTGAAGCTGGAAGATGTTATATTAGCAGAAAATATTTTGTCTACATATAATTTTGAGCAAGTTAAAAATGGAGGGGTTGCTTTTTGCTGGCGATTAGCAGATTAACGCTTGGATCCGATGGTGAGAGGTACTGAATGAAAACTCAGATGAATCTGTTGAGTGGAAAACTTATATGACATTTGGAGCAACAAACCCAATCTTTTATAGGTCTCAGATACATAGCAAACATTTTAATTCCTTCGGTTCCAAGAATATTGCAAACAGGCCACATAGAAAAGCCTGAAGTTTCATACACAGAATGTGACTTTAGGATGGAGATTATGCTTGCACATGTTCTCGGTCTATTCTAGTTAATGACTTATGAGAAACACAGTTTTAATGGGTTCACAGATTATTTATTATGGGAGCAGAACATCATAAAATTGATAACCAGAACCTACGAATTTGCCAAAATATGTAAGAAACACCTAGATGTAATTGTGTTTGTACTGTATTCACTTGCGGTGAATAGTTTAATTTACATTTATGGGAAATTTTCCATTCTAAAGCAAATCATGCAACAGTAGGTCCTTGTGTGCATACATGTACAAGATCTTGCACAGACATGCAAAATTCTACTACAAAATACCAATATCTCCAGGGGAAAAAAAGGACTATTTTACAATTACAGATTACAAACTACTTATAAATTGGTAAATGTCTGAAAGAAGAGTTTTGAACACAGTTGTGTTTCTGCAAATTTATAAGGAAATATTGCCCCAGTAATAAAAATAGAAGCTAACAACGAAGATCAGTCTGTCGGACGTAATTCTGTCCCATCATACTGTCTGACCCAGCTTCTAAGCAAGAAGTCGAGAGCAGCTCAGCAGGAGGGAACTTCTAAGTACTCTGTGAAACTTTCTAGTCTTTTAAAATAAAATAAGAAAGTGATTCTAACTATAATATGAAAGGGACCAATAATGTTGGTGAAAGGTAGTTTGTTACTGAAATGACACATTCCCACAGCGCTGTGTTTTTATAACAAATATGAAATCATTCATGCATGGCAAAACCATCTCGATTTTTAAAGTGAAAGCAAGAATCCCATTCAAATTAGTGTAATAAACTGTTGGTAATAGATAGTCTCATGAGATCATTATTTTAGCTCTTTTCAGGAGGATCTGGCAGGAGAAGGGAGTGGAGGAAAGAACTCAACCAAGCTGTGCAAAACCTCTTATTTCCATGCAGTGAATGCTTCCTACATCTGATTCCTTCCTGCTTTTGCAAAGAAAGTTCAAAATTATTTGATCTGGACACACCGTTTAAAGAAAAACTATGGTGTCTTCAGGAAAGACTTCATGCTTTCCTCAGGAGGGACATTATTTCTTTTCACTCCCTCAAAGTGTGTGTTTTGCCCAAGAGAAGAACACATTTTAATGCGACAATATATAATCACTCTTACTACTCATGAACTCCCAGCTCTTTTCCCATGACTGATTTTCACGAGCAACAGCGACGGCTGCCCCCTTCCTTCACATGAGGAATCTGCAATGTTTTCTTGCTGAAGAGAAGAAAGTGGGAATACAATCAGATCCAAATGGTTCCATGATCTCAGGTCTAGGTGTGATCAGCTGGCTCTTGGGCCTACATTTCAAAGCTGTTTGGCAGCTCACACTGTCGTGATATCCAACAGCCCACTAAATGCCCATGGCAAGAATTGTGCTGATGTGTTGTCAGCAGCTCAGGCTGCTTGCAGATTTCAAGCAGGAGATGGAAGTGTTTTTGTGCATCAATAGCCAAAAGCCAGACTCTCTGAAAGACGTGACTCCAACTAAGTGGCACCGCATGAGGCTGTGCGTAGCCCTGATCTTGGATCCCAAGCTTGGTTCTGCATTGAGAAGGTGACCCACTCATCTTTTCATTGAAATTTCTTGAAAGTTATGCACTGGATAGAAACCACAATGAACTGTCTGAGGGGTTGTAAGAGGTCATAGATGAGATTTGATTCCCTTATTATTTTCCCCCCAAAATATGAAAGTACTAACAGTGGGGGAGCTCACCTGCCATCTCTGGGGGCTGCAAGGAAAGAAGTACCAGGAATACAATAGCGTTTCTCAAAAGTGACTGGAAACATCAAGCCCTGTCACAAAATTTGAAGACCTGAAGGACTTTTTTGAATATTAAGGCTGTGGTCTTGAGCCTCAAACTTCTAGCAGAGTAGCTGGCTACCCTACATGTACTTACATGTATGCACAAAGATATGGGTGTAGATTTTCAGGTTTCTGAATGCCAGTTTATGTCACAGGTCCTGAAAAACATTAAGCCTATTTTATGTGAAAATATGAATTGAGAATTAGGAGAAAGAAGGATTTAGTTCTGGAAATAACTGCAAATAAAATATAGACAAGAAAGGAGAGAAAGAGAAGCTGAAATACCATTTTCAGTGCTCCTTCAGGCCTCGAAGGTCCCTCAGTTCAGGAATCCTGTGCTTCCTTTGGTCTTTGACAGCGAATGTCCCTTGATCTTTGTGGTGTTTTGTTAAGCTGCTATTTTAGATGTATAGTATTCCAGGAAAAAGAGTCGTCTAATAACCAGACTTTGTTACATCCTCTTTCCTAGAAAATATGATGGTTCATTTGACACATGGTTGTGGTTACCAACAGCTATTATACACTGGTTTTATAGACTGCATTTTTAAATGATTGACCGAGTTCAGAGTAAGCTTATATATTGTTCCTACTTAAAAGCAGATAAATTGTAAGTCTGTGTGAGTAGATTCAATATTTAAACTCTTTTCTATCTGATTTTGTCCCTCAGAAGACATATGTCAGTTTATGCTTAACAGGTTGTACCTGTTTATCTCAGTAATCGTCTGCCTGAAGTACAGCGCGGGAGCAGAAGGGACAGCTGCCCATCAGCAGCATGTCAGAGCTGTTAAAAGACAGTCACAGAAGGGATGGGTTGTGTCTCCACCTTCCTTTGACCTGGCATAACCATGGCTTGCCAAACAAACACAAACAAAGCATTGTAGTCTGTTGAAATAAAAACATTTGCTCATGGGGAAATAGAGCCCTTGGTGGTGAAATGGGACTCAGAAACAGCAGTCAACTGCATAAAAGCTTTAATCCATCACTCTTCTGGTGTGACAGGGTGCCAGGTCAAAGAGACAGGTGGGATATTTGTTGTCTGGAAATGCCATCCTCCCCCAGTGACTGGTTGTTTTCTGCTAAACGAGAAACAACCTCACTCCCCAAAAAACTCCCCTGTTTTGTAATCATAGCAGTCAGAGACCTGCAGAATTGTTTTTTATACTGTTGGGCCTTTGAAGAAAAGTGGGCATTTAATAAAATCCTGATCTTGGAGGGGTATAGTGGTGCCATTTCTTCTCACCCCAGCTTACAAAGATGTGAGAGGTGAGCAGTGACCAACATAAGGAAGCCACAGCTGGTCTAAATTAGCTTCCACAACCAGTACAGCAAGTGCCAGATACACTGGTCTAGCCCAGCTGCTTTACACTGCTGTTCCATCGATGCTAAAGCTTGTATTTTTAAGCTAGCATAGGTGCTTTGCGTCACCGTAACATTATAAAGCCACTACTGTACACCAATGAATAGGAAATCCACCTCCTGAGCACCTAGACACTTACTTTATTCAGAGAAATCCGCGCCCTTGAGCAGTATTCCTCTTTATGAGGAGTCCTTTCTAGGTGGATTGACTTTCATAGGAAGTGAAACGTTTTTTCCAGGTTCGCTTCCATTTATTTCTGTGCAGGGGAGAGGGCATCCAAAGCAACTTTGCAATAATGCGCATATGAAGTCCTTTTTCACACAAAGGTCCTTCTACATGCTGGGGGAACTCCAACGAGCTAAAAATGGATGTAATCATTCTCTAAATTGTTAGAACAGTGCAAAGGGCCTAGTGTAAATAAAAATCAGGGGATAGCTGGCAAAGTTGTGTTTCAAGATCTTCCTTCCCAGAAGCAGCCCTTGCTCTGTTGAAAACACCAGAAGGGGGGAGCTTGGAAGACAACCAAGAGGGCAAAGGAGGGAGAAGAAAAGAGACATTTTATAGATCAATATTCCTGTCAAAGGCAAATATTTTCTTCTGTTTTGCCTGGCACAGACAGTTTTGGAGGGGATATTTTTAGAATACGTTACATGAATTTTTGATTACCTTAAGAGATTTATTTTCTGCCAAAACAAAAGCATCATGTTTCTCCAACCAGAATGTGGCACTTCTTGTGAGGAGGGCCAAATCTTGCACATAATCATTGAGGTCATATGCAAATAAAAGGCACCACCATACTTTGTGTAAATTCCTGTTTTAGATATTCTTACAACATTTCTCGTTTATAATATTGTAACTATTTTATGCAAGGTTCTCTGGGACTAGTCCATTAAACCATAGCTAGCTTATTTTCCTTCAGCTCCTGCTGAGGAACTGCCTTTAAGGAATATTATGAAATTTAAAAATAAATTTTAAAAAAATTAAAATGCTTTTTAGCAGTTTAGTTTGAACTCATCCTTTAAACTCAGTAAGATCAGTAATAGCTTGTTCATTTGCAGCTGCCATGGTCCAACACAGCAGTGATGGTGTCTGTGATTGGGAGATGTAAGACGAGGTCCCTATGCTCATTCTTCTCATCCTGCAAATGACCAAACACTGCCATGTGCTGCAAAAAACGAGGTGCCACAGCCCTGCTAATCCCTTTGTACAGCCAGTGCTTTTCTGTACTCACCATTTTATCACTCCCCATTCCCTCTCCTTGCTTCTGTCTACCCTGCCCCAGCCATCATAAAATTTCCTTTTTTTGTCATTTCTCTGGAAAAAACATTTGTCTGGCATGTTGAAAGACTCGTGGGAAGTGTATTGTCTCATGTATTTGTGCATGAGGAGGCCAAGGCAGGGGCTGCTGCATTGTAACAATATTTCTTGTATGCATGTACTGTAATTAGGCTATGCCATGTAATGCTTACTAATGGTATATTCTGATTCCACTGCTAGGCTAAAAGGAATTAATATTAGGACTAATGACATTCAGATTACTGTCCCTGCTAACTCCTTTCTGCGATCGTAGGTTACAAAGCCTCCTACTGTTCTTCTGAGCCTTCTTGTTCTGGCCACTTACTGACATCAAGTGAAAGAAAGTAGTTCAGCAGGGAAATTAAAACCAGCTTTTCTGTGTAATTTCAAGCAAATTATTGCCGGTTCTAAAGCTGCATCCAAAATATCTCTGATTTTTTTTTCTGTGCAATAATAGGGCTAGAGGAGAGTGGTGGGAAGATTTTGCACACTTGGTCTTGTAGTGTGGACTCTGTGTCTCTTCCTTCCTTTCCACACAAAATCTTGCAAACTTTTTTTAGCTACCTGCTATCTCTGCTTCATATTTAGATGCTATTTCCACAATCTCCACTTCAGAAATACCTCCCCATCCATACTCCCCCACTGCCTTGGCTCTTGCTAAATTGCAGACCCTCGTTTAAGCTGCACTATTGCCCCAGAGCTGGACATGGTCTTTTGTCCTTATCTGAATGACAAGGCTCAGCAAATTATTTTTCACGTCAGACTGCACAGGCTGCCAGCTCTTCCAGTCACCGTTTGCCTCCTGTTTCAACAGAACTGAGAATAAAGAAGTCCTGGCTGTTCCATTATAGCTGATAAAAATCTTTATTTCGTGGGTAACAGTAAGAAAACTGCCAGGTGAAGTCAAACACTTCCAGGAGAGTGAAATGAAACCCTGTCTGAATGACCTGAATGACAGATCCACTTTCTTCATGACACAAATAAATTGTACGGTGCTGGTGCCATCTGGAAGCTGCTTAAAAGCACCTGCCCCAGTGCAAGGCCATCCGCTGCCTTCCTCCCTCGCTCCCATCCCTTCTCTGGTATAAGGTCATTTTATACAGGTAATAGCTGCTGTCGTGCTCTGTGAGGACTTGTTTTGCTGACGTGATCTGAAGGCAAAGACAACTGACCCCTCTTCCTGGAATACATCCTCTATCCCATAGAATAGAATAGAATAGAATAGAATAGAATAGAATAGAATAGAATAGAATAGAAATTTTGTTTGGACAGGACCTACAATGATCCTTTAGTCCAACTGCCTGACCGCTTCAGGGCTGACCAAAAGTTAAAGCATGTTTTTAAGGGCATTGTCCAAATGCCGCTGAAACACTGATAGTCTTGGGGCATGCGCTGTCATTTTCCAAGTCACACGTTCTTTCTGTTTTCCTTGCTTTCCAGCCATAGACAGCGTGTCAAAGAATTTAGGGCATCTGAGAATATCCTTATTATCTTCCCCTAAGTGCAACCATTCTGCTCAAGGGACAAGGAATTAAAGGACAAAGGTTTTCCTTGCATGCAGCAGCAGACAGCCATCTTGTACCGATGTGAGATTACAGAACCTTCCCACAATGGTAATCCGTAATTTCAACTGGTTGAAGAGAGCACCTGAATGTGATAGCAGCACATGGTGCTAGCACAGAGGCCTGAGAGCTTTGTGACATGCAGGGCATGTCCAGTGTATTCCCAGTAATCAGATCCCATATTTATGTCACTCACTTTGTAAATGCTAATGAAGAAAACGAACCCTGTCACTGCGTGAGGTTCCTTTTCACTCCCTCCCCCACATTTGCATGCAGACACTGTCTGACTTCAGCTTGTAATAGATACCAAATTGTCTAAATGAATCTTCACTATGAAGCCACTATTCTGTTTCTCAAGCTTCCCTTTCCTTTACTGACCACCGTCAGAACTGCCCTTTGACCAAAAGGAACGGAATCTGCAGTAAATCTACGGAAGCCAGACACAAGCACTGACGTTGCGGGAGAAGATTCTTTACTACCCTGAGCAGTGCAAACTGGTTACATTTGAACCAGTGGCTAAATCCTTCTGGCGAGTTTAGTGTGGAATTACATCCTCAAGGCAGGATTTTTATGTTTCCTGCAGTTTTCACTCTTTATGACATTGTGTTGTTTTGCAGATTAATTTCTAAGGAATATATTTTTTTTAGCCGTATTCAGTTCTAAAAGGCTTTGGCATAAATATTAGGACTCCTAAGTGATTCCAAGGCTGCTGCTGATCCTCTTTGAGGACTTGTCAATGTGAGTCTCTGAAGAAGCAGCTTGCCACTGCTCTAACTCAAAGAAGTCTGGAGGATCGTGGTTCAGATTCTTCTGTGGCTGCTCCTGGGGTGTTTCTGAGAACCTGCACATAGCTTTTGTTTTCTGTAGGCCTGCACAACATTACCACCAAAGAAGTGTAGCTCTAAACATTAGACATGTACTTCGAGAAAGAAGACTCTATGTTTTCCATTACCTTACTGATCTGTCTCAGTGCTGTTTCTTTCTTGAACAGGATGGCTTAAGGGGCTTGTTGAAAGATAAAATTTTCTTTTCCAAGCCCAGCTAAAGTCCAGCCCAGCCTGATAATAAATGCAAATGGTATTTGGGCTGGTGGCCCATTCAAACTGAGATGATTAGCCTGCATTCAGTCCTCAGTTACCAGGTGTTCACATCACATGGTTGTACTGCAGTGGTCTCAGCAGAGTTATTAAAAACAGACAATCCCCACTTTCCTTAGCAATGATCTACAGGTCAGTGCAGTGGCATGGAACTGGAGGGATGTGGGCACTGATGAAGCTTTTCTTCCAGTTGATTAGTTATATCTCCTCTTCTTCACATCTCCAGCTGCTGTATACAGGGGTGCATTCCTTGGCTTCAAACTAAGGTTTTGGCTGAGCAACTTCCAGTTTTCAGAATTACAAACCACTCCAATATTTCTCTGGAGTATCAAACTCACATGAGATGAAATAATTAAGCCTCCACATTTTACTAGCCCTTCCTGAGGAGCACTGGGAGGAAGAGACTCACAGGAAGGTATTAACTCCTCTCTCTCCTTCACAGGATCTGTGTCCATCTCAGTTTTCCATTGTCCACGATGACTTCTCCAGCCTCATAGAGCTGGCAGAGGCATTTTAAATAACTGTGACTAATAACTGAATGAATTCCCCAAATTTTCTTCCTTGCAGAAGGTTTTCTTCTAGGGCTAGATCTGTTCTTTTAGTTGTGCCTAATCCAGTTTCCGGTGGGCTCTAAAACCTCTCTTTGACGGGGCACTGCAGGCCCCATACTCTGTGTAGTATCTCTCTAGGTTCTTGGAATTTTGGAGTAGCTGAATGGGTGTATATATATTTTTTTTTTACTTTGGCACATAAAATGGCACTTTAACTCCAAAGATTGTTTGCTCAGAAAAGTGTCTCTCCTTTTCTAAGGATGAAAAGGCTATTTGTCCCAGTCACAATCTCATTTTATTTCTGTTTTGGATCAGTTTTCTGTTCTAGAATTAGTGTGTCTGACGTGTGCTATTTGCAATTCATTTATTATCCTATGAAAGTTATTTCTCCAGTTTATTATTATTGTTTCCCTCCCAGTTGCTCACAAGCACCCCTTTGTAGAGTGGATGTAATAGGTTTTGGCAAAACTGACTATTTTTTTCAAAAGTTCATTCTGTTACTTAGTCTTATTCAAAGACACCGCAATATTCTACTGCCATTTCAACTGTATGAGGTGATGTTGATTAGCAGTGATAGGTGCAATGTTCATGCTAGTCAGTTATTCATCTCTTCCATTTCTGCATATTTAGTGAGTGACATGACCTTTCCATTTAGTTGCCTTGCAAAAGGACTGTTCTTCTCAAAACTTCTTCCTTTGGGTAGGAAAACAGAATATTCCTTCCCTTGAGCTCTTCAGCAGATGCCATTTCATGGAAGTATTGTGTTCTCATTTAAGGCAGGGAAAGTGTCTTTGTCAAGTCTTATTTTCATGGTGTTACATTCGTGTTTAGGTATTAGTGCTGTTCTGGAGATGTTCAGGTTCTCTTGCTTTCTGCTTACATAAAACCGACATGGGATCTCTGAGGTGGGTCTGGTGTGCTGATTTTCTGGTTTCTGTGTGTCTACATGCATTGTGCACAGTTATAGCTCTTCAGGAGTCTGAAATGTGATAAAACTTCCTTGTGAAGCAGAAGTTCAAGAATCCATTTACGAAGAAACTTCTAAAAATGACTGTGAAAAGTCACCTTTCATATATTTTGTATTTCCCAAAAGAACTGGGTGAGTATTTTTGTAATTGATTAGTTTATTTATTAAAAAATGCAACCTAGCTGGCCCAAAATAATTTGGATGTTTCTGATAAATTCACCAATGAATTGCAATTGGTTAATATTTCGGGGACTATTTTCAAAATGCAAGCATTCTGAAGGAGCAATTCATTTCATCCCAAAGGTGAAGTCTGCATTTGCTTAGGTGAATCTCAGTCTAAAACTGTTCCCCCTATTGTTCCCCTCTGAGTGTCTGGTAAACTTAAGCAAATAGCTGCGATGTAGATATTCACAGCGTAAATGTCTGTGGTTACACGGAATAAGTCCCAGCTGAGCCAGGCAATGGGAAAATAGGGTCCTTTTGTTCAAAGGGCTTTAACAGCACATAACAAGATCCCAGGAGCTTACACATTTTGTTGAAAAAAGTCACAGGATGAGACAGATTGGGACAGACAAGGTTAAAAAAGTTATTCAAGGTCATTTAGCAGCTTAATGGCAGGACTGAAAGCAGAGCAAAGTCAATGCCTCATTCTCCAAACCAAAGTGCATCCCCTAATTGTTTATGAAGTTTCTTGGCATTGGGCAGGACTGAGAGAGGGCAAAGGCAGCCCACACCATGAAGGACGGGACACAAAGGAGACAGGGTGCGTGACTGCGTCAAAGAGGTGAATGACTTCGTGGTGATCTTCTGGCCCATTATTAGTTTCTCTTTGTGGGCATTTTGAAAGGAATACCTTGTTAAAAGGGACGTGAACAAGGTTGAGATGTAAACAGCGACACTGGCAGGATGTTTTAGACACAGAGGCAACAGAGAAGAGAGACTTCAGAAGGCAAAGGGAGCAGCAAACTGGACAGTGAAGAGAGGAGTGGAAGGAGAGGATAGTGGTAAATTCGGAAGAGAATGGTACGAGCAGAAGTGTCCAAATGCATACAGCAAAGACAAGGAGAGAAACAAAAAAAAAAAAGCAACTGAGTAGTTTCCGTGTTTAACAAGTGTTAGGATCCAGGAGATCAGAGAAAACTACAGCTCTAAATGGCCCTTTGAACTGTCCTCCAAAGGTACAGCCCCTGCAATTCCTGCAGGTTCAGAACTGACCTTGCCATGATCGCAGGGACATGAAGCCGATACTGTTCTTTGGAAACCCTGCAGCTTCAGACTGGTTAGTATCTCGGTATGGTCTGACTATGGCAGGCCTTTCTAAATGTTTAGATTGAGTACTTCACATAATTTATATATAATGGAGCATTGCAAGAATATTTTCTGCAGGATGTTTGGAAAAAATGCATCTACAAAGGAGAGTTCTGTACATTGCTGCTATGGGGAACACTTGGGGAAGGAGAGTACATAGTGGGAGCCCACGACGTGATATTTAAACTGAGATGTAGGAATCCAAAATAATCTCCAGTAGAATTTACTGCAGAATTCTGGATTTACACCTAGAACCCACAATTGCACAGATACAAAATGATTAATTCATCCTCCCTCTCCATGAGGCTGGCACTAGGATTTGTTGTGTGATTTCTGAGCACCTTCACATTCAGACATACAGGACAGGCCCATGTTTAGTGCTAGTTAAGTTCTCCATAGAGAAGTAAGTAACTTAAATATGAGCTCAGATGAAAATTCGGTTAAAAATATATTCAATGGTGTTAAACAGGAAGAGAAAGAAGAGCCCTTTACATTAACGAAATGTTTTTTTCAGATGATTTCATAGGCATCAAAATATTTTTCTGACCTTTTCTTGGCTGCACTTTAGCAGCAGAAACTTTTTTCTCTGTGCTTGACATTATCTTGTGTTAGTTGTACTCGCATTTACAGGTAGAAAAATGTGTCTTTGTATGTATTCCCCAGGAGCACATGCTAACTGAATGCATGTGAAGGGATACAGTGTTCAGGGTAAAGAGAACATTTCCTTACTTGGAAGGAGATGTGAGACAGGCGAGAGACAGCCTGTCCGTTCTGCTCTAGGCTTGGTTACATCGGTGAGCAGAATGGAAGAGGAGCAGGTCTAACAGTCCGTGAGCAGCCTGTATCCTCTTCTCCTCAAGCTTTGCCCTTGTTCTCCAGAGCAATAGCTACAAAAATAAGCTAGAAAATGGCTGGAAATTCTGAAGAAGAACATTAAAGTCCTCAAAATGTATGCAGACAAAATTTATGGGTGGAAAAAGTGGAACTGTGTGGGGAAATACAGAGGCTTAGTGGCCCTGTGACTTCTCGCAACACAGGGAATCATTCCTCGCCAGTGCACAAACCAACATCTGTTTAATAACTTCTGTCCATGATGTCATTTCTGAATCTAACATCCAAAACAGATTAGCTTTTAACATACATCTTGGGGTGCTCAGTTCTCCTCCCTGAGGAGGTACAACTTGAATGAGAAAAAGAGGGGGGCAGGATTCAAATTAGACATAGTGGGGATTAGATAGTAGCAGGTGAAAAAACTCTGCAAGAAAGTGCTATGAACAGTAAGGTAAGGCTGCCTTTGAAGACTATGTTGGATGAGGGTGCCCCCAGTGCTGGTACCTTGCTTGGATTTCAGTTCTCACTCTGCTTTACTCTGCGTGAGCTAAAAGGGTAGATAAGCAGGAAGAAAGCAGTGCAGACCAAAATCTTGGCTAAGGGATGAGCAACCCCAAACTTTGAATCAATTCTGAGCCATGAGTTCTGTCTTAATCCAAGGCTTTTTGAGAAAATAAAAGGAGGTCTTGGAGATAACGTTGGAAGAGATTTCAAAGAAGTGTTTTATCCTAAAGCCCATTCCTCTAAGGCAACATCAGCTGTTCTCGTAGACACTTAAATCATTTCTGCCTCAGCTGTTTATGAAACACCATCCAGTGGTGGAGGTTTCACAGATTCTTGGACAAGATTTTCTGGCACAAAATTAATCACAGAAGAAAGTGTCCCTTGATAGCCAGCCTGAATTTCCCTTAGTGCTATGGAGACCAATTACTCCTTGTCCTATCATCAGTGGACATGAAGAACTGTCTCTATCTCCTCTGCAGCTACTTTGTAAGACTATACTGCCTCATTTCAGTCTTCCAGTGTGAAGACTAAACAAACCCTATTTCTGAACTCTTTGCTCAATGGTCTTTTTCTCTATAGCTCTGATTGTGCTTTTTGTCCTTCTCTGGACATCCACAATCGGCCCAGTTGGTAAAGTTAGCTTAGGGAAGAGGAGAAAGCAGATGATATCTTGATATACACTTAGGACCAAAACAGGTTGAATAGTAAGAAAAGAAAGTATATTAAAGAAGTTAACACCAAAACCCCATCCCTGTCCGCCTCTTCTCTGGCCCAGACTTGCTGTGCACATACACGCAGCTCCTTCTCCTTTTACTCCAGCAGCTGTGGGGTTTGTTAGCCTTTTTGTGGCAATTACTTTAATTCCCTGAAATCAAAGCACCTGCCAGAGAAGTGGCTTGTTTTACAAAATCAAGGCCTATTGAAACATTTTAAGGAAAACAGTTGTTTCATTCTGTAAAGATACAGATCTTCTCTTGAGTCAAAGAGAGAAGATAAAGGGGGAAAGTCTGACATTTGACTTCCCTCTGGAATGCAGGTAAAGTCATGAAATATAAACTCCTAGATGAACAGATTTGATTAAGATATGGTTTTAAACTACTGTCCTTCTTTTCCTTATTTGTTTGGAACTGTGAAAGAAAGACAAATAGCCTTATCTTTTCCATTGGACAAAAAAAATGCAAGCTGGCAGCTTTCGCTGAAAAAGTCTGAGTGACTTTGATGGCTACCGTGAAAGTGTGTTGGTCCGTTTGATCTTTTGTTGACTAACTGCAGGTTTATGGATGTTACAATACATGTTTACATAATGTAGGCTAGCTGCAAAGCCTCACCTCGGGTGAAAAGACACAGCTGGTTTTAAAAGCAAGCCAGGTCAGGATAAAAAAGAAAAAGAAGTTATGCAACAAGTTATGAAGTTTCAAAGGTAGTGCATGGGTTATATGGCCAGCATACAAAAAGACAAAAAGACTGCGTACCATCAGAAAAAAGTGCAAATAGTCTGGGATTTGATGGGTTCCGTTGTAGTTCGAAGCCAACTGAGTGTTCAGTATAGAGCCAAAAATCATTCCCTTTGAGGGTTATTTGTTAAAGAGAAAAGCTAATTCAAATATCATCACCTAAGTCCTAGGCTAATCCTTCTCCCCAGGAAAATTTGCTCTTACAGATCCTTTCTCGTTGCACTGTCTCAGACCCAACCTGCTCCCACCAGCTAGATTTTCTAATGCTGTTGCTGGGACTGAAACCGTTAGTGCCTCGGGAAGTAACCTGCTAATCATCAGTATCTGTCACCCGGGTGCATGCAATTGAAGTGTCTGGCCACCCCATGCTACCACTGTGTTCAGCTATCAGCAACAATGCAGTAACATGGGTGGTGGGCCATAGTCACAGAAAAGTCATGTGACATTAGGTGCTTCTGCTACTTCAAGTTGGCCAGATTCCCAGCCCAGCTGATGCACATGGACCTGTAGGCATCTAAGAACTGGATTCACAGGAGCCACAAAAATAATCGAAGAAAAATCTCTAACAGAAGAAGGTGCTAAGGACAGAGACAGACTTTAAGCCTTGATCAAAACAATCTCTATAATTCTGTCTCTCTGTAAAGCAACTAAAATCTTAACTGAGCGTCTACAAGGCAGCTTCTACAGCAGCGAGCATTTTGGCAGAAAAGAATTGGATGGGTATCTCCAAGGGATTGCCGCTGAGCTTCACATCCACACATGATGTGGTTTTGGGGGAGTTTTTTCGATTTCTATGTAGTCTGGGCTTCTGCACAGAAAGGCCCCACCAGGCATGTGGGCTGAAGCAAAGTCAGGATGTAGTCTGGGGACCCTCACATCTCTGTAGGACAATTCCTGGGGTTTGCTACAGCAGAGGTTTTGGTTTGTCTCCCACAAGAGGAATCTGTTGCACAAAGACTGCTCCTTAAACTGAACAAATTCTGTGAACTCTGCGGTAAAGAAAGTGATGGAGGGTTGCTTCAGAACTGCACAACTGCTCCAAACCAAAATACTGATGAAACATAGCCAAAGTTCACAGAAAGGGAGAGGGGCCAGTTCACTTCTCTTCAAAGCACAGAATGTCCCTTGAAACCACAGCGGTTAGGACTCTTGCCAAGGACTGCAAGTTCAAGTCGCCCCCCTGCCTGAGGTGAACCATCTTGATGTCACACTGCTTGACAGTAAGTGCTATTATCTCCATGCTTGGTCCATGTCTGGAAGCCATGGAAGTTGGTTCAAGCCATTATACTTCCCATCAACTGTAACGCATTGTTGTTACTTCTTGGAAAGCTTGTGCCAGGTAAGAGCAACTGATGGACCGCTGGGTCTGCTTGATGGCTTTCAATTAACCACATCTTTTTTGAAGATGCAGCCTCTTCCATTGACTCCAGAAGACCTTTGGATTTGAGCCTGACTTGCTGAAATAACCAAGAGAAAATCCGCTGATTGCTGCATTGTTGATTTTAAACCACAACTGCTGATTACATAGAATTTTATCATAAATGGTAAAATCTTGTTTTTAGTACCTTTGTGCTATATTGAGTGTTTTGTGGACATAAGCTGTTTGTTGGTCTATTCATAAAAACAACAATTAAATTTTACTGCGTTCTTTGGAGCAAAAGTGAGATTTAAGAGACCCTGTACAGTTTGTCCATGATTCATCCCAGAAACTTGTTAATGCAAGTGGTGACAAACTATGCTGGTAAACAAAGAGAGACAAGGAACAATTTTCCAGTTGCAAAGAATGTTATTTTCCAACTAACAGTATGAAGATGAATGCAGTGCTCTCTGCTCAATAGAGATGGCTTCCCTCCAGCTGAGGCATACATTAAACTCCTTATAGACACTGTCTTTTTTGGTTTTTGGGATAACCATCTAGGAGCTCATCAGAATAAGAACTGCGTAGGTCATTCTAAAATATCAGCTTGATCTGTGGGCTAATACAGGTTATCCCTTTTCAGGATGTTCTGCCTAAGTTCAAGTATTTTATTCTTCTTATTCAACCTCCAAGGAAGCAGATGGATAGCAAAAGCTCCCTACAAAGTTTGGTGCAGAAGTGCCTGTAATTCAGCATTGGAGGTGGATATTATACCGAAATGTGCTGTTAGTGGGGATGTGCACGTGGTGCTGTACCTCTGACATTCCCATGACAACAAAGGATGTATATGGAGGAGATGGGGGTACAGGTGAGAGTGGAATCTGTGAAGACTTTTTAATGAGCACTGTTTTTTTTTCCCATGTGGGATGAGTTTAAATGTTTCTCGGACAATTTTTTGGCAAGACAGTTATCTTGTTGAGTAAACCCTTGGAGGAGCAGTTAAAACAATGGGAATACATTTGAAACCACTATGAGAAGTCTCAGCAGTCCCTGCAGACATGCTGAAGAGCAAGCACAAAATGAAAACTCAACAAAAACCCCAAGAAGTATTTAGTTAAGCTGATTGCCTGATACAGATATTTTACAACTGAAGAAAGAGCCGTAATACTCAGAAATTTTTTAATAGTGAGGGAATAGGCAAAAGAGCTTTGTTAAATATAGAAAATTCTTTAACTTTACTAGAATTTGTTTAATATAAACTGTGCAACAGGTTTGTAACTGTCTGCAAGACAATTCAGAGTGCCTTGGCTCTGCTTTCCCATCGCCACGCCTGGCTGAATGTAGAAAATACACCTTAATGTGAGCAAGGATTTATCTGAATAAGCACATTTGTGTGAATTTGCTCCCATCTATAATGAGCTTTCAAGGTGAAAATACAATTTCTTTTCATGAAACAAAGTCTTGTTGCCTCAGGGATAAAGACAGTTTTCAGATTACATTTCATAATTCAGTCTGCAGTAGACTGAGTTTGACCATGAGAAGCCTCGTGGGGACCATTTTTGTCTCCGTAGCCTGTGGGCTCTCTCCTCTGGGCAGCAATTATTTATTCAGCTTCCAAAACAAGTGAGTAAGCAAGAGACAGGACCAGTGCCACAGAGCTGAAAATGCCCAACTAATGGGTTATGAACAGGGGAACTAATTTCTGCCTACTGCCCTCACTGGATTTGCAGCTGGCTGCCTAGCCCGAAATGTAACACAATCTTACCAATCACGAAAAATGCATCAGAAAACACCATTTAAATTAGGCTCAGTTATGGCTTTGAAAATAAAACATATCTGACATTGTTCAGCTGCAGTCTCCTGTTCCCTTGCAAAGCGCAGAGTATGCAAGGGCTCTGCTACCAGTTTTTCTTATAGTAGATTTACCCCAAAACACTTCCACTGATAGTTTTGGATTTACTGTGATGAGCATCCGTTTTAATGGCCTGAAGCAAAGCCTGTTCAAATCAATGAGGAAACTCTCCTGACTTCCGTGAGTGCTGGTATAAGGCCCAAGAGAGATATCATAGGAGTTCCTGAGCCTTTTAGGTGTTATTTACAGCAGTCTGCTGTTAGGGGAGCGCTAAATCACAGAGTTATTTGTCTGCTGGGGAATTTAAATAGCGATCTGCTGTGCTGCTGCCACAGCTACAATACCTTTTCTGTTGCAATGATTCATGACAGGTCAAGGGAGCATATGCAAAGGAAATATGCTTTATCGTGTTCTATCACTTGTCAAGTCTTATAAACACTACATTTTTATTTTGTGGTATTCTCACTTTATTTTGACTGATGTCTATATGCAGAACTGTTGAGAGCGTATCTTTATATACAAAAATGTCACCAGATGCCTTTCTCATCTTAAAATTGAGTACATTTTTCATTTAAAGGCTGATCCTGCTTACCTCTCTCAGCACCAGTAGCTCTGAGAATTTTGCTTGAGAAAGAAACGCAGCACAAGCTTTTTCCAGGTCCCAGTGGCTAAAATGCTGTGGAATGGGAAGGGGGCAATCAGCCTTGTGAAAGGGTTTGTGTAACTACGGGCCAGGCTTAGGCTCCAGGAGCAGAAATCTTCCGTCCATGGGATGTTTCCACACCACTCCTGCTCCTTCTGTGCTGCCACTCTTTGAGCCATTTTCAGAACTCTCCAGTGTTTGCCAAAGCATTTTTCACTGCCAATTCCTAGCCCCAGGACATGGTTTGCTGACCCTGTGCTTGCAGTTGCACTACCACATGGCCAAAGGTTACCACAAGCGCTCTTCACACAGGGTTTGCTTGGTCCTTTCATCATCTGCTTCATGCGGACAGGGAGCATGGTGCAGTACTGCTCCTTGGTCTGAAAGCTGGTGTGAAGAACATCATCATTCGGGAACCCAGAGGGTAAAGAGAGCAAGGGAATGCAACTTGTCTGCAGGAGGCGGGCTGGCTGGTAGGATCTCTGCATGCTCTGCCGGACACTGCTGGGAATGTCGGCAGCTTCACATTTTTCTCATTAAGTAGCAACCAAGAGCAAACTACACTGCAGTAAAGTGATTTACAGGAGTCCCAGAGTGAGCCACAGCCCTGCAAATGTATTAGAAAGACATTCGTTCAGCCCAGGGATTGGAAGCAGTGGCCATTTACCTATTGCTTGTATTTCAGCCTGAGTTTATCCTTGCCTTTAAGTGCATTTTCAGAGATGGGGCCAGAGCAGCCCAGACAGCTGCTGCCTTCCTCCTGAGCAACTGTAATGGTGTGGCACATACTGCCAGACCTGGTGAGACATGGGTTGAGTTTTATCTGACTCCCTCCTCATTAACAGACACATGGGCTTCCAGGCTTTGGTAGAAATCTGTGATTTTCGTGGCTGTGTCTGCTGAGATTCCCATAAGGCGGCACGAGCTACAGCACGGTTTATGTGTTACCAGCTACAAATTGTGCTGTAACTTAGAGTCTGACTCAAGCACAAATTGCCACATCATGATAACTGTCATCAGACACCTACAGCATAGACTCTGGGTTGCCCCTAATGCAAGACTTTGATCTGGAGTCACCCCACAAAGCCAGAGCCCTTTAGGAACTCAAGCAACTGGGCAAAAGTAATAGCCATTTTCTTAAAAAAGCAAAAGGAAGAATATTTTCAAACTACAGGCCTTGTTTAAAAGTTTAAACATAATTTCTTTCCTTACTGGTTTGCTTTCACCCATCTCACATCGTCTACTCTTCCCCAGCTTTATGAAAAACATGTGTCAGATATATCTAAAGTGGGAAGAAGATGTGCCAGACTCAACCCCTTGTTAGAAGCCTTGTGGCTGTCAAACTCAGCCGGGGGATTGTCAGTCCCTCGCGTGGGCAGAGGAGCACTAAATGGTACAGGCTGGTGTGTCCAAGGCAGCTGCATGTCCCATGTCAGACCTAATTTGTTGTGCCATGGTTCACCTTTGTGCACGGCAGCATCCACAAAACATGAGCAGGTGTAAGTGAGCATACATGTCTGTGGTGGCTTCCACATGCATACGCACAAATATGTCCACCATGGGCAAAGCAAGCAGAGCTCAGCCCTCAGCTTGAAGATCAGTCTCTCCCACCCTTCTGGTTTGGGGCAGATCATCTGTTTTAGTTTGCTTGGTTTTAAAACTCATCTCAAGGTTGGACAGTGGAGTAGCATCACCCTGACTGCTGCAGCCTTCATGCTCCTTTGCTTTATCTCTGAGTATTTACAAAGTGCTCCTGGAAGGATGGTGGTCAGGAGGATGCCTGGTTTGGGGCCTTCTGGTGGTGTTTGTAGGTCAAGGTGTGGTCTCCAAAGCCCCAGTTGGTCCTTCAAATTAGCTGATTATAGGAGATAAACTTTGTGTTTGGAGCTGATAAAGCATACAGAAATATCGATCACAACATACAAAATCTTTTTTCAGGATGATTTTTCCACACAAACAGTTGGTTTTATCACAGCTTAGGTGATTTTAGTGGGAATATCTGTCAATATCTGCAATTCCCACAGTTTCCCAGAACCTAAGAGCACTTTTCATGTTGGGCAGCATAGAGCTAAGCAGTGAGTTCAGGGATGGAGAGGACAGAAGAATGCCTTGCATACCCTACCACCACCTATTAGATAAAATTCAAGTTAATATAGCTCACAGCCATATAATCATAGACTCCATAAAGTTATAACACTTAAAAAACTGATAGTCCTAAAATAGAGATTTTTAGACTGAACGTTTACCATAGGTGCTCTGATTTTTCTTCCTCCTCAAATAAGATGATCAGTTTGGGGGTAAGTTCTATCAAGGTGCAGAGACCCATTTGAGGAAACGCACTTAACTCCTAACGACATGAGGGGAAATTAGGCGACACAGCAGCCTGCCTGAGGTGCAAAGGATTTTCCAGGAGAAGGTCCAGATAAAGAAGAGGAAAAAAATCTCTTGGAAATCACTGTCAAATATAATGGGGCTTCAGGGTCCATAGCCCTTTATCGTTATGATGTGGATTTATGCCCAAAGCCTGTGCTCGTATATGGTGCCAGCTCTTAAGTTAGGCAAGGAACGTGGTGCAAATGCTAATGGAATATTTCTGCTGAAGCAAAACTTTGACATAATGTTTCCCTGACAGGTGATCAAAACATGTCAGCAACTATCAAACTCTGTTTCCTACTGTCAGAAGTAATGGCGTTATCTAGACCGGGAGCTATTAACACTGTGTTATTGCATTGCCATTCACAGAGCCCAAGGGACGATGTGGTCTTTTTTTTTTCTTAGATTGCAGTCCTTCAGGCGTGAATGAAGATCTTTATCGGCTGAAAGATAACAGCTGATGTCTTCCCTCCTGCTCTCAGACAGGGAAAGTAATATCCTACATAATGGAACAAGGGAGCTGTAGTAGCTCCAGCGAGAATGAAGAGAGAAGGGAGTAGATTGTGTTTCAGGTGTAAGTGTTGAGCTATTATGTTTCATGGAGTAATGATGTCCTACCCTGTAAGACAGAGTAGAAAGAGGCTTTTTATTCCGCTCTCGGGGGCATGGCAGGGCTGTAATCGCATTTCCATTGTGTGGGGGAACCAGGGTTCGCAGGAGCCACAATCTGTTTTCCTACTTCAACTTGTCTACCAGAAGGGGAAAAGGTAACACTCTGATAGTCATGACAAGCCTTTTTGAATGTGGTATTTGTTTTGGCTGGTAGAAATAGCCGCGATTAACTAAAATGACAGAGTTATTAAAGAGCCACAGGAATGGGGCGGGCAGGGCATGCCTTATTTCAGTCAAGGCTGATCTTTGAATAACCTGCTTCTGTAGTAGTTATGGAATGTTCTTTAATAATTTACGTTTCTGGAGTGGGTGAAAATCATGCTTTTAAGTTTCTGGGGACCCGCTGGAAGAGACGTAACCAATGGTAGTAGTACCATTTGGTTCACTGCATCCCCAGCCTGGGAGACAGTCCTACAGCTCTGCTGCTGAATGTCATTGTCTTAGCAGTCACAGGGAAGCTGAAGGAACAGTAAATTTGGACTGTGACATGGGGTGGATTCAGGCTAGCTTGGGTGCCCTAGCAATGTCACCACAGCAGGCTGGAGGTCTGAGGAAGCTCGCAGTCTTGCTACTCTGCTTCCTGAGTAGGCTTTGGGGTCTTTGCTGAGCTCTGTGCTGCTGTTGCTACACGGCTGAAGAAGACAAGTCAGCAACAACACTGTGGACACAGACAACTGGTGTCAGAAAAGTCTCACATGGTTCATGCTGGTGAAAGAGATGAGTGTGAATAACCTAGGTTATCAGAAAGGAGTTCTGAATTTTGTCAGATACCCAAAATGCACTGAACATCGCTGCTGAAGCACTGCTTGCATGTTCACACCAAGATCAAATTGCACCTGTGCAGCTACTAACAGAGTTTTTAGAGATTTCTTTCTCTACTTCTAGTGAATTCTTTCACAGAGTCGATATCAAAGAGGAGGTTGGGGGTTTCCTCACACAGGAAGTGATATAAGAATGAGAACTTGTTCTGCTCTTCCCCATAATACGATGAAAGGCTGGTCAGGTTAGTGCATTACTTCAAAATAGAAAGCTTTCTTTTTGTCCTCTGAAACACTTTACAATTACCTTTAGCTGTAATTTACCTGTAAAATTACCTTTCTCTGTAATTCAAGACCCTTGTTCACCCACCTACTCACTTACTAAAAAGAGGCAGAGTTAAATACCTTTCTGAACAGGGACACAAAAATGTGTTTCTCTAAACATGAGAGCACGAACAAGTCCAGGGTCATCACACAATGGTGGGAATAGCCGTATCCTGCTTTGCAGGCTTTGGCCTTTCATCAGGCTTTAACACAGAACTCAGAAAAACTGCTCTGAACCCTAAATATGAGCTTAAGCTGATGTGGCTGAAACATGCAGGCAGAGAGATTTCCTTCAAGAAGATGTGGAAAACCCTGTTACATTCTCTATGCAAGTTTCTGTCGGTGCTACTTCACGGGATCTTTTTCCACCAAGGTATCCTAAGATTACCCAGCAAAAATGGGTTGCATCCAGAATGGTGCCTGCAAGACAGCTGCTCTCTGGCTATCACCTGGTTGTGCCTTCAGCCTGTGTGCACACAAATAAATGAGCACAGACTGCAAGGCTGATGACAGACGGTGCCGCGTGGTTCAGTTGCCTCTATTGTTTGGGCCTGCTGTATTGCTCTTACATGCACCGTGGTCTAAATAGAGTGTAAAAAAAAATCTATTTACATTTAAAAATCCATCACCTTGACACTTTGGCAGATGGTTTTGGAGGCCGCCTTTTATACCGTGCTTCTTCAAACTGGTCAGATGCTGCTTCTTCTGTTTCAACCCTTCCCACCTACCTTTTCATACCCCCTTCACTATCATTAACACTGTAGCAAAACTGCCAGACCTACAAATGCTATTTTCCATTAAGGCTGCCATGTTACCAAATAAGTGCAAGTTTGAAGGAGGAACATGTATTTAATTCCTGAATACCAGTGAGACAGTTGTTTCTGTTACAAGGAATTAGCACTCTGGGCTTTCTTTCTTTCTCTTATTGAAAACAAGTAGTGGTATTGCTAGCACTCTTCTGTAATTAGTATCTGCTTGGTCTGTACATTCTTTGTGCTACAAGTTTTACACATTTGGGATTGTGTAATTTTTCTGGTTTGAAGCAGTGTTTAATAAAGCAAAAGAGCTCACTTGCCAATAACTGCTTGTAATTTCTTAAGTAAATAAATTAAATTAATTTCTTAAGTAAATTCTGTGCTGTTCAAAAAGGCACAAAAAGTTGTCTGAATCCAAAACATGAGATGATCTGAGGTTGTGTAGTTGAATGATTCTACAGAGCTATTCAGCTGGCAGATGTAGGCATCTGCTCCAGGGCAGCTGAATCACTTGGTGCTCTCCTTTGAGTGTGCCGATGGCACCTCTGCCTGGCCTGCAAAGGAAGCCTGAGCTCTGGATTCACACGTAGACGTTACACTCCTAAATTCGGTGTCTTAATCTGTGAGCTGAATCCCACCTTGGTGGAATTGTTTGGCCACTTCAGTGAAGGGGCTTTTAAAGCAGAGCAGTAGGGTGCTGAGACAACCACACGGGACTAGTGGAGGTGGCAAGGGATATCCTGGAGACCTGCACCCTTCTGGGGTGGCAGCTGGAGCCCAGCTGAGTGGTGCAAGACCATTGTGAGTGACACAAATGCCGATGTTTTGGCAGTGGAATGGAGTGCCAGGTGTCTCCTGTCAGTGGGAAAAATTACCCTCTGGAGGTGCCTGGCTGTGCATATGGTTGGAGTCTAGATGGCCAGTTTAGACTTCCAGCTTACAGCTGGTGAAATGAGTCTCACTTTGTAAAAAATTGGAATGCTAATGGCTCAAACGCGTAATTTGTGTTTGCATTGTGGAGACACTTAGCAGCCTAGCCAAGATAGCTCCATTTTACTGGGGCCTCCACAAATAAAAAATGAGTGTTTTCTTTATCTAAACAAAAGCTCTAATACATTTTTACATGCATACACACACTCAGGAGAAGCAAGAAACCACTACAGTCTTCATTCTAGAGATTCAGACCTGAAACAGAGAGGAGTGAAGTGATTTGCCTAGAGTGGTGTGGAAAACTTAGGACAGCAGAAGGAACTTCACCTGGCTTCCCAGTCCTTGGTTACATGTCTTAATCACTAAAATATTTTTTCTTTTCTTCACATGACAGAATTCTTAAAGCAAAATCTGTGTATAAGAGTTGTCTGAATAAATGCCTGTTCTCTACAAACCGTATTTGAATACATATTAAGCTTCTAAAAATAGATGGGTAATAAGTGAGCCTTTTCCTTTTATGGCATTATATGTAACATGGAAAATGCGAAATTGTGCTTGTTACGTGTTTTTGAGCCTTGATTACAGTAGAATAGTTTAGCTTTAATGAAAATGTGTCTGAACACACATACATTTGCAGTGCCATGACAGTCCATGAAGACACAAGTAAGCAATGGCTAACCTTAAAGAACATGCCCTGAAAATCTTTTGTTATAAAGGGAAGTACGTGGTTTTCTTCTGGTAGGATGTTGTGCACAGAGCAACCCCAGCTTTTTGAAAAATATGTTCAAGGGTCACCTTGAAAAATTCTTGGATTAATATCAGTTTATTGCAGCAGATCATCAGGCCCTTTTCCTTGAGAGGCTTATGAATGTTATGGTGTTTTTCATTTGAATTAATTTGAATTTCTTGTGATAGTTCTATGCATCATAATACCCATGGCCTAAACCCTACAGGCTCTTCTCTGCTAAAGTCTAGGTAAGAAAGTCAAAACCTTGTGAGGTCGTGCAGCTTTCTGTCAAAGGGCACAGATTTTCCATGATGTTTTAATGGAAAATTTAGTACTTAGCTCACAAGGTGGTATTTGTGTAAAGAAATATACATTTCAAAGACATCTGTGATAATGAAAACTTTACCTGGGTAAGACTAGAATTTTTGTCCAGGTCAAGAATTGACTGCAATAGACTTTAACCCCAATGTTTTGTGAACTCTGGTGTGAAACCTGAGCTTCACAAAAGTCAGTGGCAGAAGACCATTGACTTTGGTCAGGCTGATTTTTTGCCTCAGGACTCTCAAGGGAATAATT